>NC_089283.1:16326515-16699165 GCF_963678975.1 Dysidea avara | reverse complement strand
CTAAGGAATTTGCTACACTGCTTCTCTGAATATCCTGATCCTGACTGTTCTATTAGAGTATCTCGATCTTTTCTTGCAAAAAGTGGGGGGGGGGGGGGGGGCATGGCCCCCCTGGCCCCCTATGTATTCTTCTATTTTACGAACATCTGTCCCACAGATACAGTGTACTTGTATTTTCCATTATTTGTGCCGTTCTGCTTAAATTCGGTTAAGTACTAGATGGTCCCCAAGAAATCAGACAAGTGAGATTCCACTGTACCAACTTATAATACTGTATGTTTATGAAAATTGGTGTTCTTTTTTACGTCTACAGATGACACATACCCTATTACCACAAATGCTTAAAAGGTAACAAGACATGTGTTACTGATATATGTGATGTTGACATGTTCCACAACAGAGAAAAAGGGATGATCATTAACATTTGTTCCAGTATAGCTACAGCCCCACCCACTCCACTGATGACTGTGTACCAATCAGCGATGGTGGGCACCATATAGAAGAGGATGTATGTATCATTGTGTGCACATTTGTAGAGTTACATCCACACCTTCTCACAAGCACTACATTATGAATGTGTCGGAAGAGGAGTGATAGTCCAGGTTTGTGTTAGTATGAAATTTTTTTTAAATGATGCCGTTTTGTAAAATATGTAGTTTGGTTTGTACTTATTTAATCTGTGCTGCATCAAAGAAACACATTCTTGTACCTCTCTGTAGGGATATATCCATCATGGGCAATTTGTTTGTGATTATTTGATAAACACAGGGACCAATAGTTGTGAATTAGTGACCACCATGTGTTGTCATTTCGGAACACTGATTAATTTGTAATGGTTTTCTTTTCCTTCATACCATTGTAAAGTACAAACACGGTAGAATTTAAATATCTATTGAACCATGTCAAGCCTCTTCATTGATATTTTGTATAGTAACCATTGGCTCACATGGAATACTTTCAAGAAGCGCTGAAGTGCATTAAATAATGTCATCGGTTCATGTGGGACCCCACATGCATCGAATCCCTCAGTAGTTGGTACAAACAACTCCCTCAGCAGTACTGTTTCAACTGACTGTTCTATTAGAGTAGTTAGGTGAGTACTTTGTTAGAGTGTCCCAGTACTATTGTTGCATAACCTGTACACAGCAAGGCAAGGCTAAGTAAGCTAGCTAACAAGTAAAAGAATCATAATAAATGTTGTACTTTCCCTCTGGGCTTAGGAGAAAAGTGGGTGGGCATTGTCCTCCCATACTTACTTGCTTAGTCTAGGGAGCAGTTGCTTCCACCCCTGGTACATCACTTGTGTTTTGAGTACAATTCTCTTCAATGCGCAGCCATTTGCTAAATAAAAAAAAACATTGGTATTTAATGGAATATGTATGTAACTAAGCTACGGGCTTTACATTTTGTGGTTTAGTGAAATGGATGATATTTTGTAACACTTAGGTAATATGCTTCTACATTTCTTGACTTGAAGGTCTTGGTGGAGTCAGTACTGTAGGACTTTGTCGTCAAAATTCGGCTATCAATTCAATAATATCCTCACATGTGTTTTTGAAATTTAGCTTAAAAGTTGACAGTTGGAATTGGATAAAAGTGCCTAACAAATTGAGAACCTGTAATTTTTTTTGTGATGTAAAAGTTTATTTTGTTGTTTATGAAGAAAATGTAGAACTAGCTAAAACAAAGAAACATACTTACAAATAAAAATAAAATCTACTCTAATACAGCCTAATTACGTACAAGTACAATTACTACAGGGCTTGGAGAAGGAGAAATCAGTGTCTTTGCACTGCAAAGCCCAGTATCTTAGTATCATACGTGCATTATTCGTCCATAATGAAACTGAAAAGTTGCTGCAACAAATTTTTCTGGGCTTGTTTAGTCGTCTGGCTGACGTGTGATCAGTGATAGTTTGGAGAGTACGAAGAGCGAATGGTGACCAAACAAATAATCGTATAATGGGTTTCATCACAAGGACTTTAATCTTGCATTTAGGACACTTTGCAATATTAAATAAAATACACAACATACACCTGTATCACATATTTCATCACATTTTAATACAGCAGTCACACGTTATTTGGTGGGTGGTGGGGATGGTTTGCTTACTAATTGTACTTCCTTTATTTAGGCTCTTTTACCATCATTTGTACAAGAAAACACAGAGAGGACTTCAATACTTGCACCACCTCCACATGTCTACGCCCGACATGCTCTCAACCAAATTGGATTCTCTTCAAGCAGCAGTGGACACTGGGTACATGCCCTGTTGGGGTGGGTACTTCAATTTGTACCAGACAGTGTGTGGGTATGGTGGACAAGAGGAGTGAACATCAATCTTCGTAGTAAGGGTATTGATGAGAAGCTGGTTAGGAGGACTGCGCTGTTGAACATTCTGAAGCACAGCAAGGACATCAGTTTTGAAGAAACTGTGACACGAAAGAGGTCACAATCACAGCTGGCACCTACTCTGACACAGGAGTCTCCAACAATTGATCGACGGAGAAGTCACAGCTTTCAATCAGGAAATATACTGATCAGTAAACACTAGAATGTAATGTATGTTATCAGTAATTTATCCATCATGCAGGTTTTTAAAATTTGTATCTGAAATTTTGTAATGGTAGTTCTATATAGCTGCATGAAGTGCTCTTTCACAGCATAAGAAATGGTACACTTTGGATTTCATGGCTACCTAGCTATAATATATGGTGGAATCATGTGTAGTGCTAAGCAAAGAATTGTTTTACTCAAATTTGGTTATATATTCCAAGTCATATTATTATATTTGTTGCCTGCATGCTTTTACTAAAATAATATTATAGATGAGTTTCTAGTTATGTTGTAGCTTTATCATGGCAGGAGTACAAGGATATCTTAGTCATTGACATGAGTCAGAGGGTCTGAGGTGAAGCTGATAATGCGTTAATAGCTAAAGATGTTCTACAACCACTGTGATACAGCTGGCTTTTATACAATGGCTTGGAGAATGTTTCGATAGTTGCAGGTCTTTATTCTGGTAAGACACCTAGCCACAAATTTTTGACGCTAATCAATTGCTTACTAACAAAATTCCAGCTACAGGGGCCATTGTCCTAATTAAATAACTAAGACTTGCATTGCTAAGATTCTTCAGTAGATAAACACCCCTCAGGAGTGTCGATGTAATAATCACTTCAGCTCTTATCACATAGGGTTGTTTATCCACTGAAGAATCCTAGCACTGCATTTGATTTATATGGCTTCGTACACAGCCAAGGATGGATGACTGTTAACATCTAGGACTGCATGCTGTGATGTAACTGGCAGTAAAATACTGGGAATTTTGATGAATATGATCTCATATTCAGCTTGCATGCATGTTACACTGACACTGCATTTTGATTGCCAAAATTGGAGTATAAGTATAAACAGTGGACCCTACATGTTGTGGAATTTTTACATACTTCACAATGTTTATATGTATACATCCTTGTACTAGATAGCATCACAGTGGTTTGTCTCAAATAGCCTAGATCACTCTCTCTGTCCTGTAATCATGATGGTTCCTTGCACAATGCCTAGAAAAGAAGAAAAAAAAAAGTAGAATTAGTGCCTCGTAGGCCATTCATTCTTCGCACCCTTAGTAACTGTAGTATTGATCAAGAGCTTGTTTCTAACAAGTCATTGCCTTCATATGCATGTGTTACATGGCATGAAGTCTGTTTATTGAGCTGCTGGTGTACTTTGCAGTAATGAACAGAGCCATTTTCATGTGCACTGATTATGAACTTTATTAACTGGTGGCATAAAGGCTAGCATGCTCCTTGTGCAGCACTACTGTGGGTGATATTCAAAGGTGCTTGTTATTTCTAATTGAATTAACCACAGTGTGAACCATAGATTTATAAACCCCAAGGCCCATACAGGAACCTGGGGTTTTATATCTATGGTGTCACTGCAATGGACAGAAAGTAGATTGGCCATACTAGCAGAGGTATTTATAATAGTAATACATATCAACATTGCAAAGTATCTAAATTCCATGAAAATTTGGGTCTCCACAGATCCAGCCTTGGATCCCCAAGCCAGTCCCTGGGGTCCACTGTTAATACATACCCCCAACATTGCACACCTTCGTGCAATAACTACCAGATTGTCCAGTCCAAGTATAATTCTTTGAAGTATCGCTTCACTGGGATTTATTGTCAATGTGAGTTGGTATATAGTCCTGACCCACTGTAATTATATTGTATGTGTAATTGTCAAATTATGATGTCATCATCATCATTATCAGTGGCGGATCTAGCTGGGATTTCGACAGAAACCCCCTTTAAATTTAGCTCAGTGGCAGTCTAACATTGTAGCACTGACAATTTGTCATAACAAACAACTATATACCGCTGTATTTCAGTAGCATGCATGCAGTTGCACTTAACTGACACCATTTATAGCTATTAAACCCTCAGCAACACTTCACTTTTCATCTCTCACTGCATTAAAAACGATCGAGATACTCTAATAGAGCAGTCATGTAACTACTCTAATAGAGCAATCAAAGCTACAGCTTGTAGTCACCATCTTTGCCCTATAGTTAGCTATATAGCATTCATTTAAAGCATTGGATTTATCGCAATTGGTAATTAAAAATAGCCTAAAATCCAATCTCAGAACTTCTAAAGTCTCAAAATTTTCCGGAGAAATGTCATCAGATGTCTTATTCAGCTATACCAACTTTCAAAAACTCCTTTTTAAAAATCCTAGATCCGCCACTGATTATTGCAAACTTAGCAAAATGAAGTGTAAAACATCTAGTTAGCTATTCACAGAAAAAATGTACCTACAGTGAGAAACTAATAGTACCATCATGCTAAGATAGCTCTGCATACTTATATTAATTATATGAATAATATATAGCTATATGTATAGAATTAAGCTATTTAGTGATGCTGATCTGTATGAATGAATTCACCTGCTTTAGTTAAGTAAGTATTTACTACTAATCTAATTATGCAGTATGTGATCAAGTAATTGATTGATTGTGTTGTGGAATTATGAGTATGTATAATTAGTTAATGTGTAGATATCATAGATAATTCTATGGGGGCATGCCTTCCCTTTCAAAAATCTCAGGGAAAAGTTGTTTTAGCGTTTTTATACTTTCAGGTCATTTAAAAGCCTAAAATTGCAAAAATTCTTTAGCGTGTACCCCCAGAAGCAAATACAACCCCCAGATCCCCCTCAAATACAACCCCAGACCCCCCTCAAATGCAACCACCAGACCCCCAACTTTGTACTTAGAGCTATACAACAACATTAAACATGTATATAACTATACTATAGCTATACTGTACTTATACATTTTCTGCACAAAGCCACAAGTAGCTAAATATTGAAGTAAAAGAAAGTCTTATTTGGAAGGCATATAGCTAGGAACAATAAAATTAATGTAGTCAGTAATTGTTTTAGCTTGTGCAGCTCATGATTAATTTTATCCTTTAAGTTTATGCTGTGTGCACAATTTAAAGTTTAATGGTGCCTGAGGCTTTGTGGATTTTCCAAATTAATTTAAAGATTGTCAGCATCTGCATTTAGGGACTGTGCCCTTTTAGACCCTTGCAGGATTTACTAATACTTTTATTCTCTGTGAACATTCTTATTAGTACATAGTAGCTATATATACCATAACCAGGATTTTTCAAGGGAAGTTTCCCCAGCAATGTAAAGTTACTAGCAGCAGGGGTTGGGGTGCAGCAACTGAGAGATCTTGAATATTTCATTGGTACAAAACTCAACAGATTGCTATAACAGATGAATTAATGTGATAGTTAGTAGCATTATTTGTATAATTATCCACCTGAGACATAGCTATGTAGCTAGTGGGCCTATACATACAGACATCAATCCAGTAATATACTGGCTGGAATCACTTGAAATAATAAAGGTATTGGTTTGCCACAATTAAGTGTATCAAGGATGTGTCTGTACACCTGGGTGACTGTAACTGTGGCTATGTTTTAGTACTGGCCTTGATTGTGTCGTGCAACCTGTCAGAGAGTGATGCTGACATGTCAGGGTTCCAGCAACATAGCCCAATGTGCATGCAGTTCAGCTGCAGTTGGATGATCATCAGGTTCTGTAGCTCAATCGTCCACCATAGAGCTCACTCAGATCATCTTGTGGGCACTGCAACACCTTCCCAGTGCGGACATAAACCATGGCCTCTTCACTGGATGAAACACAGGTGGTCCATCTATGTAACTAATATACACACCACTTCTCCTAGCAAGACAAACCACAAATCAAGACTTAAAATAAAAGGCTATTCTTTCTACCACTACAATGCCCTAACCTGAGACTGTGGTGGAGGGAGGAATTTGTTACGTGCGGTTCAAAATTTGCATTTGAAGCACATAATAATATGTATTTTATATTCTACATTGTCCAAATAGTTTAAAAAGAAAAGAGAGTTTGTGTAGCAAGGTGCTAGTGAATGGGAGGATTGAAGATAGTTCTTGCTGGGGCATACTCTACCAGGAAATTTTTGAAAAACTGTTTTGAAAATATTAAATCTGGAAGTGATTTGAGAGAAGCTTGAGATCTGAAAGTAACTTTAAGGAAATAATGATTTGAAGGACTGGAGATGAAATCAAAAAATGAGTTGCATATATAGGGGTTTAAAACAATTTTTAAAAAGAATAAACTCTTGTTTTATTATATTAATTAAGACAACTTTTAATGGTGGACTGTATTGACTATAGGTTGGCAATTCAATAGGGTGCCAGGACCACAAAAGAAAGTTTTTGGATCTTTAGTCAAATCCTAGTCTGATAACTAACCTACTTACAACCATTTTTGGTTGCTGTATATACTAAGTTGTGCTCATTCTTCACTCCATAGGCTCAGATGTAACTTAGGTTTACCCATACAAACCGGTACAAGATTTAAAATTCTCAATGGTGCAATAAGAAGCATCCACCACTTAAAGATGTTTCTTGATGCAAAGAGTACCTGAGATAAAATATTTCAAATCACATTTCATTTACAATAAGATTAAATACATCTACACATCACATTCACTTAACATTTTTCTAATAATATTGCTTAATTGTCAAGGCAGTAATACTTAGATTCAATCAGAATGTGGTTAAGTAAAGAGCTGTCTTTGGAGGCTGTCTGTATAAAACGTCATTCACCATAACATGAAAAATCAATGATATAGTGGAAATTAGTCCCATCCCTGTCTATGAAGACTCTTTCAACTTTAGGATATCTATCCATTACTGCTAGCATTGAATCTGGATATATCATCAAAGTTTCTTACGTTGTGGTGATAAAATTTCCTCCAACATTCAAGTATACAATGTTATAATTGTCAAAATTCATTGTCGCTTGACCTCCATAATAGACTCATACAATCCCCAGCTATTAATGAAGTATGGAGTTCATATTAGGGACCCGCCGAATATGCCCATTATTTTACCTATTATGCTATGCTGCACTGCTCAAAAATTGGTGGGGACTATTCTACGGAACGGAACGGAACGGAACGGAACGGAATGATGGACTAAACCACGGAACGGAACGCTTTCTCAAACTGAAGCTTGCAACTTACCATTGCTGAAACTTCCCTTATAAGTTAGCAGTGGCATCTCCAGTGGGTGGTTAAACATAAGATAAAAAGAATTAACGGATCGATTGTGGGTTTTTGTTGGTTGTCATTAGTAACGAAGTATTATTGTGGGATGAGCTGTATCAGTGATGTTCATCCATACGGAAGGGAACTTTATGTGAGCTGTTTTTCTTATTTAGACTTTACAAAACAGTCTGGGCCGGTCTTTCAAGTCATAAGTCAGTGTATAAATAAAGCAAGCAGGAAGATACTGGTAACAGGAAAGAGCCAGCTGAATTAAAACTTGAAGAACTTTGTGCAGTGTGTGAGGAGCAAATATTTTGGCAGACCGCAAGGAGGGTATATTCTGCAAACATCACTGAAGTGTATGCATGGAGTTATTTATATATTAACAGCTGGTGCAGTGGACTAATGCCGTATTCAATAGTGAGCTGATTTTATCTGTTGCACAATTCAAGGATGTGTCTGACTGCTAGCCTTGAATCAGGCTAAATGTCAAAACTCCAAGATCAGCCAAATCTCTATTATAAGCCGCATGTGAAACCATGCCCGTAGTAGCCACCAGGCAAACGTGATTTGGACCAGGATGTGTGTGTAATTTCAATGTATCTAGTCAGACCTGAAATGGAACACTTACATTAATTACATACCACCTAAGAATCCTAGGATTTCTTAAGTGTAACATTTCACATGCTTCACTTCAAACAAAACAGGTTAAATTTGTTCGTCTATTTTCAAGTGATTCCCAGTCCAGCTGGTCCATGAAATTACAATGGGATCACATGTATTTGTTACAGTGCGGGCTGTCCTGTGTTGGATCTACTCTAGAGTTGAGATTTCAAGGTAGACTCACTGCCAATTTACTGACACTAGTACTGTTGTAGCATGTTTAAGTGGAGGACAAATGAAATAATAATGCTAGATTATTTATGTATACAAATTTTTCGTAATGAAATTGATATCCCATTTTGATTTGTACTTCCACTTTGCAACATATTCAAGAGCAAGAAGCTACCACACTTAATCTCCAACCACTGTCATTAATTAACCAAGATCTCACTAGTCTGTAATTCACCTTACTGTAGTGATTTTATTGATTCATCTGTATGCTTTCTTCATTTCCTTTGAAGTTGTACCAAGAGTTCATAATAAGGTGGGGAGTGTCTAACTTGAATGCATTCACCAAACACCCTGCTTAAAGTAACACCTCGGCCTTATTTCAGAACAAAGGCTTTACCTTCTTCAGCAACTCTAATCAACAGTTTTCTATCCCCCAGTAAAGGTGTTGATTTGATGAAAGGTGAACTTTACGCAGGGTGTTTTGTACAGGCCATACTGAGAGTTAGACACTCTCCCCCATACAAATCAGTATTATGAACTCTTGGTTGTACAGTATAGGTAAACAAAGATAAGTTTCTCTCCCATCTTATTCTAGGATTTCTATTGACAAGGAAAATTCAATTATTTGTATACAGGCTCAAAATTGAGAAAATATAAAGAAAGTGAATTAATATTATACAGTCAGTTTGCTTTTGGATATTTAATGTCTCCAACCACAACAAAAATTCGATGAATCCATGCATCTCATCACTGGTCGTCTGAACACTCTGAAAGTGATACCTCACTCAATCAACCATATATTCTGTTTATTAGACTGAATAAAGTCATGATTACCTAAACAATCACTTAATTAATGTTTTATAATTATCCTATTCCATTTTCCTGGAGGTTCCACTGATAAAATGCAATGTCAGCAATGATAGCAGCTAGCCAAGCTGCAAATTGATTCAGAAAGCACTCCATTCTGTAAAATAGACCCCATCCAGAATTCAACTCAGTACTCAGGCTGAGATATCTGACAATAGTCCACTACTCTGTTAATGAATCACTGATGTTCACACAATATAGCCTCCTAGAGGTATCTGAATGTTTGCTCCTCACACACTGCACAAAATTCCTTTAGATTCTACTTAGACTGAGTTGATTCAGCTTGTCACCATACTTTTTTCCTTTGTAGTGTAGCTATACACATACTGATTTATGCCGATTAGAAAGGCTGGGCCTCAGACTGTACATTCTAAAGTCAAGTAAGTAAAAATAACTCGCATACTAGTAAAAAAAAGTCATGCATTAAGTTCCCTACTTGATATATCCGAAGATGAAATCACTGAGTCAGCTATTCCCACAATTAGTACTTCGTTACTAATGACAACCAACAAGAACCCACAATCGATCCTTAAATTCGTTTTATCTTTCTTGGGGTACGTTTGATTACCTGCTGGAAGTGCCACTGATAACTTGTACAGCAATGGTAAGCTGCAAGCTTCAATCTGAGAAAGCATTCCGTTCCGCAGTTTAGTCCATCATTCCGTTCCGTTCCGTTCCGTTCCGTAGAATAGTCCCCACCCAAAAATTTACCTATTATGCTTAAATTAATGCTCAATATTTACCTGTTATGCTCAAATTATGCTCAATATTTTTACCTCATTTCCCATGTTTTTCTAATAACTTTGCATTTTATGGAAAAGCAGTAAGTGGTTGAAGCACAGACTGTAAATCTTTGCTTGTAAAAATACATGTCACAGAAAAGATCGATATACTCTAATAGAACAGTCAGCACCTGATAATTTTAGACTGTTCTATTAGAGTATATCGATCTTTTTGTTGGTTATGTATTTTGATAAGCAAGGATTTATAGCATTGCACAACTTTTCTGCCTATTATACTAGCATTATGCTCAATGCTTTCAGGCACCTATTATGCTCATTTTTATGCCAGCATAATCGGCGGGTCCCTAGTTCATATCAACCTACATGCATTAATCAGTAAAGTAACTCTACAAATGTTTAAAAGAGACATGATTGTATCCAGTTGGAATTTGAGAAGTTGAATCATGATGAAACACGTACATTTGTTGATGCCAGATACTAACAGTGTAAATGCAGAGATTATTTATGCACCACCAATCATTGTACACCTTGCTGTGCATCCAGTTACCTGACCAAAATATATATACTTTCACCATGGTGAAGAGGAGTCCACATGCACTGCTGACAGTGTTGGGGTTATCTTGTCAAAGTAACTCATTATTTAGCTACATTTACATATTATCAATAAAATAAAGTAACTGTAATACATATTATATTACTTTGTGTCCAGCTGTCACATATGCAACTACCACCTTATATCACATGACATGACTGCTGACATGACTGCATTGTTGGACAATGTGTAAATCTTGGTTATAATTGTATTTAAGAGAAGTAATCTTCATTCATTAATTCGATTCATTACCTCATTGTGGCTAGGTGTTACTCAGTAGATTATAGTAACGAGATTAGTAACTTCATTACTTGTAGTAGCAAAATTATTTAATATTCAAGTTACAGTAACTTCATTACTTAGGTAACCGGTAACCCATTACATTTGTAAGTAAAAAGAATTAAGTTACTAACTCTCATAGCATATTTTAGTTATATTACTTATTTAGCCTTTTGGTGCCACCCCTTCCTATTTGGATGAATTAGATAATAAATAAATAAATAAATACCACAAAAGTAATAATATCTAATCCAAAACAGCCAAGCTGTAAAAAAAGTGTGCGGCCCTCAGAAAGGCTATGGTGAAAAAAGATGTGAAATCCAAGGTGGCGGCCAAGAAATGGCTGTGATGGTAGGTTAATGGTAAAAATTTTAATAATGACAATTCAGGTAAATTTTGTGAAGCGGCACAAAAATTCACCTGAATTATCGTTATTAAAATTTTTACCATTAACCTACCATCACAGCCATTTCTTGGCCGCCACCTTGGATTTCACATCTTTTTTCACCATAGCCTTTCTGAGGGCCGCACACTTTTTTTACAGCTTGGCTGTTTTGGATTAGATTTCATTTCTTTTTGTATTTGTATGCCCCAAAGCCAGCCTATGGCCAGCTTTGGGACTTTTTAAACCTATGTTTTTTTTCTTTACTACAGGAAGAAGAAAACATGAAGTAGATGTACATACTTTAAATATTTTATCAGTAGATGTACAATTATATATATAATACATATGTGACCGGATTTGCGAAAAGGGGCCTTCCACACATCCAATTTGCCAACTTTGACAATTGATAACTTCAGATTGGAAAGAGCTATTGCCTTGAAATTTGGGCAGTGGTGATTTCTTTGCAGCTGAACTCTCTACATGATGGTTTCTTTGTAGCTGAACTCTCTACAAGGTAGCTGATCTCGTTACAGGGAGATTTGTTTGTAGCTGAACTCTCTACAAGGTAACTTCTTCTAGCTGATCTCTCTACAGGGTGATTTGTTCATAGCTGAATTCTGCACAGGTGATTTGTTTGCAGCTGAGCTCTTTACAAAATGGTTTCTTTGTAGCTGAACTCTCTACAAAGTAACTTCTTCTAACTGATCTTTCTACAGGGTGATTTGTTTGTAGCTGAACTATCTACAAGGTAATTTCTTCTAGCTGATCTCTCTACAGGGTGATTTGTTTGTAGCTGAATTCTGTACAGGTGATTTGTTTGCAGCTGAGCTCTTTACAGAATGGTTTCTTTGTAGCTGAACTCTCTACAAGGTAACTTTTCTAGCTGATGTCTCTACAAGGTGGCTAGTTTGTAGCTGAACTCTCTACATGGTGGTTTCTTTGTAACTGAACTTTCTACAAGGTGACTTCTTCTTCTAGCTGATCTTTCAATAGGGTGATTTGTTTGTAGCTTCACTCTCTACAAGGTGACTTCTTCTAGCTGACCTCTCTACAGGGTGATTTGTTTGTAGCTGAATTCTGTACAGGTGATTTGTTTGCAGCTGAGCTCTTTACAGAATGGTTTCTTTGTAGCTGAACTCTCTACAAGGTAACTTTTCTAGCTGATGTCTCTACAAGGTGGCTAGTTTGTAGCTGAACTCTCTACATGGTGGTTTCTTTGTAACTGAACTTTCTACAAGGTGACTTCTTCTTCTAGCTGATCTTTCAATAGGGTGATTTGTTTGTAGCTTCACTCTCTACAAGGTAACTTCTTCTAGCTGACCTCTCTACAGGGAGATTTGTTTGTAGCTGAACTCTCTACAGGTGATTTGTTTGTAGCTGAATTCTGTACAGGTGATTTGTTTGCAGCTGAGCTCTTTACAGAATGGTTTCTTTGTAGCTGAACTCTCTAAAAGGTAACTTCTTCAAACTGATCTTTCTACAGGGTGATTTGTTTGTAGCTGAACTATCTACAAGGTAATATCTTCTAGCTGATCTCTGTACAGGGTGATTTGTTTGAAGCTGAATTCTGTACAGGTGATTTGTTTGCAGCTGAGCTCTTTACAGAATGGTTTCTTTGTAGCTGAACTCTCTACAAGGTAATTTCTTCTAGCTGATCTCTCTACAGGGAGATTTGTTTGTAGCTGAACTCTCTACAAGGTAACTTTTCTAGCTGATGTCTCTACAAGGTGGCTAGTTTGTAGCTGAACTCTCTACATGGTGGTTTCTTTGTAACTGAACTTTCTACAAGGTGACTTCTTCTATCTGATCTTTCAATTGGATGATTTGTTTGTAGCTTCACTCTCTACAAGGTAACTTCTTCTATCTGATCTCTCTACAGGGAGATTTGTTTGAAGCTGAACTTTCTAAATGATGGTTTCTTTGTAGCTGAACTCTCTACAAGGTAATGTCTTCTAGCTGATCTCTCTACAGGGAGATTTGTTTGTAGCTGAACTATCTACAAGGTAACTTCTTCTAGCTGATCTCTCTACAGGGAGATTTGCTTGTAGCTGAACTCTCTACAGGTGATTTGTTTGAAGCTTAACTTTCTAAATGATGGTTTCTTTGTAGCTGAACTCTCTACAAGGTAATTTCTTCTAGCTGATCTCTCTACAGGGAGATTTGTTTGTAGCTGAACTATCTACAAGGTAACTTCTTCTAGCTGATCTCTCTACAGGATGATTTGTTCGTAGCTGAATTCTGTATAGGTGATTTGTTTGCAGCTGAGCTCTTTACAGAATGGTTTCTTTGTAGCTGAACTCTCTAAAAGGTAACTTCTTATAACTGATCTTTCTACAGGGCAATTTGTTTCTGGCAGAATTTTCTACAGGGTGATTTCTTTGCAGCTGAAGTTTCTACATGGTGGTTTCTTTGCAGCTGAACTCTCTACAGGGTAATTTCTTCTAGCTGATCTCTCTACAGGGAGATCTGTTTGTAGCTGAACTATCTACTAAGTAACTTCTTCTAACTGATCTTTCTACAGGGCAATTTGCTTGTGGCAGAATTTTATACAGGGTGATTTCTATGCAGCTGAACTCTCTACATGGTGGCTTCTTTGTAGCTGAACTCTCTACAAAGTAATTTCTTCTAGCTGATCTCTCTACAGGGTGATTTGTTTGTAGCTGAATTCTGTACAGGTGATTTGTTTGCAGCTGAGCTGTTTACAGAATGGTTTCTTTGTAGCTGAACTCTCTACAAGGTAACTTCTTCTAACTGATCTTTCTACAGGGCAATTTGTTTGTGGCAGAAATTTTATTCAGGGTGATTTCTTTGCAGCTGAACTCTCTACTTGGTGGTTTCTTTGTAGCTGAACTATGTACAAGGTAATTTCTTCTAGCTGACCTCTCTACAGGGTGATTTGTTAGTAGCTGAATTCTGTACAGGTGATTTGTTTGCAGCTGAGCTCTTTACAAAATGGTTTCTTTGTAGCTGAACTCTCTACAAGGTAACTTCTTCTAGCTGATGTCTCTACAAGGTGACTAGTTTGTAGCTGAACTCTCTACATGGTGGTTTCTTTGTAACTGAACTTTCTACAAGGTGACTTCTTCTAGCTGATCTCTACAGGGAGATTTGTTTGTAGCTGAACTTTCTACAAGGTAACTTCTTCTAGCTGATCTCTCTACAGGGAGATTTGTTTGTAGCTGAACTCTCTACAGGTGATTTGTTTGAAGCTGAACTCTCTAAATGATGGTTTCTTTGTAGCTGAACTCTCTACAAGTAAACTTCTTCTAGCTGATCTCTCTACATGGTGATTTTTTTGTAGTTGAATTCTGTATAGGTGATTTGTTTGCAGCTGAGCTCTTTAAATATTGGTTTCTTTGTAGCTGAACTCTCTCAAGGTAACTTCTTCTAGCTGATGTTTTTACAGGGTCACTAGTTTGTAGCTGAATTCTCTATATGCTGGTTTCTTTGTAACTGAACTCTCTACAAGGTAACTTTTTCTAGCTCATCTTTCTACAGGGTGATTTATTTGTAGCTGAATTCTGTACAGGTGATTTGTTTGCAGCTGAGCTCTTTAAATAATGGTTTCTTTGTAGCTGAACTCTCTCAAGATAACTTCTTCTAGCTGATGTCTTTACAGGGTCACTAGTTTGTAGCTGAATTCTGTACATGGTGGTTTCTTTGTAACTGAACTCTCTGCAAGGTAACTTCTTCTAGCTGATGTCTCTACAAAGTCACTAATTTGTAGCTGAGCTCTCTACATGGTGGTTTCTTTGTAACTGAACTCTCTACAAGGTGACCTCTTCTAGCTGATCTTTCTACAGGGTGATTTGTTTGAAGCTGAACTCTCTACAAGGTAACTTCTTCTAGCTGATCTCTCTACAGGGAGATTTGTTTGCAGCTGAACTCTCTACATGATGGTTTCTTTGTAGCTGAACTCTCTACAAGGTAACTTCTTCTAGCTAATCTCTCTACAGGGAGATTTGTTTGTAGCTGAACTCTCTACATGATGGTTTCTTTGTAGCTGAACTCTCTGCAAGGTAACTTCTTCTATTGATCTCTCCACAGGGCGATTTGTTTGTAGCTGAATTCTCTACATGGTGGTTTCTTTGTAGCTGAATTCTACAAGGTGATTTTTTCTAGCTGAACTATCCCTTTCCATAGTTGCATGAACTCCCTACAAGGTAACTTCTTCTAGCTGATCTCTCTACAGGGTGACTTGTGTGTAGCTGATCTCTATACAGGTTTCTTGTTTCTAGCTGATCTCTTGAATTCTCTTCAGGGTGACTGCTCTATTAGGATGACTGCTCTATTAGAGTATCTCGATCTCGCACTTGCTGCACCAAGTTGGATTTCGTGTTATAACTCCGTGGCTTTAAGTCTGATTCTTCTACACCATTGATGAGCCTTTCTAAGATGATTACTCCATCTGTACAACGATTTTCAAAGCATTACCCCAAGCGGTTTATCTGGTAGGCGTGGCAAGTAGTGGTTTTTTTATTAGCCAATCTCGATTGCGTAATTGTTACACACTGTTGGTTTTTTCGTTGTATCTTCCTGTTTTTTTAGCTCGATTTCTTTCAAACCACAAAAGGTTTGAGGTTCAATAGTTAACCTATTCACCCACCGATTTTCAGCTTCTTCCCATACGCGGTTTACCCTGTAGGCGTGACAACATATTGGTGTTATTTTTCGTGAATAATCGCTCATAACTCTTTGCCTGTTTATCGTATTCCAGCCAAAGTTGGTACCGAGATGCGCCTTTATACCCCCCTTCTGTGTGCCAAATTTCAAGGCAATCGGATATGGCGTTCGCGTTTTATAGCAGTTTTTGTAAGTGTGCGACAAGAAAAAGAAAAATAAGAAGAAAAAAAACGAAGAAACTGAGCCAATTTTTGAAGTCGCATATCTCGGGAACGCGCGAAGCGATTTCGCTCAAATTTGGAATGTGGAGTGCTGCAGTTGGAGGGAATGTCCACAGCAAAAATCGTCTTGTTTCATCAAGGATGCACAGAGCTACGGAGGTGCGAAAATTGCGTTTTCTTTCTTCCTGTCAATATACTCACGGGTGTTACGCGCCAGCTTCTTGGGCCGCACGACACACTACCGTGTGTCTTGATTATGTAACTCGTTACATAAGTAATGCATTACCCCCTCATACTGACTGCTGTATGCAAGGTGTCATTTATTTATTTTATATATTAAGGCTTTTAGTCTGGCAGACAGCAGGGTGAAGTTTGCAAAATGGTCTATAGTTTATTTTAATGCACTTTTGGATTGTCCTGTACACCTAAAAAAATATTCCACCTGCTGGACAGGTGTCAGCTTTGGGCATTTCGCCATAGCAACCAAAGTTTAATTAGCAGCATAGCAACCATACAAATTTCACAAAATAGGTTCTGTGAGTTCCCAAAATTGTTTGATAACCTGACCATTTAACAAATCTGAGGTATTACAATTACTGTCAGAAAAAACTGAATAATTAAATAGTCCCATAAACCCCTGAAGGTATCATTATGCATACTGTAGTTACATATGTCTCAATAACTGTCATAGGCCCTGCTGGCACAAACTACACCCTGTCACACAACAGGACATATCCCAGTACTGGAGTAAAATATTTGCATTCTGCTACTTGTATTATAAAGCCAATCAATTGCTTAATACCTGCTTAAAGTTTCAAAGCTATAGCACATTGGTACATAAAGTTATGGGCAATTAAAGTTCAAAATGTAGGCAAATTTTATGTGCTCACAGGCCCAGTCACATTTGCTCTTTTGATTTTCCTTAGTTTGCTTATTTGAAAAAAAATGTTTGTTTCAGCTTAAGCTATACTATTATGGTTACCATTACCTTTAGACTTGAGAGAACAAACACAGTTTTGTGGTAGGAAATTTAATTCTGGCCTTTTCCTGTTGAATGCTTCTAAATTATTATGATAGAATCAAGTGTCTCGGTGATAATGATTTACCTCTTTTTGGTTTTGCTGGTGTGGAAAAGCTCAGTTAATACACCCTTTCTCCAGTTAAAGTACATGAAGTGCAAACAATTTATCAGGTGCAGCATTATAAAATGTTCCATAACATTGGTGCTAAAGATAGAATTTGAGTTTTATACATAAAGAAGTTAATGTACATGTATGTAGATCATCAAATGTAAGCTCAATAACTAGTACTTGCTATATACTTGCAGAGTATGTCATAAAGCACTCACTATACCGTGAATAGCATATGTGTGTTCTTCATTAACTGCCTGGTGTTTAGATTTTTCACACCTGTTCCACTATCATCTAGCTAACTTAGTGGAAGTTATGCCTTATCTGGGGCATAATATGTGGTATCCATGCAGTACAGTAGCTGCCTCTTGTACCCTCTATATACCCTGAAATGTGGACACTGTGAGAACCAGAATTTATTTTGCCTAAGGTCCCATTTGTATAAAACACACATACAATTAAGCCTCCGAGATCAGGACAACTTTCCAATAAAAACAGTATAGTGGGGTCTCAGAATAGTATTGTGAGAGCCTCTAGCTATATTGTATATAGTAGAGGCTCTCACAATACTATTCTGAAGCCTCTAGATCTGAGATCAGAACAACGTTCCAATAAGAACAGTATAGTGGAATATTAAGGTGTCCAGAATAGTATTGTGAGAGCCTCTATAGCTATATTTTATATAGGATACGCACACACATATGTATACTGTATACTACCTCTTAATCAATATAAATTATTTTATGTAAAGTAATGCGTGTGGAAGACACAAATCCAGCCTTTAAGAGTATCCATATAAACAAAATTGGACTTAAAAGCCTTTCCTGCTGCCACCTATTTGCTCCACTAATGGTTTCCTCTATTGGCATTAATTTAATCAACAGCATATATTGGGGTCAGCAACAGCCTGCCATATGTATGTGTGTGGCACACATATGTGTTACACATTTGGTTTTACAAATAATTCATAATAGTGCATGCTGAATGCGTACATATACAGCCAGTGTTCTATGAAGTGCAGTGGTAGACAGGGACAGTGCTCGGTTACAACAAATCCATAACAGTCAAGCTGTGCAAAGGGTGTAGTGGTACTACAACTGTATCATTCAGAGTTAGCTATAAACTAAAAGTAAAAAGTATTGGTCTAGCTGAAATTTTAATTATTGGAGCAATTTCTTGGTGATTTATTTCACAGTTTGGCTATTCTGACTGCAGCTTGGCTATTTCAGCATGGATCCCATCATTTACTATTCTACATGTGCTCTATTCAAGGCATAAAGTCAAGGTGATGTTGAAAACAGAACTTAGACAATTTACTTATATCTAAAACCATTTAGTTAATGAGATTACATTAATTTAACTTTACTTAATCACTCAGCATAAAAGTAATTAGTGAACTTGTTCATTCTGGTCACCTCTGCCAGGCCTGCCTTATTAAGGAGGTGGTTACATAAACATGTTAAAGTCACCGTGTAAAAAAATAACACAATTAGGAGACTGTTAAAATGGTCAGTTTAAATCTTATTATACAGTGATCCAGTTGGACAGGTTTCATTGTATAGTTGAATATTAGAAGTATTGCACAATCACAAATGCAGCAAAATACCAGTAAAGCAAACGGGCATAACACGGAATGTGATCAAAGGAATCAAATGAAACTTGGTGTATGACTTTGACTCATGATGCACTCTCTTTGTGCCAAATGTGAAGAAATTTAAAAAGAGTGGGTTGACAATTTCTTTGATAATTTAGCATGGACTGACCAAAATACTAGAATTTCCTGAGTTAATATCCCAATGTGCCCAATGCTGATAGAGGTCCAGCAGGTGGTTTTGAGTAGTCCATAGTATAAAGAAATATTTTGTGGCATAAAATAAACTATAGACCATATTGCAAGGTTCAGCCAAAAAAGCCACTTATTCTACCGGACTATTTACAGCACAGGTGGTGAAGATCTGTAGGGCACCTGGTCCTACAGCTTGTCTAAAATTATTACAGAAAGTGTTTTTGAAAAGGAGAAAAAATCCATAACTGGACCTGGGCAGCCTCGAACCTGCAGCCATCCGATTAATGCTCGAATGCTTACAGAAGTCTGCCAGGCGCTCAGGATGCTTTCTCCTTGTCATTTTCATGTATATGCATCCATAGGAGCTCTAGAGAGTGACTTATTATCTCAAAGTACCCCATGTGGAACCAAATGGATAACAGTTTATTTATTAAGGCTCTACAACACAAGTGCTGAAGGTCTGTAGGACACCTGGTCTTGACAGCATAATTGAGGCTAAACCAATTAGACCCTGATGCTAAACATTAAGCTATACATTACAAAAACATTGTATATATATTTGGCTGTTAATCAAGGAGGTGGAAGAAACATCAAAGAGGAAGTGACGATTAATAAGCCATATTTATGCAGTATCACCCAATGAGTCAGAGAGGTACTATCTTTACATTATTGTGCCAATAGTTATATAATAATTATTTACCTAAAGTTGGTGACTGGCAGTGTAACTTATTTAAGGAAGCCAGATTTGTTAATGATGATATACGTACGTTGGCACAATTCTTTGGCTGAGGCTGCTACCTTTCAGATGCTACATAACTTTGGGAGGACGTTTGCCATGATATTACATAACACATTGTGCAATGGCGGATCCAGTGGGGCAAATGCCCCCCCATCTTGTAGAGGAGCCAGACACACACTTCTGATTAAATTACTAAACTTTGTCAGGCTAAGATCAGTTTATAAATCTCATGAAAATATGCATTTTAGTACAAATTCACCTGAAATTGAAGTCAAACTAGCTGTGAAATCGATACCCAGCATCTTCGTGCGTAATAAACGCATCTAAAAATAATCATTGTGTTGCTGTTGTTTAAGATATTCAGAGCCTTTTAAACAGTTACAACCATCTGCAAAGGCCAAAATGACAAAATCAACAATGAGACACTACTAAGAGGTGATTATTTGCTGCTCCAAAAATGCAGCACTACCAAGAGAATCTGGCTCTCCCCAACCACCTACAACTTAGCCTGTTTGTGCCCCTCCCCTTGCCAGCTCTTGGATCCACCCCTGTTGTGATCCTGAGCATCCATCGCAACTATGGGAAGATATAAGGCAGACCTATGTACAGTACTGAGTGAAATGAAGATTGCTTGAAACAACTATCAGGCTGTTCAGCATAGCTTACATGACTTAAATTCATTGCTTATCTAAACAGGAAAATCCCTTATGATACTCCATCACCAAATGAGCAAGAGTTTGAATGTGATGCCAACTGGAATATGACTTTCATCAGGCTGCAATCTTAGGCATACAAAGCAGACATTGAAAATGCTGTATTGGACTCAACTATTACACCAAATGAATTTAAGCCAACAATGTCGAACTGCTGCTATGCCTAGAGGGAATATCTCTTTTCATTGTGGATAGTCGATTTATGTATGTCATTGATAGCTTTTTAAAGGACATTGCAGGTCATGATATGCTTTTGGTGGAAAAGTATTTTTGTGGGGAGGTGACTTTTGTCAAGCCCTTCCAGCTGTGTGCAATGACCCTTCAATGAACACTGCATGAAAAGTTGAAGACAATGGCCATGTGTTAGCTAGCTAGTTATCAGATACTTAGCTATCAAATATAACTCACAACTAACATGAAGGCACATCCTACACAGAAGCTGAATTTGGTGAATGGCTACTGAATTTATCCCATCCTCTGATTGTTCTAGATCTGCAGGGACGGTTGCGACTTCCACTTCTCTACTTTTTGAGGGCTGCAAAATAATTATTTTTTAAATTTCTAATCAATAAGCACCCTTAAAAAGTATTTAATAGTTTTCGGCAAGTCAAGTAGAGAAACTACTCGAAATCCAGGTTTGTATTTGGTAATGTGAGTGTCAGTGTTGGTATAGCTAGCTTATATACCTATGATCTGCAAGTGCAGCCTCAACAGCTGGTGGGGATTTGTACTCGGATTTGTATCGTGTTCATTGTCACTCGAAGTTGTCCCCCAGGGACAGGGTACAGTAGTGGCATTTGCATGATCTGCGGGATGATCTGCAACGAACGTTGTAGTAATTTCCGGGTTTATGTTGGGTACGGGGCCCGCTTGGTCGCCATGATGAACTGAAACGATCGATCGAGATGTGAAAAATATCTATTTAGTTTCACTCGAGGTTTCACTATTATAAAATAAGCTACCAAATGCAGGATGTTTAATGTGTTGTGTTAAGAGCCGCATTTGTTTTAGATTGGGTCGAGGATTCAGGGGATTTTTTTTTTTTTTACCCGGCAGCTCAAGTAGTGCAAAAATGATCCCCGGATTCTTTGCAGGAGTCTTGCAAGATCCTGGAAAGCTCTTGCAGGACAGGGTTCCTGCAAAATCCTGCAAGAAATGACCGGATTTTCTTACAAGGTGTTGCTTAATATTCTTGTAGGATCATTTTGCCTATTAACGTGGCCAGGTCACCAAAAGCCACAGACAAATTAAATTACAATAAAACTGTATGAGTTCCTAGTAAACTACATGAGTCCTTAATTAGGTCAACAAACATACTACAGTGGCCTTGTGAGGACCAGGCTTCTCTGACTCGATAACTGGCATTAATTGACACCTGATATGGCAGCATATAATTCCTTCCATCAGCACTGTAAGTGGGCCGGATCATCTGGATTATTTGGCTTACACTGTGTCCAGGTTTCATTGAATCATATCAAAACATTTAGTAAAATTTCTATATATTGCATCTGTATGGCTTCATGATTACATTGTGTAATAGCACTGCCTTTTAAACATGGTGCCATAACTTCCACATACTATGGTTTAAGGAGATGGGATATGGTTCATCGTATTTTTTTTGATAATAGGTGATTTGTGTAGTATAAAATAGAGTGTGCTGGAGGACAAAGGTAAAAAGCAAGAGGGAGTCTTGTATGGTGAAATTGAGGTGTACTAACATCGTATGATACCAAGTTTGGCTAATTTGGTTTAGGGTAACCACCAAGTAATTAAATTCTTCAATGGAGTTTTGTATGGAGCGCATATTATGTTGTAATCAACAGTGAATAAATATTACTATGGTAATGTTACAGCAACAGTTAGGGTGGCATTTTATAGAATAATTCAATGGCTTTCTTTTGTTGTATATTGTGCTGTAGAGATTATGAGTGCTAATACTTGTAGCTACTTTTGTGTTTTGTATTGTGTAAAATACATGTGTTTTGTATAGGAAAGGGAAAATGGCTGTTGATGAGGTTTTTCAATCGACAAGTTCAGCCAAACAAAGGCTGTTAAATGATATAGATTATGTTTTGGGTTGTGTTGATGTATGATTCCTAAGAACTAAGAGTGAAATTCAGTGTTGTGAATTTTTTTGTTTTTATAGCTTTATTTGACAAATTCCAATATCACATTTTGACATGTACGTATCTGGTTCTGACCTGGATGATTACACGTGATTACACATTATATTAGTAGCAAGAAACTTGCATGGAACCACGCCCACCATTCAGAAAATATGTTTTGCTGTTTATAGGTATGTGGAGCCACACCCACTTATTGTTGACTACAATCAGATATCCCATAGTGGGCATGATGCCATGCATGCCCACAGACAGTAGCATCAATCCTGAGTCTGGTATCAATTGTGGGAATTTTGGGATGCTGTAGCTACCTGCAGACTTATGTGGAGCCACTTTTTGCTTATCAATCATGTGTTTACTCTTTTGTAGCTATAATCTATGCTATTCATGCAGGGCTAGCCAGCAGAGCTTGCAATTGTGACTTTAAAAAAAATCTGTGCACATTTCTATTTTAATTAACTAACTGGGTCAGATCTCAGGTCATTAGGTCAACCAGATCAGCAGTACTGAAGCACTTACTATGCTGCCATTCATTTCTCGAACATGCACATCTTGTATATAATGTATGATTTTATGGCTGGTATCAGAGAACACCAACACTTTGGTAATTCTCAATTATTTGATTTATATGCCTCCTATAATGGCTGGATACATTGTTAGATGGTGCAAGTGTCTGATACATGACCGAATAATGTTTCAAGCCATTTGTAGGGGCAATTGAAAACAGTGGAAATGTAAACCAGAAACGGAAAGTGGAAATGGAAAACGAAAGTGATCAAATCGTCATGTAAATGTACCCTGGAGTAAAATGCTTGTTTAGTGGCCACCTCTTAAAGACCATCTTTTTACAAAGACCACCTCCATACAAAGACCACATCATAATTGAATCTCAAAGATGGCTAAGGCATACTGACCTTATAAGACCACTTTATGGTCACCTTTTATAAAGACCACCCTCTTTACAAAGACTACCTTTTCAAATTGTAATAATAGCTATATTCCAAACATCAAATACATGACTTTATCAAAACAGCTAGGTCAGCAAATAAGCTAGGCTCTAAAGGTCATATCTCCTTATGAGACTTCTTTGTTTGTTGATCAGTAGGTTATAGTGACTAGCTATACATTTCACTAGCATGGACTATTTTTGCTTTGACACATTCTGGTACAAACTAAGCAATGACTTGAGTGAAGTGTGGACCAAAATATGGGTGACCTGTTTCTGTGAGTCACAAATTACTTGTTTGGATATTACCATGTAAAGAGGTGGTCTTTATAAAAGGTGACCACACGTGAGTGGTCTAATCAATTACATCATCACATACTTAATTGTCTTTAGAACTTAATTACAATGTGGTCTTTGTACAGAAGTGATTTTTGTAAAAAGGTGGTCTTTAAGAAGTGACCATTAAGTGAGGTTTTTACTCTAGGATACACGTATATAATGTTTTGACCATTTTCACTTTCCGTTTCCGGCATCCATTTCCACTGTTTCCAATTACCCCCATTTGTAGCTATGTTCAAACAAGCACCATCCCGGCTTTATCATGTAGGCACCACAAAAGCGTGGGCATAGTCCATAAATAAACATCAACCAAAAACCAGCCTCACTTTTCCCAGACAATGATGAGGCAGTATTGGTTAGGCCCAAACAAGCCTTCAGATCAACCCAAAACGCTTTCAACAAGTTGCTATAATTTTGTAAAATTATAAAACAGAATTTTCTACTGAGTAAATGACTGATGCCTTCAGACAAGCATAACTCGATAACGATTAAGGCTATGGGCTTGATTTTTTCACTGTTCGACGTTGCTTCAGTCGGACAGGTGCTTTTTGGCATACCACAGTACGTATAATGCATTCTTCATGGACTTACCAGTGTCCTCCTTTGTGTCCCATTCATCTTTGCTGACAGCGAAAGGTGTTGATTTGGTGGCAGCGTGTGATGGCTTCCCTTTGTAAGTGGCTGCTTTGATTGCAGAGGTGCTTTTTGAATAGTTCTTTATTCGTAAAGCTGCGTAACCGGTGAACATGGCTGGCAACAAAGCATAATGGATATCTCACTTTTTAGATAATAATTGGGTGCAGCATCATGCTGTGCTCAAGGTACCATAAGAGCACAATAGGGATATAACACATCTTATTGTTTTCCTGTGATTCAATATCGTGCAGTACTCCAGCTTGTTTCAGAACTTTTTTTATCGATGTGCTATGGTCCCTACTCTAGTTGAAAATTCTAAATTTTTTGTGTACTTGTTTCGAAAGGTTTCACATTCATAGCCTGCAATGTGTAGATTGAGATATCGGTACATCATATTTTCTTACAAATAATTTAGTTAAACTTTCTCATTGGTTGGATGCTATCTAGTATGATTGTTATGCTCTGCATATGTTCATGGTAATGGGTACATGTCTAGCTGGATAGCTTGTACAGGGTCATTTTGTTGAAGCAGTATCATGAAACATACATTTGGGTTGCTTTAGCACCCATGAAGAGAGAGGCTAGGTCTTCCTTACAGCTTGGTGATACAACTGGATGTTCACTCAGTCTATTTGCAAGTTTGAAAAGAATCCATGTAGACCTTTATACTATCTGGCTGGTGGTGATGAAATAATAGTTAAATTGTGTTTTGCAAAATAGTGCAGCCCACTACTTGTGCAATTGAATCTACTTTGCCATGAGGTTACTTAACCCTGCCAACAAAAAAATTGTACTGCATGTTCCTTTCTCTTCCCCGCCTAAAGTTTAGGTCACATGATACTGTAAATTAAATAGAAAGCACTGAAACTACTCAGATGACTTGATGTAGCTATTGAACTATTCTCAATATCAGTTGCTGATTTACAACAAGAATATCACGCTGCCAAGGTATGCACTACTCGTCTCTTGTTCATAATAAAAATAGTGAGTGGGTGCCACTCTCATAGGAAATTTGGGTGTTAGGTGCCCACCCAGGCACATGCTTGGATACTCCACTGATTGCATTACCTACTATATAAGCTGGCACCATGGAGTTTATTAATAGAAGTTTCTAGCATGTCCGTTTGCTGTACAGCGCCAAAAAATTGCCATTACCACAAGTTCGTAAACAGGTATTTCAAGCACAGCTACTTCCCACTACACAATTGCAGCCCTACACTGTTGATCTGTTATAATACACACCCTTTGGTGGTAGTTACATGGCGAATTCTACTGCTACAGTGTCACTAGTCTTGAACATTTTCTGACACATGGCACGTCCACATTTCATCAGTAATTAACTTCAAACTTCACAAGCCTACCCTCTGCCCCAATTTTTTTTATCCTATGGTGGAATTCATGCCTACAACTAATAAACTAACCTTACAATTCAGTAAGAAAGTGAACAGACGGGACAATTGAAGTATAATATAATGTGAGTTTACGGAAACACGCTTATCTTGAAATGCAGTTGCTATGTCAATGGTAATGACGTCAGACGCATGCAGTGTTGGGGGTAATGCGTTACATAAGTAATGCGTTACGTAATAATATTACTTTTGTGGTAACGAAGTAATACAACATAATATGCTGTAAAAACAGGTAAAATAACTCAAAGTTGCTTTACTTGCAAATGTAACTCATTACCTAAGTAATGAAATTACTGTAACGAGTCTAATATTACATAATATTATTACTTTAAGTAATGAAATTACTGAATCTCGTTAGTAATCCTCTGAGTAACGCCTAGCCACAACGAAGTAATGAAGCCTACTGAATGAAGCTTATTCACCAGCTTCTTGCTTATAACTAAGATTTGCACATTGTCCCACAACGCAATCATGTCACGTGATAAAGTGGTAGTTTCACACGTGACAGCTTAAGGCTGTGGACACAAAGTAACATGACATGTAATGTTATTATAGTTACTTTATTATATGGGTAATATGTAACTGTAACTAAATAATTCAGTTGTAAATATTACTATGTAATATGTAACGAGTTACATTTAAAAAGTAACTGTCCCAACACTGGACGCGTGTGATGTGTTGAGCAAGTCTAACCAATGTACAATGAAGGAAAGTGAGTTTCTGTGCTTCTAGAATGGTAGGTGATCACAGCGAAGTAGAAAAGTAAGAATGAGGCATCTCTGCCTGGAGTGACGTCTGTTTTACAAAATCCATGCTAAACAACACAAACTCGCGACTGATGAAGAGGAGTGATAGCTATCTTTGACCACCTGGAATATAAGCTCTGGAAAAGAGTACGAACAGTGCAGGCCTGAACTGAATGGGATAGGAATACAGCTTTGAGTGAGCCAAAGACAAACGGAACCAAATGTAACAAGCCCCTACCTACTGGGAGTGGTCAAGGCTATGAGTGAGAGAAACTGGACGTATGATAGAACTTATAATAAACTTCCAAGTGAATTACAGCCAGTAGGATGGAATTTATAGTTCATATGTGAGCACAGCAGTATGAGCACTCAGCAGTCCAGAATTGAAAGGGACAGAACACAGCTTTAAGCGAGCCAGCTAAAGGCAAAAGAATCCAATGTAACTTCAAACACCGAAAAATTGCTACTTGGAATGATAGAGACTAGGAGCAAACTGACTTGCTACATATGCTAGAACCCCCCAAGTGAATTGCACTACACACACACAAAAAATGAATAAATAAAAGAATAACTGTGTTACTAGACAGTATGGACAACGAACACTCTGCAGGAGGCTGTACCATGTCTCACAGGTGAAGGTGTGGGCATCCAGAGTCCCAGATGAAACTCCCCACTATGTCAGTCATGAACAATTGGCATTTGCTAATATCAAGTACTTAACAGCAGGGTAGACCACTAACACCAGGTCCCCATTAACAGCTGGTTAGCAATGTTAGTAAGGAAACAAGAAAGCACACAATTTGTGCTCATAGAACACACACACACGCGCGCGCGCGCGCACACACACACACACACACACACATGTACACACACACACACAAAATCTTCACACCTTGTACTTCCTATCTTCACCACCAGATATAATCAGGTTGCCTAACAAACTCCAGTCAACAGCCAGTATTAGTCCATCATGAGCTTTCCACTGTAGTGGGTTGCTAGATGGTTGTAGTGATTGGATTATCAGATGTTTACCACTAGTATAGAGTAACTGTGAACTGTCTGGTGACCATGAGACTGAGTAAACTGGACTGGAGCTCTGGACTAGTGTGGATCGTAACATCAGTGAATGTGACCACGCTTTAACTTGACCATCTTTTTCTTTTCCAACTGTACAAATATGAAATAGCAACGTATTTACATACACGGGTGTATTGCAAGGCTTAGCAGAATACGTCACTACAAAGATTAGTCCTTTTCTCAACAAAATATTGTAGTTTTAAAATAACTACGTATCTGTCATGATGATCACTTGAGTACAAAACTGTGCCCTTGAAACTATGATCTTCATTATTTCACCAAATGAACTACCTGACTATAATGCTTCATGCCCTTCAGTCAATTAAGTGTAGCTTAAAATAAATACATCCAATGTTATAGACTACTGTATCAAAGATGTCACTAAGACCCAACATTTTGCTTTGTACTGTAGCAAATACAGCAAATGTATTATGTACTTTCCCTATGGAACTAAAATATTCTACAATGAGTAGTTATACATAGAACACTGTATGGACAAATGAATGATTTGAAGTTCCTTTTATCTTTCTTTGTACCTACTTTTGTGTATGAGTGTTCGAATCATGTGGGTAACAATATGTGTTTTGTACTATTGTCATCATGTAATCTATCAATAATTTATGCTTAAGAGAATAAGGGCACGTGAGACTGCAATATTAATAAAACAATAATTATTATTATTGTATTGTCCAAATTATAGTGAAATAATAATATTACCATGATATCAATATTACCACATACAAGAGAGTGCAAATAAACAAGGATTAAAAGTCCACTAGTATAACTACAGGCGTAGGTCAGCGTTGAAACCGGGTCACTACTGCTAACCGGATGACCCACTGACACGGATTTGACTTGGATTAATTAAAGTAGGCATTCCAGACTGATCTTAAAATTTTGGAAAAACGGGCTTTTTATATGCTCAATAGATAGAGTATTGATTGCCGATTTCAGAAATATATAGTTTGTCGGGTTGGAATTAGCTACTTTGGCATGCACAGTGCTTAAAAAACTGAAAAAGGTACATTTTTTCTCCAGGGCTCCCCATACATTTTACAGGGGAAAATGGCACAATTGAATCAGGAAGCCATCTAGCAATCTGGACTATCTTGAAACTGCAGTTGCTTCTAGCTGCAAGTTTGTACATGTAATGAGAGTAACTTCAGGTCTTATTGGATCTCAGCGATCTTTGTATGCTTTGTGGTGAGCAAATATGTTTCACCTACTGCACACTTCTCAATACAATGGTGTATGCCCATAGGCAAGTGGCTATCTCAAGTTGGTAAAAACATCAAGTTAACAACTTATAAAGGTAAACAACTAAAGTGGAGGTGCCACAATGATGCAACAATATAAGATGGAGTTGTGGTTTCAATTATGGCATTGTTATGCCGACTTTGAAGTGGTTTATATTTTTGAGCTGATGACACAACCATCAGAAAATTGCTCTGGAGCTGAAAATCGCTAACCCGAGCGAAGTAACTACGCACTTTAAAGTAAGCACCAGTGACTACCTTCCACCCGACCGTACGTTTTTTAAAGTTTTAAAGTATTCTACATACATTACAAGGCTTGAAAAGATTACAAAACAACACAAAACTTACTTATATGTAACGCGCACGATAAAACTAAGATTTTCATGATGATCAGCGTGTGGACAAACCCCACAGCGATTTTCACCCTCATTGGAGCTCGGACGACGGAGCAATCCCAAGTTAAACACGAGTTGTCATTTTGTGCCAGAGTTCTATTGGGGAATATACGGAGAATTTTTTTATTAAAAAACCTCGGATACTGGAATGCCTAATTATTATTATTATTATTGGTAATACTGTGCAGACCTCTATTAGAGTGTAGTGCACAGGTCACAACATACATACAAGTATACAAATTAAATAATTGCTAGTTTTTGTTTGAACTGATCAATATCATTGGAGTCAATCACATTTTGGGGTAGATCATTCCAGATTTTGATTGCCGAAGGGAAAAAGGAGTACATATAAGAATCAATCCGTGTCATTGGTTGCATAAATCTCATATTATGACCTCTGGTACTATGTACAGTGGATATGGATGTCAGAAACGGATTTACTGGGATGTCAACAAGGTGGTTAATTATTTTAAACATCATTATGGCTTTCAGTTCATCTCTGCATCGTGCAAGTGTAGGCCAATTAAGGTCTGTAAGCATTTGCGTGACACTAGCGTAACAGGAGTAGTTGCTGGTCACAAATCTAGCTGCTTGTCGTTGTGTTCTCTCAATCATATCAATATCCCTCTTAGTATAAGGTGCCCAGACAACAGCTGCATACTCTATAATTGGCTTAACCATTGCTTTGTACAACCTGTCCTTAATTGTTGGTGTACAATTGTGGAGGTTACGCTGAAGAAAACCTTTAGTTCTGTTAGCCTTGGAAGTTATTTGTTTTATGTGTTCTGACCAGGATAGATTTTGGCTTATTGTTACACCCAAGTATTTGGCATGGTTGACTTCCTTGATTGGTTTATTTTGAACATTATACTGAGCTAGTATTGTGTGTTTCTTGTTAGCTATCCTAAGAAATTCGCATTTTTGTGGGTTAAACACCATTTTCCAATTGTCTGCCCATTTTCCCAGTACATCTAAATCCTTCTGCAACTGATTGCAGTCCTGTTCTGTGCGAATGGTGGCATAAAGTAATACATCGTCAGCGTATAACTTGATTTTGGATGATATGTTATTTGGTAAATCATTTATGAAACAGAGAAACAAAAGTGGAGCAAGGACAGTACCTTGAGGAACACCAGAGGTAACTGCTGTTAAGTGGCTCTGTTGACCTTCAACCACCACACACTGAGATCTCTGCAGTACAAAGTCTTTAATCCAGTCAAGTAAATTACCTCGGATACCGTAATGGTGGAGCTTATGGAACAGGTGTTGATGGGACACTTTGTCGAATGCCTTTGAAAAATCTAGTAGTACAACATCGGTTTGATCATTGTTATTTAAACTTTCGGCAAAGTCATTAAAGCCGAGGTGTGTGATAAGAGCTACGTTTCGTGTAGTCTCGAGCGAGCGAGACTACGTTTTGAGCATTTGATTCATGTTGAGTAAACGAGTAGTTATGTGATAACTAAGCCGGTAAGTTTAGGCCAATGAAACTTGATTACCAGTTTCTCGCTCAGATTTTTTTGAAAATTTGATGCGGGCGGGCGGTTAGGCCACTCCAATTGGTAATTATATTTCAGGTCCTTTGAAAATCAATTTTAGGTGCGGGCGGGCGGAATTCAGCAACAAAGCAACAATGAAGTAACTGCTCAATTAGAAATTTTTTGTGATTTACTGACTGTTCTATTAGAATATATCGATCCGTACTATACACTCTGCCCATTTCTTGCAGGTTTTCACTGATAAAATACAAATCATGACACTTAGATAGTTAGAATTAGCATACTTGTTGCAGACCAATATTTGTTTCTGAAATCCAAGTTTTTCAAAAAGCTGATGCGGGCATTTTACTCATGTATTTCTGAAATTTCACTTTCTCCAAAAAGGATGCGGGCGGTAAACCAGAAACATAATTACCAATTGGAGTGGCCTTATTATTCCGCATTATTCATTATGTTTCCAACAGCACAACACACATCCAAACATGAAGATTTCTGCCAAAAAACAGTGAGATCTACACTGATTACTCTTGCATTAAATAGCTAAAGTACGTTACTAATCTACAACAAGTGATTTTTCCATTAGAGTATAGCTGATTGCTCTATTAGAGTAAAAGTGACTGTTCTATTAGAGTATTTCGATCTGAAATACCAATAATGAAATTCCATGCGTGTGTATCAAAAGCGCGCGGGCGATGACGCGAAACTGCTAATCAAGTTTCATTGGCCTTATAATTCAAAGTCAGTCAGTGGGTTTGGTTCCATGTAGCTACTGTGAGTTTACAGACAGTAATTGGGTGTGTCTTCGTGCATACCTAGTGTTACAATTTCCCAATATATTAAAGTGGGTGTGGCTCACAAAAGTATTTATCCTGCTGCAAGACTAGACTGTATGCAACTCGTACAATAATTGATTAGTGGGCGTTGCTCCACATAAGTTTGCAGACAGCAACAGACACAGTTTCATGCTACAGACTGCACTTACTAATCAATGGGCATGGCTGAGCATATGTTTGCAATGTGATAAGTGGGCGTGGCTCATAAAAGAGCTACACAACCAGTGTTTATAAGGTTCCACGTCATAAAATGAACAATTTCGTTTCTCACGTGATCGATCCAATCTGGGTCAGACCCGGAGAAAATGTGACCCGGATGACCCAACCCGGTTTCAACGCTGGTGTAGGTGACCTCACTTGTTTCATCATTTTTTAATTTTATTTCTATGATTCCTTCTCAAATGTAATATTTCTAAAATATCCTTATATTTGTTTGTTAACTTTATGCATTTTGACAACATAATTAATGACTGGTAAACTGTATCCGCACAAAAACAGCCAAGCTATGAAAAAATGGTGCAGCCTTAAAAAGCCTGGGTGAAAAAAGTTGTGAAATCAAAGGTGGCAGCCAAGAAATGGCTGCAATAATGTTAATGCTAATAAATTTTAAACAATGCACACAGCCATTATTAAAATTTTTTAGCATTGACATCACTGCAGCCATTTCTTGGCCTTCACTTTTGTTTCACAACTTTTTCACCCAGGCTTTTTAAGGCTGCACCATTTTTTTTCACAGCTTGGCTGTTTTTGTGCGGATTTCACATTCTAATAGAGTGCACATTTTTTGAAGACTTCTAATAGAACATGCATAGATGCTGTATATTAGAAACTTTGGAGGTAAAAACATTGGCAAACTTGGCGAATAGCGTTCAATTTGCCAAAGTTTTTTTTGTCAAATATTTTAGATGATCACACAAGCACATTGAGTGACCAGACGTTGAGTTGAGATTGAACTTGAGATGAAGGCCAGCGGAATAAGGTTGGTTCCTATTTACCCTGCACTGAATCATACTACCACGCCTAATAAAGATCGAGCTGACTTTGGAGATTTTCCTAGGAATGTGTCCCACACTGTTGTAAGTACTCCAGAAATATTCTTCTTGATAGCAATGGTATGTGTATCATGAGCATTTCTAACTTCCTGTTCGCATGTCAGTTCATCGTCTCGTGATGGATTTGGCCAAATACTTCGATATATGTGATAACCTCTGCTACTGGAGTTCACTGAAAAAGTAAATATCACTCTCGGCATCGCAGGAGATAGCAAAGCACACCTTTGCTAGCACGTAACACAAAAATCATAAAAATTACGAAGCACTGCTACAACAACACTAGCTACCTATATACTTACTACACTACTTAACTGATGAGTTACATACCGTACAGTAAAAATTTTGGCAGTAAAAACTTTGGCAAATAGTATTTCAATTGCAAGTTTTTCCACCATTATTTTTAACAGAGGGGTTTCGCCACACCTTTTTACCACCAAAGTGTTTTACTATACAGTGTTCTAGAACAGCCTAGAACTTCTATTGGTAGGTCTATGAAATTATAAGCTAGAAATTTCATTTATAAAGCAAAAATTAAGTTAGGCGATCAGCCAAGGTAGTAGTGGTTCAGTGGTTAAGGATGTAGGTGTTAGGTATGGAGGTCCCTGGTTCAAACTCTGGAAAGGTTTTCTTTTTCAACATTTTTTGTACATTTTCAGTTTTACCCCGTGGTGACTGCTCTATTAGAGTAACTCGATTTCGTGATTTTACACTTGTTTGATTTTTGCTTTATAACTGTAACTCTATTGCTATTCAAACTATCAAAAGGCACTGCTACGATGATCAGCCTATCTACACACCAATTTCCAAGTTATTCCTATACTTGGTTTACACTGTAGCCATGACAAAAGTTTGATTTTTTAACCTGAATAAGCTTAAGCATTCATAACTCCTTGGATATTCCTTAGATTCACAGCAAACTTGGTATGTGAATCCACCGTTACACGCTCTTCATTTTTGCCAATGATCGAGGCAATCGAGTTACGCGTTTGTGTTTTATAGCAATTTTTGCAAAGTGTGCAAAAATAAATCGAAGGCCCTGTATGGCATAAGAAGAAAAAATGAAAAAATTAAAACGAAACTTTGAATGCCCATATCTCGCAAATGACTATTGCGAATTTAATCAAATCTGCTGTGTGGCATACCCTACCTGGCAGACAGCTATAATGCATGTGCTTTGGAGAAGGGCCATGGAGCTATGCACGCATGAAAAAGCTGTTTTCTTTCTTCTTGTCAATATACTCACAATGTGGTGCGCCGGCTTTTTTGGCCGCATGACACGCTATCGTGTGTCTTGACCAAAGGAAAGAATACACCAGCTAGGTGTATTATAAACAGTAATTAAGCACCTTCACTATGAATAATTTACTGGACAACAATGTGACTATCTGATTTCATTTTCAGCTTTGTTCCACCTGTTAAACAGCATTAGAAATGAAGAACAACACAGGAAGCATCTCTGTGACCAATCCAGAAACTACAGAAATAACAACTAAACGTGTACCCTGATTATCAAATATACTGAGAAGTAAAGTGGCCATTCCACTTCATTTTCAGGTATCTCACTATACAGCTTTACAAATAAAGAACAGTATGTACAGTACGAGAAATGCATCCATTTACTCGGAAATTACAGATGATCTTCGCGACAGCCAGCTGCATTGAAGCCATCAAGCATTACTGCTAATCAACACCTATGTGTTGGTAGGGAAAGGGGACACACAGAGGACAAAGGTAAGTATGCACTGTAGTTGCTTGGCGAAAAGGCACATAGTTAAACAGTGAAGAAATAGGAACTTAATCTTTTTGCACTACACTACTTCAATCAAATTGTCTTAAAAGCTACTTTGGTACATGTAATCACTATACCCTCAACACCAATATTAAATTATTTCATTAAACAGTTTAGGTGTTACTCCCCATCAAAGTTGAACACAGCTATAATAAACTACACAAAAACATGATTTAGATTGAGCACACATAGCTGTGAGAATACTCTATGAAGGAAAAGGTGTTTTGTGGCATGTAGCCCCATTTAAAAAACAGAGCATACCATGGTTAGAGCTGTTCAATGGGTGCTGCACTCTTAGCAAAATTGCTGAATACAGTGAAGACATGCAGTACTTCAATGAATACTGGGTGAAATCAATTCTTACTGTTGGGTTAGATCAATACACAAGTTTTATGTTGGATTAGGAACATTCATTGCTGGAGACAGTACATACAAATCAGAGTAAATGAGATTTGAAGATCAGAATCTTGAAGATTCTGTCAGGAAAAGAAAAATCCAGCAGACATACCTTCTCATTCATGTGGAGCCATGGATCTAATAAACAATATTACTTGGTGGAATGGAACAAGCTTTCTTCAACATGGGTCAGAGATAGGCTTGCGTCAGATATTCCAGCATAATAAAAAGCATAATAGGCTGGAGTGCTATGCCAGTGTAATGCTAGCATATTAGGTGAACTATGGAGTTTACTATCCATGACAACAGATCGATACTCCCTAATAGAGCAGTCAGTGGAAAATGCAAGCTGCAATAAAGCACTCAGATGCATTGTACATAGCTCCATAGATCAATACTCTCTAATAGAACAGTCACTTTGTAGTGAAATACTCTAATAAAGCATTCACTGATTAAAATATTCCAAGATAATTGTAACAAACGTTGCTAACCTAGGAGCATAATGCAAGCATAATGAGAGCATAATAGGTGAAAATTTTGGGAAATCCCAGATAGTAAATTTTGAGCATATTGACTCAGGCCCTTAAACAACATAAACATACCTGGAGGCTTGTATATGTACCTGAAAATAACAAATTTCACACAATTTGCTTTAAGTACCATTATTGTATTAATATTAACATTTATATATAATCACCCACCTTAAAAAGTTAATGGAAACTAATTTAAAGATCTCACATTGAGGTTAAAAAAGAAATAAATTAGTTATGATGAAAGGCAATAAGCAATAGATTTTTTTTTTTTTTGGTCTTTGATTACAATTAGGCCAAGGTATCGGCTATAGACCCCCTAAATAAAGGTGTCTCTGTTCTATACCATATGCGTATTTTGTACCGTACGCGTATGGTATGTACCATACGCGTAAGGTACATACCATACGCGTACGGTACGATTTTCCGTACCATACGCGTACGGTATAGGCATACGCGTATATGGTACGTACCATATGCGTATTATGCCTTTTCTCAGTGTCTTCTAGCCTTGTCATCACCTAGCTACAATGGGCTATCTTTACAAGCATTTCTAGCTGAGTAAACTTAGAACACAACATAATAATCTGCTTAGCTGTAATTATAAAATTATCCATCAGCACACGCACATGCATGCATTTTTGGCCTTGCCATGCCCATACATTTCCCACTATATAGTCCTACTGATGTACCTAAATCTTATGTACATGATCTCACGTTGTCTGCAGAACTTCACATGAATGGTACTGTGTATGCTTCTTTATATAGCTATCAGAAGCATGCAGATGGTCTTATATACTCAAATTATATAGCTAAGTGTGGATAACTGACAATTTACAACACAATTGGGTAAATAAGCAAGGAGAGCAATTACAATGTCACCGTGCATGGTAGCTAGTAAGTTCTAACTGAATTATACATATTATTAATACTGCTTGTGCAAAGCTAACAACTTGAGTGATGAACTTTGTAAGTGTTATCAGTTGTGCAACATCAGTGGCCCCTCACTGTCTTTGCATCTTTATCTACTATATACACTCTTCTTCTTTTGAGGATCCAATTTCCTGTTTGCGTACTTTTCTTGTTTGTACATACTGTAAATAGTATCACTACTCACATTCATCACACTGGACCTACAGCACAAATTAATGTGGATGTTGTTAACTTTAAAGAGTATTATACATTCAAATAAGAGTAGCGAAACACATTGTCCCATCCACAGTAAGTATAGTGAGTGACTACAACACACTTAACAATTAAACAATGCTAGATAATATACATTCGTTACTGAAATATTCATTAGAACTCATAAACTCACCATAAAATCTCTGCCATGTTATGTTTTCCTACTTCATCTCAGTAGGCAATGTACACACCTCATTTAATAGCAAAGATTCAGTTTAAAAAGAATTTATTGCACATGCAATTAATTATGCTAATAATGCTACGCTACAGCCAGATTTACATTAATTTGCAAACTGAAATATTGCTTTCTCTACAGTTAAATCTCTTTGCTACCTCCCTCAATGTTATTGTATCAGCATTCTCCAGGTCTTCCTCTGTTTGAGCAATCATTACATTGTACTTCTTGAGCTCATCTGATTAAAATTGTCTGCTCAACAGTGCGTGCCATCATAGATAATGTATGCGTTCCTACTGGATTGGAAACGCCCGTATTATTTACGTAGTGACGTCATAGGCCATCCTCGTTTCGCTGCGCGTAAACTTTATGGCCTCGACAGGTGGAAGATTTCGCTGTTCTTGTAACCAGCAAATTAGTGTTTGTTGTTTACAGCTGGGTTAGTTATCACCTACACTAATTGGAGGCTGGACTGGGTAGGGACGCTGGAGGGCAGTAAACAATAGCGTAAGAAAATTCAGGTTCAAAGGTGAAATATGGTGTTTCAAAACGGTTGTGCAAATTTCCTGAAGAAACAGAAAGTGTAGCATTGTTTCTTTGCTGCTGTTTACACCACTTGTAGCAGGTAGAGTGTAGTAGGCTAGCTAGATATTCACTGCTTCACTGTATATTTCCACTGCCTCGATAAAACTTCACTGAGAAAACAAGCACTACTTTGTGCTATTGTTTAGCTCAAGCTGAGCAGTACTGAAGCATAAAATTTATTTCAATGTATCACACATTTCTTTGGTTGTGTAAATGCGGTGACGAGAAGTTGGCTAATAGTACTGCTGTTGAATTATTAGCTGGTGCGTACCTGCCATTGTCACCTGTCGCAAACAATATTTCTCCCAGTGCCCACAGACACGCTGCGTTCTTGTTCAGTACACAACGCAACACAATAAACAATGTAAAAGGAATGTCCACGCCTTCGAACCGGCCTTCAAACAAGCAAGAGAAAGCCAAACAGCCACTCAACAAATTTCCCAATGTTTGGCGCACTGTAACTAGGATAGGAAAATAATTTAACTGGCGTTTCCAATCCAGTAGGAACGCATACATTATCTATGGTGCCATCAGGCATAAATATCCATTTTTAAGTGGAAGCTAGTGTACTAACAAATTAAAGCTAAACAATAGATTATGTAGCAACAATAAAATAAAATATTTAATGAAATAATATACATATATGTAACTGAAAAAAATTGGCTAGATTTTCCAATGGATACAAATTAATTAATATGGTTGCTATTGTTCTATACCATATGCGTATTTTGTACCATACGCGTATGGTACATACCATATGCGTATACGCGTACGGTACAACCATACGCGTATGGTACGGAAAATCGTACCATCTGAGTATAGCTAACCTGCATGGTATGCGTATAATATCAAGCAGAAGGTTTTTGCACTGCCGTACCTATTTACTACGCCTGATGGCACTCTGTTTTCATTTCTGTTCGGGGAAGAGGGAGGGGGGAGGGGCTAGTCTTTCTGTTCATTTCATTTCATCAAAGTATCTGACATTTCATCAAAGTATCTGACAGTTCCACAAAATACATGCAATAGAGCCATCACCCATATAATTATGATGGTTTATGTAAGCACCTGTGGATTATTTTCTTGATGTCTTCTGACTTTTGTACATATTGATTTATTGCCTCGTCCTGCTGTCTACTGCCTTATTTGTCATGGATTTCCATCTTGCATTTTTATAATAAATGACTTCATTTATCCACAGTGTAATTGATTTGAAAGTACACAAGCTGGTATACTGTATGCGTTCTTTAGAATATAGTTGAGTTAAAATGACCAGATTTGTGAAAAGGTACCTTTTCCACACATTTTACATACCAGCAAACAAAATGATGTAACAATTGACTCCTTACACTGATAAACTTGCTCTTAGTATCAAAATGCAGATAGATACTAGTAGCTACTGTACACCCATGGATAATTGCATGCAGGCATGCGCAATTATAAGGTATATATGTTCAAAAACTTATGAAACCCCAAATTTCAAATATGCATGCACGGGTCAAATTTTGTCTGTGAAAAAGGTACCTTTTTGCAAATCCAGTCACAAATTATCTAGCTGTTGCATAGCAACTGCACACACTGACAACGTGTGGTAAATGGTAAATTTTAATTTTTGTTTCTTCTTCCACACAGTACATTGTGGCTGCAATTGCTACACATATATTGCTTCTTATTGGATTCATGATCCATTGTTGATACAATGAAAATTCAAAAACTATAGGCCATTATTACAAATGCTACTCCTCCTTCATATCTATAATAGAGTTAATGATGTAATGTAATGATGTGACATGATGTAATATAATGTAATTTATGCATACCTGTAACATTAATATTGTGTACTGTAGTTGTAACAGTTAGTTGTTATTGTGTTCTTTCAGTTATTGATTAATAATATTATATACAGTAGTCTGTTTTGCCTATAAATGGTCTGCCTACACTTCCCTACAATTAGAACAATACCCACACATAATATTTATGTGTTTATACTCCTGAAGATAGTCAAAGATTAGTACAATAATTAAAAGCTATATAGAGTGATATTACCCAAAACTCTACTATAGGGGTTTCTCTATACTTGTATATATGAACTTTGTAAAAATGTGTTTGGGTTTAAAGGCACCCAATTATCCCTTCAACATAAAACAAGAGCAGTATGCTCCTTGTCTTACTCAGAAACTGAAATTTGAAGTTTGATCTTCTAAAGCATTACTTAGGACAAAAGACATTCATTTCTTTTAGGCCGTAGATTTGTGCCAGCATATTGATATTCACGATTTTTCAATGAATATAACTGGAATGCATAGTGATATAAACGCTAAGCCAGTAGAGGTAGCATTGTAGCTATAAATATAAACATAAGATTTTGATATAATTATCCATATATTGCATTCTGATTGGTTACAACATAGCAACCATATTAAATAATTTTCATCCATTGGAAAATGGAGCCAATTTTTTCAGGCATATATATATATTATTTCATTAAATATTTTATTCTATTGTTGCTACATATAATCTATTGTTTACCTTTAATGTTTTAGTACACTAGCTTATAATTCCACTTAAAAATGGATATTTATATGCCTGGTGGCACTAAAGGTGTGTTGAACAGACAATTTTAATCAGATGAGCTCGAGAAGTACAAGGTATAATGATTGCTCAAACAGAGGAAGACCTGGAGAATGCTGATACAATAACATTGAGGGAGGACTGGTAGCAAAGAGATATAACTGTAGAGAAAGTAATGTTTTTAGTTTGCAAAGTAATGTAAATCTGCATGGCTGTATAGCTTAATATAGCAATATTAGACATGCTATATACTCTAACACTGATGTGCATAGTAATTAATTGTGCAATAAATTTTTTAAACTGTAGTTCGCTGAATCTTTGCTATTGAATGAGGCATGTACATTGCCTGCTGAGATGAAGTAGGAAAACATAACATGGCAGAGATTTTATGGTGAGTTTATGAGTTCTAATGTATAGTTCAGTAATGAATGTATATTAAGTAGCATTGTTTTATTATTGTTAAGTGCATTGTATAGCTACTCGCTACTTACTGTCATGCTTGTGGATGGGAAGACAGTGTGTTTAACTGCTCTTATCTGAATGTACTCTTTGAAGTTAACAACATCCACATTAATTTGTGCTTGTAGGTCCAGTGTGATGAGTATACTATTTACAGTATGTATAAACAAGAAAAGTACGTAAACAAGACATTGGATCTTCAAAAGAAGAAGAGTGTACATATATAAAAATGCAAATACAGTGAGGAGCCATGCTGCACAACTGATGACACTTACGAAGTTCATTTTTCCAGTTATTAGCTTTGCACAAGCAGTATATGCATATATGTATAATTCAGTTAGAACTTACTAGCTACCATGCATGTTGTAATTGCTCTCCTTGCTTATTTACCCAATTCTGTTGTAAATTGTCAGTTATCCACACTTATAATTGAGTATACATATAAGACCATCTGCATGCTTCTGATAGCTACTGTATAAAGTAGCATACATGCACAGTACCATTTATGTAAAGTTCTGCAGACAAAGTGAGATCATGTACATAGATTTAGGTACATTAGTATAGGACTATAGTGGGAAATGCATGGGCATGCATGGCAAGGATAAAATGCATGCAGTGTGCTGATGAATAATATAGTTACAGCTCAGTAGTAAGCAGATTATTGTGTTGTGTTCTAAGTTTGCTCAGCTAGAAATGCTTGTAAAGACAGCCCATTGTAGCTAGGTGATGGCAAGGCTAGAAGATACTGAGAAAAGGCATAATACGCTGCTATACGCATATGGTACGTACCATACGCGTATGTCTATACCATACGCGTATGGTACGGAAAATCGTACCGTACGCGTATGGTACAAAATACGCATATGGTATAGAACACTATCACCAGGGCTGCCCACAGGGGGGGCAACTGGGGCATTTTTCCCCGGGCCCCAGCCTGAAAGGGGCCCCAGGAGGCCCCATGAAGGGCCCCTTGAATACCTGTTTAAAAGATCGATATACTCTAATAGAGCAGTCAGATCTAAATTCTCTAATAGAGCAGTCATAGTATTCTTCAGAGGAGCAGTGTAACAAGCTTATAGATAAGGAGATATGGTTGGTGAGGGGTAGTTATTGTCATTGTTAGCAGGTTATGACTTTTTTTTTTTTTTGGTCTTCAACTTACAGCTTGGGTGAAGTTGTGATTCAGAATGGAAACCTCCTTGCCTCTGGGGCCCCACTTTAACTCTTTGCCCTGGGCCCCTTAATTTCTCTGGGCGGCCCTGGCTATCACATATGTGTGGGTATTGTTCTATAATTGTAGGGAAGTGTAAGCTCTTGGGCAAATCTTTTATAGGCAGAACAGACCATGCACTAGCTGTATATAATATTATTAATCAATAATTGAAAGCACACAATAACAACTAACTCTTACACTGTTAAAATGAAGAGTAACTACAACTCTCAAGGAGTTCCCAGTGTAGGGAGGATTTAACACCCCTGGAGAGTAACCATTACTCTAAAGGAGTAACTGGGGAGTAACACATGCTCTGAAGGTGGTGCCACTTACTCTTCAGAGTAATGGTTATTCTCTTCAGAGTGTTGGTTACTCTCCATGGGGTGTTAAATCCTCCCTACACTGGGAACTCTTCAGAGTGGTGGTTACTCTTTATTTTTAACAGTGTACAACTAAAGTACACAATATTAATATTACAAGTATGCATAATGAATTATTACATCATGTCACATCATTACATTACATTTTAAACTCTATTACAGGTATGAAGGAGCAGTAGCATTATGTAATAATTGCCTGATTTTTGAATTTTCGTTGTATCAATTAAACAATGGATCATGAATCCAATAGGAAGTAATATATGTGTAGCAATTGCAGCCACAATGTACTGTGTGGAAGAAGAAACAAAAATTAAAATTTACAATGCGTTTTCAGTGTATGTGGTTGCTATGCAACAGCTAGATTATCAACTCGACTATATTCTAAAGAACATACAGTACTAGTATACCAGCTTGTGTACTTTCAAAGTAATAGCATTTCCACTGTGGAGAAAAAAAGCACTTGTGCATTCAGGAGTGGAAGGGTAGAATGTGACAGCTTTATTATCAAAGTCAACCACTCATCATAGCATTATTGTGAAATATTACATCATCTGCAGTTTCACAATTGGTGTAACATTCCTGGAGTGTCAACAATCTACAAACAGTACACAACACTATTAGTCAGTCAGCAACTTACTGCTTTCAAATCTATACTTAAACATTGTTTCAAAATGTATATAAAACCTATATCACCATGCAAGCCTGGAGTTTGATTGTGGGTTTAATTTCACTCAACTGAGGCTACCTTAAGATATGTACGGGCCCCCACTGATCATCTTTTTCATCTCTCTACTGTTGACTGGATTAATGTAATGGAAATTCTATGAGTTAATGTTAATCAAGAGTAAATTTACTCTTGCATGGTTAATGCAAATTGGTTACTTTATTGATACAAACATACCACCTTTGTTCACTGCGACTTGAACTGTCACTACAATAAAATGTGTTTTTGTGTATATCACACACACACACACACACACACACACACACACACACACACACACACACACACGCACACACACACGCGCACACACACATCACATACTTCGGTGGAGTATGTGATGTGTAGGAGATGATGGTTCACATTTGCTAACTATAATGGACAAATGGGTTCACATTTGCTAACTAATGGACAAATGTGGACAATCATCTCCATACACCACAGGAGTGCATGCTATGTACCAGCACATTTAGAGCATACCACATAATTATACACAAATACACATTTTATTGTAGTGTGTCTGTGTAATGGCTTAACACTAAATAAGTTTATTTATAGCACATAAATTCAATAAAATTTATGCTTTTCTATACATCCTATACTACCTCTAAATGATAAAGGATGCCATGTACACCAATATACGGCCACACTGCTTGTCTTGTGTGCTTCACACGCTATATCCTGAAAGTGTGCCTGCACCCCAAGGGTGTGCTGCTGGTTAAGTGTGCTATGACCACCTCAGTTTTAACAGTGTAGGTTTGCATCATGCAGTAAAGCAAATTATATTTTAATTACAGTAAAGCAAAATACATCTCAGCTCTAGAGAATAGAATAGCTAATCAGACCAAAATATGATTGCTCTATAGAGGTATATACCTAGCTAGCTCGATCTTCACTGAATTACAGAAACCGTTAAGCGAGACTAGCCCCTCCCCCCTCCCTCTTCCCATGAAAGCAGAGTGCCATCTGGCATAGTCAATAGGTACGGCAGTGCAAAAACCTTCTGCTTGATATTATATAGGTGTAGTTCCACCCCAATTACCCCTTTGTTAATTAATTAGTTTACTTGTAATTTTTATTTTATTTTTATTTACCTATACTGTACAACTTCAGAAATGAAGAAAAATGTACAGACAAATCACAAAAAAAAAAAAAAAAAAAATTCAATACAATAAGTAAATTATAATTTAATTATAGATTTAAATACTTCAAGTGAATTAGAGTCTTTAGCTAGGTTAGGTAAATCATTCCAAAGTGAAATTGTTGCTGGAAAAAATGAGGACTGATATGAGGTCTTTGATGCTTGCAATGATAGGAGGTTAAAAGGATGATAATTTCTTGTACTGGAATATGTTGCAAAGTTAGTATACAAATCAAATGGGATATCAATTTCATTGTGGATAATTTTGTACATCATGGATAATCTTAATTTTAATCGTCTGCTTTCAAGTGATTCCCAGTCCAGCTGGTCCATAAGGTTAGTTACGCTAACAGTAGGGTCACGTGTGTATGTATTGGTCACAAACCGGGCTGCTCTTCGTTGTATCTGCTCTAACCGGGATATTAAGGTAGACTGCCAGGGTGCCCACACTGTTGCAGCATATTCGAGTTGGGAACGAATAAATACGGTGTATGCTAATTTCTTAGCATGGATTGCACATGAGATATTACGTTTGAGAAATCCCAATGTTTTGTTGGCTTTAGCTGTTATGTAGTTGACATGCATGTTCCATTTTAGGTCTGATTGGATGATGACACCTAAGTACTTGCAACTGTCAACTTGGGACAAGGGAGAGTTATCCATGTAATAGGTTCTTGAGATAGTATAAAGCTTACTTAGGGTTACACTCATGCTGTGACATTTATCTACGTTGAGTTTCATTTGCCATATCGAGGCCCATTCCATAAAGGAGTTAATGTCGCTTTGGAGTAAAATAGCATCTTCTGTACATTTAATTTGTCTGTATAATATGCAGTCATCAGCAAATAGTCTTATTGTGGAGTGTTTGATGACTTCTGGTAGATCATTTATGTATATTGAAAACAGTATGGGACCTAGGACTGTGCCTTGTGGAACTCCGGAAGTAACTGGAATTGGAGAAGAAATTGAGCCATCTATGATTACTTGTTGATGACGATTTGTTAGAAAAGATTTAATCCACTGATAAATATTGTTGTCTATGCCATACCATTTCAACTTATAAAGTAAACGCTGATGAGGAACCTTGTCGAAGGCTTTGGCAAAGTCTGTATAAATAATGTCGGACTGAATACCATTGTTGTGGTTCAACATCAGATCATGTACAAATGCAATTAATTGTGATTCACATTTTAGTTGCTCCCTTGTAATCTTAACTTATAATTGGGTGCTGATAGCTCTTATCAGCACACCAGCTGCTGTATTTTATAGTCTAGTTTAGTTTTATACCAACCCCCAGTTTGTATCCATGTCTTTCAGCAGCAAAATCACAATAATAATAATAATAATAATAATAATAATAATAATTATATGCAAAGCAGGTTAGCTATAGCCTATACTCAGATGGTACGATTTTCCGTACCATACGCGTATGGTTGTACCGTACGCGTATACGCATATGGTATGTACCATACGCGTATGGTACAAAATACGCATATGGTATAGAGCATCTCCGCCGCCTCTGCAAGATACTGTATTTAAGCTGTGATCATACAGTGTTGTATACATACAGTGACATACACCCAACAAACTGTTACAGGAGAAACGACTTTACCTTCAACTGTCTGCGGTCACGGAGAAGCGACTTCCTTTTTATTTTTTATTTTTAGCTACTTATAATAGGGTTTCCTGAGAATGTGCTTCCTTTTGTTGTTTCTGGAGATTTTCATACAGACTGACCTTTAAGATAAAGTAAACAAGTGTTAGTTTGTCATTGGATTGCTTGTAGCATTTGGTGTCAGCATAATTTAATGCACAAAAATATCCAAAAAGTGGCCACGTGACCAAAATACCATAATAGCTACATTGGACGGCCTATTTGAAAACTCATTGTATTTTAAGGTGATCTAAGTCACAATTAGCATATTACATACCTCAATGAAGACTTCTACATTTTTTTAGTGCTATAGCACATACTGCATAGCTGTATAATCGGATTGCTTGCCACGTGACCAGTTTTTGGATATTTACAGTTAAAACTGCACTGAGATTGAAAGCAACAGACAGTTTAACAATAAACTGATGCTTGTTTGTTATCTTAAAGGTCAGTCTGTGTGAAACAAACCAGAAACAATGGAAAGAGCTAAGGAATCATGCTATTTTCCAGTGGAAATCCTATATTATAAGATTTTTGGTCACGTAACCACTTTTTGGATATTTACATGGTTTAAAATTATGCTGATATTGAATGCTACAAGCAATTACATAACAAATTAGCACTTGTTTCATTTATCTTAAAGGTCAGTCTGTGTCAAAATATCCAGTAACAACAAAAAGAAGCACCTTCTTATTTTGAGTGGAAACCCTACTCATAACTTTAATTTTTCAAAAAAAAAAAATTTCGACTTCCTTGTTTCGTCTTTTCTGTTACTGACCTGTGGAATGGCTGAGATTTCAGGGATGGTTATAAAAACCGGACTCGAAACGGGAAACGAAATTAGCCTACAGTTTAGTGGAGGACAATCACTATATTGTGCACAGTTTATATATAATACAATAATACACTATATATAATATATGCACGCACCGAGGCACGCACTACCTGTTTATGCATAAAGCAAGACTCCAGGTTTCAGATTTCTCTGCACGGCGCTTATCGATTAGAGATATCAAACGCCTGCTCCTATCCGAAGGGTCTGGGGACTCTACAATAGCAAACGGCAGAGGAGGTTGGACGCGCTCTAAGCGCCACATAAATATATTGCTCTTAATTGCATTCTTTTATTTGGTATTTCACGTGACCCTCAATAGTCCTAGTACAAATTTGAAAAACGATGGGGTTGACTGGGGTTGATTAGATAATCGGATGGTGCTTCACGTAAGCTTCAAGGTGATGTACTTTGTTTTGTAAAAGCGCTTGGTGATTGGGGTGAAATTAATAAGTTGCGGTTTGGTGTGTAGAACTTCTCCAGAAATGTCACGTACGTACTCTATAATCAGAACAATGATACTTTACCGAATTAAACTGAGATCGATGTATAAACCTCTTCAATAAAACGAATTTCGCATAATTTGTTTCAGGGGTGCTTAAATCGCGTCCAACCTCCTCTGAGCAAACGGTAGTCACTTCAATACTGTCTGTTGAAACACTTACGACCGGGATCAAGATTCAATCAAGCGATCAAGAGGCTTTTGCACAGTGAATCAAGCGATCAAGATGTCCGCAAATTGACGATCAAGCAACTTCGAAAGCTAACCTTTAGCACACGAGGCTTTTCAAGGCTATTTTATAGGTGAAATCAAGCGATCAAGGCAAAATTTCGACGATCAAAATTCTTGATCCCGGTCGCAAGTGTATCAACTGGCGGTATGGAAACCCGACTACCCCTTGAATAGAGAAGTTCTGTGTTTGGGTAGGTGAGCGTTGATTGTCCCTTGACCACTTTCATAAGAGGTGTGACTAGGAATAACTACTTGATCATTACAAACCATTAAGCGTTTTAATACGGTAATAATTGGCTGCAGTGGGTTGACGAGCCTAAAGCCATGCCTTTAAGAGAGGGATGAAGCCATCTGTGGCTATTATGGCACACCTCTTATGAAAGTGGTTAAGGGACAATCAACGCTCACCTACCCAAGCACAGAACTTCTCTATTGTAGAGTCCCCAACCCTTCGGGTAGGAGCAGGCGTAGGGGTTTGATATCTCTAATCGATAAGCGCCGTGCAGAGAAATCTGCCACCTGGAGTCTTGCTTGATGCATAAACAGGTAGTGCGTGCATATATTATAGTGTAACTAGTGATTGTCCTCCACTAGACTGTAGGCGTTTCGTATCGTTTTCCGTTTCGTTTCCCGTTTCGATTCCGGCTTTTACTGAGGATTTGCAACAAGTCTGAAACGCAAAGCGTAAAAACGTGATCCAGTACGTCACTTCCTGCCTTTTACCCTTTCGACAGTTTAGGCCCTTTACACCGGACCAACGGTTATGATTCAATCAAGTCGTTTTTGAACTCGTGTGTCAGTGTTTCACTGGTCTCATGGCGTGTTATAAGAATTTTTGGGGTGGAAGAAGTGAAAGATGCTTTGTGGATGTGCGGGTGTTCAACCCTCTGGCTGCTTCTAATGCGTCCTCATCACTGGCCTCCTGTTATCGGAGGCACGAGAACATTAAGAAACGCGCGTATGCTCAGAGAATTCGTGAGGAGGAGCATGCCTCTTTTACCCCCCTGGTAATGTCTGCCTCTGGTGGTCTGGCTCATGAGGCTTCTGTTTTTTATCAACGCTTGGCTCATCAACTTTCAAATAAGTGGGGCGATGATTACTGTTGTCATGGGGTGGTTAAGGTGCTGTCTATCTTTTTCTCTCTTGCGGTCCTCCATACAATGCATCCGCGGAGCCCGCTCATCCATCGGTCACTATGTTAAGACTCCCCCAATTGTGGAGCTGATTCGGGCAGAGTCTCAGTTTGCCGTGGACTAAGAAAGTCCCGGTTTGTCCAGCACAGGCCATTTATGTGCTGGGGGTGGTAGGCAAGGGCAGTCCATCAAGCCCGGGATTAAAAAAAAAAGGGTTATAAGAATTTTAAATTTCACGTGAGTAATAAGTATATATAAGGTAGTATGGTGTAGTTTCAGTATGTACGTGTGTTCCTATGTACAATTTATAAATTTCACGTGAGAGGCGTGTACTTTGGTGTTAGTCTCACGTGCCAGACGGTTTGTGTGGGGGCGGCAAATAAACCGTCTGGTCACTGTTGCACACTTTCCGTGAACTCACTGGAATGCAATTAGATTACATCACGGCATTGTTTTGCGCCAAGGATGATGCAATAATCGTTCCAATCCCCTCTTTGAGCAGACTAAGACAATAATTGTACTGGTAATGTCCTGGTGACGTATTCGAAACATTGCTGAACGTCTTCCTCGACAATTCTGTCGTTTCACAAATCCGTAGCGAACCACGATCGTTCTTATACGAACGCTTTTAAGAGCCCTGTACTAGGGAAACAAAGATCCTAAGCCCATGGCGTTGTTAAACTTTCGAAAAAGTGATCTGTAGCCGAGATTCAGTTCTTTATTACACTAAGAATTTGAATTATTAGTGGTTGTTTCGTCACAGAGTGCGCGAAGCGATCTGATTGGCTCTGCCAACATTCCGGCAGTGGTCCCGGAATGTGTGCAACAGTGACCAGACGGTTTATTTGCCGCCCCCACACAAACCGTCTGGCACGCGAGACTTTTATTTATTTATTTATTTATACTGAGCAGTCAGCCCTGCTGGTATGCTCAGGAAAAAAAACAACAACAACAAAAAACAGTTCTAACTTAACATACAGTAAACCAATTGTTCAACTAATTACAAGCTAGTACTAGTGTGGTAATATGATTGTAAAAGTGATGTGAACGAATCTGGATCAGATGTTTCAATGATGTTAACAGGCAAGGTGTTCCATTCTTTAACAGTTCTTGAGAAGTAGCTGCTCTGATATGATCTGGTGGATGATGATGGAATTATGAGATGCAATGGATGGTATGATCTAGTTTCTCTCGTTGATGGTAAGTAATATGATGGTATGCAGATGGCAAGCTGGTGATGGAGTGCCTTGTGCAGGACTTGTAATCTAGATATCTTGCGACGAGTCTCAAGAGATGGCAGGGATAATTCATTTAACATTGCTGAAACTGAGCTAAATCTACTATAGTCATTATAAATCCATCTGGCTGCACGACGTTGTACCTTCTCTAATTGCTGAATTTGTGAATTATAGTATGGATCCCACACAGCTGATGCATATTCCATTTGTGGCCTCACCATTGTGATGTATGCAGATTTCTTAACTCTTTGTGAGCAACTACTAAGATTACGTTTCAAAAAGTTGAGGGTTTTTGTCGCCTTTGCTGCTATGGTAGATATGTGTGAAGACCAAGATAATAACTTGTTAATTAAGATGCCCAGATAAGAGTGTTGCTCAGATGTTTCTAATATATGGCCGTTCAGTATGTAATTATGTGTGATGGGTGAAGTATTCCTTGTGCATTGCACTACAGCACATTTGAGACTACTTTAGTGTTGCAAACAGCGTTGAAACCGGGTCACTACTGCTGACCCGGATGACCCACTGACCCGGATTGACCCGGATGTGACCCGGATTAATTAAAGCCGAGACGTGTTTCGGCTAGTCTCGGGTGAGCGAACGAGTCTACATTTTGAGCGTTCGATTCGTGTTGAGTAAATATTGCAACTTCAGCCTAGCTGTAGGTTGAAGACCAAAACAACAAAAAAAAAAGGTCTTCACCTACTGACAATAGCTACCCCTCACCATAGATACCCTCAGTTTCGTGCTACATACTGCACTTACTAACAGCATAGATAATATATACCTTACCCGGGATTGGAAACCGGACACACTTCAATACAAAAATCGCGAGCCGTCAGCATTGTAATAATTAACACTTTCGCTTTGATATGTAAGGTTTCACCTCGCCGATGGAAGAAAGGAAAAGAACGGGTAGATAAGCTACTAGTTGTGAACATGAAGAGAATTTACCGTAGTGGTAAGAACAATACTGTTGTATTACTTGCATACAATCGTCAAAATTTTGAACAAATAGTGTTTTGACGCGGTTTATGCAAAAAATGGCTTTTTAGTCGTACCCTCGACTTTTGGGGTTCGTAGAGCAGTGTGGGAGCGACATTTTTCGATGTAAACTACACTGTTTGAAAGCTGAGACATTAGCGGACAAAATCATGCAACTTAAAACCCTTAGTTTTACCGTTTATGCCATCAAATTGCAGTGCAACTGCGAAACAAGCGATTTTGAGGTATTAAGTTTTGAGGCCTACAGGTCATTTTCTAAAGGCTACTAACTTTCTTTCTTAAGTATTTCCTGTAATTCATATGTATACAAACAAAATAGGATAGTTTCAAGGCTGCTGACTTGTACTGATGTAGGCGAAATCCTTGAATCTTCAAGTGAATGCAAGTATTTCCTTTTCAGAACTGTTGCTTTATTATTATGCATATATAGCTAACTATAGTTTGCACTGGATTTTTTTGCAGATGAATGATAGGAGAGGTCACAGAAAGCTTAGACTTCATAGTAACAAACACTGGCAGCCTAAACCTAAGAGGCTACCAGTTTCAATCCCTTTGAGAGATGTGTCAGTGCTGAAGGTGTCTCTGCCACTGTCATTTCAAGTGTCTCTGCCTTTGTTGATGCACCAGTCAGGTCTTTGGATATTTTGCACAGTAGACTGAAACAGTGTAATGGCATTCCTTCAGGTATAGTGACACAGTGTGTGCAGATGCTTAGCTAAATCATTCCTTTTACAGGGTGGATTGATACAATCCAAAATGCAGAATTGAGAATATTCCAACTGGGTTATTTTGGGTAATCACAAAATAAAGTTGTGTTATGCATAGCATTGCAAATGTTAATAATATAATATACTATAAGCTGCTATCATACAAGTCTCTACGTAAGCTTTTTGACCGCTGTGTACTCTTTTTTGCTGACTGCTTAAATTTCTCCATCCAAAAGCTCGCATATGAAAATCCACGGATAGTCACATAAAGCTGCACTATTTCCTTAAGAAGTGCACTATGTACCTCCTTCTCACCAATCTTGAAATCTGCAGTGGAAATCAACCAATAAAATTCAACATCATCACTGGAGATAACTTTTTCAACAATCTCCTCTTTTTTCCAGCTGCTGGGTTGCTACCAAGTAACATTTTTAGGCATTCTTTCACTTCTTCTATTGCAATAAACAATATAAATGTTGTTTCTTTAACATACCATAGCCCACCTCTATCTAGTGCTAATGTCCATTCTTCAGAACTGCCACATTCACTATGTTCTTCGGGTGTGTCCTTTGTTAAAGTCATCAGGCACAATACCATCTCTTCCTTAAGCTCATGTTTACTGCATTCGATTTTCTTACGTAAATGTCTACAAACATAGCCGGCAGCATAACGAAGAGCATTGCCTTCGCGTTTTGTTACAGCTGGTGCTGGATCAACCTTGGTTTCAGCTGTACACCCTGTCACATGATCACCAATGTATCCCCTGAACAAAATATCAGTTAAATGCTGATACAGGATAGGTGTAGCAGCCACATTAGCAGAGTCCAAAAAATTTACCCAGTCCTCTCGAAATTTCTCTGAAGAGCGCAACAGAAAAAAGTTTCTCCAAAGTTTCTCACGATTGCATGATTTCTTTTTACAAGAGCTCATTGCCTGTTTCAGGTCTTCTGACAATTTCAAAACAAATGTTGTAAAACAGTTATTGTTGGCAGCATTAAGACACCAGTCCAACAGAATCTGTGCCACTTTTCTTGCTTCAATTGCTTCTGAGGACATTATTTTAAATGAATCATCATTCAATATGCTTCTGAGTGCTTCCACAAAATCATCTTTTGCTTTGGGACCTGCATTGAAAGAAAAAGACAGGTATGGTATAGCATAGTAAGGTATATATTATCTATGGGTATAGCTAATGAATGGCTACATCAACATAACTTGCACACAAACAAGGCCAGGCCAGGCACATCAGTGATTGAATGTTTAAGCTGTAAAAATGCCCAAATTTTGCTACCATCGCTGGTTGTTTATTGTTAGCTATAATGACAACGAACCAGCATCGTCATTTCCATCGGATTCTCCGCTCTTCTGCTTCGAGCTCTTCTTTCTAGCACGAGTTCCAGCATTCACCATTTTATAAAACACGGACTGAATTACGGAATTACGTTACACTAAACTCGCGATACTACAACGCTGAGTGAACTTGTTGATAGGTGTTGATTGCCTCCGTTTCCAATCCCGGGTAAGGTATATATTATCTATGCTAACAGATAGGCGTGGATGAGCATATGTTGGTAATTCGATAAGTGGGCGTGGCTCACGAAAGAGCTACGCGATAGCGTTTATAAGTTCCACGTCGTCAAACGAACAATTTCGTTTCTCACGTGATCCAATCCGGGTCAGACCCGGATAAATTGTAAACCGGGTCAGACCCGGATGACCCGGAGAAAATGTGACCCGGATGACCCGACCCGGTTTCAACGCTGGTTGCAAAGATTTGGAAATCCTCAGTATAACCATAGATAATATACGAACCATGGATTGGAAACGCCCGTATTATTTACGTAGTGACGTCATAGACCATCCTCGTTACGGTGCGCGAAAAGTTTGCAGTCGCTACAGGTGGAACATTTTGCATTTCTTGTAAGCTACAAATATGTGTTTATTGGTTACAGCTGGGTTACACTAATTGGAGGCTGGAGTGGTTATGGACACTGGCGAGTAGCAAACAACAGCGTAACAAGATGCAAGTTAAAAGGTGAAGTATAGTGTTTCATAATGGTTGGGCAAATTTCCTGAAGAAATAAAAAGTGCAGCATCGTTTGTTTGCTGTTCTTAGCTTCACTTGTAGCAGGTAGAGTGGCTTTAGCTAACCAGATATCCAATGTTTCACTGTATACTCAGACTGTTTGGATAAAACAACAGAAAACAAGCACTACTTTGGGCAATTGTTTTTACCTAAGTCGAACAAGTCTTTGGCTAAAAATTCATTTCAGTCTATCAAACATTTATTTGGTTGTGGCATAGAGGCTATGTTAAGATAGCTGGTAACGATGCTGCTGAAATATTTGCTAACGCGTACCTGCCAGTATCCACCTGTCGCCAATGATATTCCCTCCAATGTCCAGACAAGCTGTGTTCTTGTTCAGTACAAAACGCTACACAATAAACAATGTAAAAGGAATGTCCACGCCTTGAAACTAGCCTTCAAACAAGCGAGAGAAAGCCAAACAGCCACCCAGTACATTTCAACAAAATTTCCAATGTATTGGCACACCGTAACTAGGATAGGTAAATAATTTCACGGGCGTTTCCAATCCATGTTCGTGCATTATCTATGGTATAACTATCCAGATTTCAGAGGCGCGTAACTTAAGCACAAGTCACGTGACCTCATAGATCGTTTTACCTGATTGGGGTGTCGTATTTCCATAAGAAACTTGCGACGAATATTTAGTTTCCTCAGTTTGAATAAAAAACCACAAGTAAGTTGCTCGTAGTGTGAGTGTAATAATGATTATTGTGTTTGTGCTGACAGTGTGTGGTGAAAGTTTTGTTTCTGACTCCCTACTTCACAGGCTTATTGTTAGCATCCTTGCAGGTCCCTAGAGGGATAGTGCCCTATTTTGGAAAACCATACATTTGGGCACATGCAAAATTTGTGTCAATTGAAAATTTCAGAGATTTTTTTAAAATCAACTTTTTGCATACAAGTTCTGATAAAGCAACTATTAAGCCTTCTTGCTGTGAAATGTCATACTCATACAGTAGCTTAAGAGATATACTGAATTATATCAGACCATGTTGTAGTTTCACAATGCGTGGGACAACACAAATTTTATTCCCAAAACCAAACATTTTTTTGTCTTTAGACAATAATACAAGTGATTTAATTGAGAAAAAAGCACAAAGAACACATGATTAAACTCTCAAGGATCTCTTTTCATTAATTTTAGATTGTAAGAATGGTGATCTTTGTCAACAAAGTGATTTGTCATCAATTTGTCACTGTAAACTGATAGTGAAAAGTTAGTTTGTTATGTATTAGACAGTAAATTGGCCATATCTTTGGAATGCTTCAACATATCATCACAAAATTTTCACACAAGGTAGATAACCACTCAGTGCTTCATTGTAGCTATAAAAAAGAAAATTGGCCAATGTGCCCAAATGTATGGTTTTCCAAAATAGGGTCACAATTGTTGAATTTCGAAGGGGTGTGGCAATTCACACTGCATGGTTTGGTACGTACTGGATGATGAGAGTGCTTTTCAGTATACCTTCTGGTACAAATTCTTGAGTACAAACTCTCATAAGCCTGCTTTAATTTACAATCTCATTCAGATTTACAGTCTCTGAAATGTATCTGTACAAGGTTCCATTACAATACTTGTTTCTCATCCATTATATTCGTTTTTTTTATTATTATTAAAGAAAATCACGATTTATGGGACACTGTTTGCAAGAAAAGATCGAGATACTCTAATAGAACAGTCAGGATCTGGATACCCCCTGTTGAGACCCTGGATGCTTGGGGATCATGTGCACGCTCATTAGTGAGGCGGATAGGTCCCCAGGTAATGGAACAATCTGGTGATAATAGGGCCACCCAATTATTGATTCAGAAGGTTGCCATTGATGTTCAACGTGGCAATGCTGCTTCTGTAATGGAAACAATACCATCATCCCAGGACTGGGCAGAGTTTGCCTCTCTTCCCACTGTTTAAGTGTTTATTATTGATTTATATTATTATCTTTTTATTAACACTTTAAAAAAGAAAGGGAAAAAAGCTCTAATAGAGCAGTCACAGTATTCAGTGTAGCAAGCTACTTAGTATGTACATGTAGTTATAAATAAGGACATATAATTGGTGGAGAACAGCTATTGTCAGCAGGCTGTGACCTTTTTTTCTTTTGTTTTGTTTTGGTCTTCAACTTACAGCTGGCCTTGCCCCCTCACTCTTTGGCCTGCTCCACCACCCCAGGGCTTTTCTGTTACTATAATTAGCTAAAGCCATCTTAAAGCTAATACCTCAGTACCTTTCAGGGTGCTAGACACATTTGTTGTATTGTAAAATGATAGCCAGCCGTCGAGCCCACCTTCACAGCATGACCGTGTGTATGGTAGCCAGGCTTTTCCTTTTCATTGTGTAGCTGCGAGTGTGCTTCTACATGTATACATGTATGCGTGCGTGTGTATGTACATGCATGTGTGCGTGTATATAAATGTGTGTGTGTGTGTGTGTGTGTGTGTGTGTGTGTGTGTGTGTGTGTGTGTGTGTGTGTGTGTGTGAGTGTGTGTGTGTGTGCGTGCGTGTGAGTGAGTGTTAAAACTGGGTTGGGTCACCCATGTCAACCTGGTCACATTTTGTCTTATACTATAATTATCTAGCCAGGGTCTGACCCAGATTGGATCTATGAATCAATTAGCCTGGCAATGTTGAATTGTATTATTCTAGTCTAAGATTTTATTGTGAGCCACACCCACTTATAAGGATTATGGGGTCCTGTCTACAGGCATACGTGGGGGCACACCCATTTATCAGTAGGTGAAGTGCAGTCTGTAGGTATGTATGAATCGATGTCCATTTCTGTCTGCAGACTTAGTCAAATCAACATCCACTAACTTTGCTATACAGATGAATGCGATAATATTATTATTGTACAAGTCATAGTCTAGTCTTGCCAATTTCTTTGCCAGCTACACCGGAATATGTGATATTACCTGTAGGCATTAAACTATGCTATGCACAAAAACACTGATTTATAGTATACGTGTTTTGCTGTCCGTTAACATATTTTGAGCCACTCCCACTGACTTGTAAAACCTACCTGTTTAATTAGTTATCCATTAACTTAATACACTAGTGAAGCATCCAAAATGTAACTCTTGGCAGTCGCTCTGGTTTTGGTCAGCAGTATGTGACTTGGTTTCAATGTTGTGTGAGTGTGTGCGTGTGTGATGAATTGATGTATACAGCATAGATGAATGAAAAACTACAGTATTTTGTACTGTTAATGAAATATACCTATTACATTCTTTACTTACAATATAGGTACAACAATCACTGACTACAATGGCTGATAAACAGGAGACTAACAAGAACCCTGCTAACAACCTGAACTGTTCTCTTTGTGCTAAATTTGTTAAGATCCTGAGAGATGATGGGACAGAAAAGAAATGTGATGATTGTGGTTCTAATGAGCAAGTTGTGGCCCTGTGTATCAACTGTACTCAATACTTGTGTGAAGTCTGCAATTCATACCACATCAGGAAAGAACATGATGTTGTTGCAGTGCAGTCCATAGAGAAGACTCTATATTGTCCAATACATAGCCAAAAAGAACTGGACCACTATTGTGAGACATGTGACAAGGTTATCTGTCACTACTGTGTAACAAAGGATCATGTTGGACACACATTTGATACAGTAGAGTCAACAGCCTCTAAACACAGAAATGAGCTGATCAAAATTATCGCTCCAGTTGATGAGATGAGTACAAGCCTGACTAAAGCTAAAAAGGACATTAACCTTATGAAAGGCAAAATAGAAAATCAAGCCATAAAAATCAAAAAGTTACTTGACAAATGTCATGAAGAGCAAATTGCTAGACTAAATGAACATCATCAACAACTGAAGAAGCAACTACAAGATGAATTGTCCCAGAAGGGGGAAGCACTGACCACACAACTGGAAGACATAAAATCAGTACAAGATCAACTGGCAAATATGAAGAAACAACATGGAGGTCTAGAGAAGACTACTGACCGTAAAGTATTGTCCAAAAAGAAAGAATATATAGAGAAAAGTATGAAGGAGGTTAGTGACAAGTACAAAACACTGAACACTCTTCCTGTTGAAACTGACTCAATTGAATTTGTACCTGTCAACAATCCTAATCTACTGCTAGGTCATCTGTTTACTTCTGCACATCCACATACTTCAGAAGTGGTTGATCTTCCTCATAACATAGGTTATAGCACCAAGGTAGATTTCACCATCCAAACACGAAATTGTAAGGGTGAAAAGTGCACAAAGGGAGGTCATCACATATCGGTAGAGTTAAAATCAGTTACAGGCAATGTGACCATTGGGGAGGTGAAGGATAACAATGATGGTAGTTATGTGGCTTCTTTTGTAGCTGGAGAAGTTGGAGATGCTAAATTGTCTGTGTCCATAAATGGACTACAATTTAAGGAAAGTCCCTACAGCTTAAAAACTGTTTTAACTAGGAATTACCAAGGGATCAATATGCCTGATGAGGTAGTAAATGATAATGGTAGCATGAGTGGTCCCTGTCACATTGCTGTTGGTAAGGATAGCATGTGGGTTGTGGCTGATGACTCCAACAAGTGTGTTTATATATTCAATGGTCAGAATAAATTACTTAAAAAATTTGGCAGTAATGGTAGTGGTAGTGGCCAATTTAGTACTCCCTGTGGTGTTGCCTTTGATAGTGACAATGACTTATACATCCTTGATGGTGGTAACAACAGAGTACAAAAGTTCAATATCAATGGTCATTACCTACTACAGTTTGGTAACGGTGGTGGTTACAAGCTCAAGTCAGCAGAAGGTATCACAGCACATGGCTACAAAGTATATGTTGCTGATGATAGGAACAAACGTATTGCAGTGTTCCAAACTAATGGTCAATTCTGCACCTCTTTTGATTCTGAACACTTGAGTGGTCCCTATGATGTAGCAGTGAACACAAATAATCAGTTGCTTGTTGTTGATATTAATAATCACTGTGTAGTCACTTTTACTCTTGATGGTCATTATGTAGGCAAATTTGGTACACAAGGATCTGGTAGGGGTCAACTCAGTAATCCACGTGCTCTTGCCATTGATATTAATGGGTTCATCTTAGTAGCTGACTCTGGTAATGATCGAGTATCAATCTTTGACAAGTCTGGAAACTACATTGATTGCTTTGGTTCCAACGGATCTAATGCTGGTCAGTTTAGTAATCCTAAAGGTATAGCTCTTAGTCCTAATGGTAGCATCTATGTTAGTGACACTGATAACAAAAGGGTTCAAATCTTTTCCAACTACTAACATCTAACACTTTACTAATTCTATACACTATTACTGTACACACATTATTGTGACATGTGTATACACACACTTTATTAATTTTTGTACTTGACTATAGCTATACCATTGTAATATCTACTAGCACTGTAACTACTAACTTGTATCAATCAACTGTTGTATAAGTGTTAATAATATTTTTAAAGAATAATTTTGTAAATTACACATACTGTATTCACATCTTGTACACATAATAAAACAATACATTATTTTCTGTACTCGTAATATTTACACCATGAACTATGTACTCACACTATGTAATAAAGTCCAAGTGTAGTTGTGTTCTGATAATGAGGAACAAGAGAAGGATATGCATGGGGGCCAACTTTAACTATTTTATATTCAATCATAAAATTTAATTTGGTTTACAATTCCTACAACATGCAAGTAGAAGGAATTTTATGAACTCAATTAGGGATCATAAAAAAAGTAGGGAAACAAGGGAGGACACCTACAACTGCAGATATACTAATGAACATTAATCCATGTACATAGCTAATTGAGCATGTGCATGCCCCAGGATTAAAATTGTGACCCTATTTTGGAAAACCATACATTTGGGAACATTGGCCAATTTCTTTTTTATAGCTAAAATGAAGCGCTGAGTGGTTATCTACCTTGTGTGAAAATTTTGTGATGATACATTGAAGTATCCCAAAGATATGGCTAATCTACTGTCTAATACATAACAAACTAACTTTTTATTATCAGTTTATAGAACTGTATAGTGATCAGGTGTGACAAATTGATGACAAATCACTTTGTTGACATAGATCTCTATTCTTATAATTACAATCTAAAATGGATGAAAAGAGATCCTTGAGAGTTTAACCATGTGTTCTTTGTGGTTTTCCTCAATTAAATCACTTGTATTATTGTCTGAAGACAAGAAAATACTTGGTTTTGGGAATGAACAAATCACCCAATTCGTAAGTTAATTGCTGTCCCACGCATTGTGAAACTACTACATGGTCTGATATAATTGAGCATATCTCCTAGAATAAAGAAGCTATGGATGTGAAATTTCACTGCAAGAAGGCTTAATAGTTGCTTAATCAGAATAATTATGCAAAAAAGTTAATTTTTAAAAAAATCACTGAAAATTTCAATTGAGTTTTCCCACAAATTTTTCATGTGCCCAAATGTATGGTTTCCAAAATATGGTCACAATTAATGCTTACTAAAGTACCTATGGTTTATTCTACCCTAAATGGGTAGGAATTAACTTAATGCTGTACATGTGTTTCAGATACTAAATATTTTATGTTTGATGTACTGATCATGGTAATTTTCTAAAATTTGGTCATAAATTAATTGACTAATATTGTATTATACAATACTTTTAAATCATTGTCGATTCTCTTTATCTCGATCAGTACAAATTTTTACCCAGAAATATGGGACTGTATACACCGGACTGTGGTCTCTTGAGCATGTCTGACACTGCAGATCTTGGAAGACTCAGGTATTCCAAAAGCAGTACTGATTAATTCATTTTTTTGCAATAGGAGATATCTATATACAGGTTACAGTAATAATTATTGTACATATGTATGTAATTTTTCATCTGTACTGTTGTAATAGAATCATTCTGTTAGTTGCAATTGTAAATGGAATATTTCTACTTGTAGCTGAAACTATATCACGCATGAAAGGTATAAGAATCTCATCAACTGTTGCAAAAACAACAATGGCTATTATATGTACTAAATTCACACCAACACAATTGTATCTCATAAAGGCCTCAAACATTAAAAATCCAGTATTGACCTATCAGCTACAAAATCTGCAAACACACAAGGAACATTCCCCAATCAGTAAACAGATCAAATCTCTTAAATAAAACATTTGATTGAATGACTGGTAAGATATTCAGCAATTACTGACTGAATACTCTATTAGAGCATCTCAACTGCATGATCTAAAAGTGATCTGGGTAAATCTGGAGTAGCTGGACCACTAATTCCTATGGTCCAAATAGTAGCCACTAACAACTGGGTAGACAAGCCTAACCTAGTTCTGCTATCCTTATATATACAGTAGACCATCAATTATCCAAATGCAGAATGACCACTCTATTAGAGTATTTTGAGTACACTGTATGTCCTATTAGAGTATTCCAACACAGCTTTGTAATGAATGAGCTTCAGTTATCTGAACAGTTCACTTATCTGAACACTTTTACCATTGCCTGAGAACATTGAGGTTTGGATCCACTGTATAGTATTAGTAGACTACTAGACACTATACATAAGTGATGTATGTTGATGATTATGAAAAGTTTCAAAGTTAAAAGTTCAAGTTTTCTCTGACTCTTTTTCTGCTTCCATTGCAATCTTTGCATTTATCTTCTCCCAGTCCAAACTGATCTGTAGGACAACAACAACAACACACTTTTAGTAATATCAATTGGTTCAATACTAGCTATGTGTGTGATAGGGGTAATGAAGTGAACTGTAATAAATTAGGAGCTTATGATTAGGCCCCAGCCAATTATGCTGGCATACTTTAAAGCACAATAGGTGACCAAAAACATCAAGCATAATGCCAGCATAATAGGGACAATATTTGAAAATTTAATTAAAATGCACAGTAGAGTAGTGGCTGGTATTGTGGGACAGGGGGTAATATGGGTCACATAGCTTAAAACCAGTTGAGCGGGTTAAATCCTGCAGATTTAGGAGTAAAGAGATAGTACCTACTCAGATCATCACAGATAGTGATTATAAGTCAACCACAAATCTAATTATGGGATGATATAGCTCCTTAAATTTACTACATCATATTGGCATACTGTCGATGATTCTCTTTGTACCACTCACTATGTAGTTAAGAGTACAAAGATGTAAAGTAGACATATGAAGTCAATTAATCTTTTCTAACTGTCTACAGTGTCCCTGCTACCCTTTACATATGAAATCTACCGTAATTAGCCTCACCTAATAGGTGGAAAGACACTTCACAGATCACTCGAATTCTTTTATAGCCTGACATGTAAAGGTCGATTGTGGGCCATAACGTCACCAATACGTATAATGTTTACAAGCAGCCAATGGCGATCAAAAAAGCCAACGCGGGTGGCCACAACTCTAGTCTACATATATATAAGCGTACTTATACACCTTACTAGTCTGGTGCCATCTTAGCCCAGATTAAACTGTAGTCCACTTCGACAATGACTCAATAAAACTAATATATTCTAAATAATACTAACCTTTACGTTCGATTGTGGTAACCAGTTTTGTCATGCCACCAGATTCAAGTTTAGCCAGTGTGAATAGTAAGAATTAGACTAGTATCGTTTAGTAGTTAGGTTTTGTTTACTTAAACCGTCTATTTAGCTGCTTTTTTTCACTCGAGAGAATCACTATGGTGATTAGTCTGGTGCTTAGTCTATAATTATGGTGATTGAGTGATCACGCTGGCATGCTGAGCATTACATGATGAGAGTAGAACAGCGAATGCAGGTTAGTGATATAACCCATAGCGTACTAGCTTTCAGTATCTCAGGTGGCTGCAGTACTGCAGGGGAACGTCATCGCAACGTCTGGCTTGGTTACCCACAATCGATGTTAGAAACCTGGCCTTTATAAGTGTTACAGCTGTCTTGTGAGACTCTCCCCACCTATTAGGTGAGTGGTACATAACAGTTATACAACGTGCACTCGTGCTCTGCCTATATAAACGCACTTGCCTTCGGGCCTAACGGCCCTCAGGCTCGTGCGTTTATATCAGGCAGAGCACTCGTGGCCGTTGTATAACTATATAATATAACCACTGTACAAATTGATTTCCTTGCTCTCCCTACTGTTTAGCGCTATATATGATGAAACTTTAACGATCCTTTCCTTAGACACTAGAGATAATGCTGAGGAAAAAATCAGAAGTTGTGCAAACTAGGTGGGATTTTGCTGAGATGGTCACACATAGGTCATAAGATATTACATTTAAATTCAGGATTTTCCCCCATACCTTATCTACGTATGTGAGGTGGCAACAATTCAGGTAATGCATGTGTTACCATGGAACTCATCTATTACAACATAATACTCTTACCTGTAGGTGCAACACTTTGTTGGTGTGGTGACTAAGAGGTGACCCCAACCAAAAGAGGCTTGGACCCCACATTCAGGAAACTCCAAGTGTTCAGCTGACTCATTTGAGACATCTACCATATCTATAGTATGGTCAACATTTACTGTAGCACACCAGTTCTTCCACTCCAACTGCCTATTGGGATAAGGGAAGAATTACACTGCTAAATTGTACATTACTACATACATACAAACACGCATGCATGCACATAACACACACACACACTACATACATACATACATACATACATACATACATACATACATACATACATACATACATACATACATACATACATACATACATACATACATACATACATACATACATACATACATACATACTAGGGCTCAAACGAATAGCCGATTATTCGTATTAATATTCGTTGGCATAGTATTCGAATAATAAAATTAACCCCCGAATATTCGCACATGATCGTTATACAATGGCACGTGATTAGCTGTAAGCAATTAAGGAAGCGGAGACGATGCTATTGAATGGAAAGAATGGTGGTGAAGAAGCGAACAGTAGAAATAGCATTAGGCAGCCACTAATTGGTGAAGATGTACTAATGCTGTGGCAGATCGCCATAAGCACAAGACTTCATATGGATTCATGGCTTACTCCAGATACTTCTACTTTGTTATAAACACTTTCCATCACAATATCGCTGCGGTAATCCTTTCAGAAAGGGTACTATGCTACCCTTTTCTTCTCAGTAAGTTATTCATACGAAGCCACAAACTTGTTTGTGGTCCTTTATAGGTTTCTTGGTAGTGGCCACCTTAATTACTGGATTGCATTCATAGCAATGAAACCTTACACCGAATATTCGAGTATTCGGACAACAGTTGAGTAAATATTCGAATACAGAAAGCTACTATTCGTTTGAGCCTTAATACATACATACATACATACATACATACATACATACATACATACATACATACATTCATGCATGCATGCATGCATACATACATACTTAAATACATACATACATACATACATACATACATACATACATACATACATACATACATACATACATACATACATACATCAGAGCTTATGATAACGTCCGGACACTGGACAAAATCCGGTCAAATTGCATAGATGTCTGACCATAATGCAATTTGTCTGGACACAGTGTCCCATCAAAGCATAAAGAAGGAGCCTAAGGGCTGAGCTGGCATGCTATCAACAATAACAGTCACTTGGTTGCCAGGAGATAGTATACATTCTTACAACCCAAGGGAGTGACCATAAATGTACCATTTGCCAACCCTCTGGTGTACTTTAACCACATAACAGCGGGTAAGTAGAATTCTAGGAAAATGGGAATGGAAACGACCAACGGAAAACGCCTGATGAAGGTTACCATGTCAATATACGAGTTAGATTTTACAGCATGATGCTTCTTTGTAACATTGTTGGACCCTCCATACTGTTCCGCTAAAACGATCGAAACTCTCTAATAGAGCAGTCACCGTCCATTAAAATACTCTAATAGAGCAGTCACAGAATGTTTTACAAACCATGTATCTCACCAGGGGCCTTTTAGTATTGAAAGCTTGTGAATCATTGTACTATAGCTGGCAACACTCAGCCTCTTCATTGGAGTCACCTCAGCCTGACACATACTGTATCTACCACATATCTAACTTTTATCTTGACAAGGTTGCAGCCATACGCCTTCTAACATCTTTATGTAAACACTGTCAATTGATTAGAACACTTGTAAATCTCTTCATTCTTAATTGTTGGATCTTTTGTATGGTTTCAAGGAGTATGGTTATTTCAGTTTTTTACATAATGTTGATGATATAGCTAGTGTGTGCCATATGAGACCAGCCATGCACGTCTTGTAGCTGACAAGCAAGCTAACAGCATACCTTATCATACATAACTCTTATCGGGAAGCTGCATGTAAGTGCATAGCCTATATAGACACTGTCTTCAGTCTATATAATTAGAATACTTCACAAACTTCTTCAAGTATGTTTCAGTGTTGAATCTTTTAAAATGTTTATAGTTTTAAAGGAACAGTTAACAGTCAGCGTTGATGACTTAGCTAGTATACATACCTAATCTTTGCCAGCCATAGTTGCTCCATCATTCACAGGTTTAAAGGTCCGCATAGTAGCTAGCTAAAACATTCTTGACTGTTCTAGTAGAGTATTTTAATGCACGGTGACTGCTCTATTAGAGAGTTTCAATCGCTTTAGTGGAACAGTGCGAAAGGGTCCAACAATGTTACAAAGAAGGATCATGCTGTAAAATCTAACCCGTAAATTGACATGATAACCTTCATCAGGCATTTTCCGTTGGTCGTTTCCATTCCCGCTTTCCGTTTCCGTTCCGTTCCCGTTTTCCTAGAATTCTACTTACCCCATAACAGCTGCAGTAAGGCATGTGATGTCTTACCACTATAATGTTCATTTGCTATGCTACAGTAAACATGTTGGGCATTCATCTCATGTCCAGTCAATTTTGGCAATTGTCTGGCCGATTTTGGTTTGTCAGGACATTGAGGCAGGACAACAGAGAATTCTTATCATAAGCTCTGCATACATACATACATACATACACACACACACACACACACACACACACACACACACACACACACACACACACACACACATACATACATACATACATACATACATACATATGCACACTTACACAAGCAGAAGGAAAAAATAGGAATTTTAAGCTGGACTAGGGATCAAAGAACAAAAAAGCAGGGAAACAAGGGAACAGCTAAAAAATTGTGAAACAAGGGAGGTTGCCTATACCTGCAGATATACTAGCGGACATGTAATCCCTAATTCAGTCATGTTAGGGATCACATGTCCGCTAGTATATTATTATTATATTATATTTGTTACTGTGCAGAAATCAAAAAGATTGTTGTGCACAGGTGTGATCATAATGAATGTTCAGGTTAGTACAAAACTCATCTAAAGTAGGGGAGTGAATTACAAAGGGGGGGAGTGTGTTCCAGAGTCTATATCTGCAGGTATAGGCAACCTCCCTTGTTTCACAATTTTTTAGCTGTTCTCTTGTTTCCCTGCTTTTTTGTTCTTTGATCCCTAGTCCAGCTTAAAATTCCTATTTTTTCCTTCTACTTGTTTCTTTACTTTTTTAACAACACAATTATGACTACTAAATCTACGTGTACCACATTAAAAGAAAGAATGGTGCCAGGCATTTCATAAAATAATTTTACGTCTGAACATGCCCCCCCCCCCCCATTATCAATTACACACTGAAAAGTGAGGTGGTCATTATGCTTCATTTGTAGCTATGTTTTCACTCGTTACAAACGAAGAACAGTACAAGAGACTTCTCTGCAATGATTCCAGTTGCTACAGAAAATGAAGGCAAAAAGCATGACACAGCCAGAGGGAAGCCATATCACACTATCACAAATCGACACCTTGCGTTCTCAGCGAAAAGAACTGGAACACAAAGGTAAATCCATGATACGTGCATTGTACATACTGCAGTTGGTGAAAAGGCACATCTCGGGATGAAGTAATGCCGAACAGTGAAAAAATTAAGCCCGTAACCTTATCCATTGTTGAGTTATGCTTGGCTGAAGGCATCAGTTAGTTAGTTAGTCAGAATAAAATTCTGTTGAATAGAACATTTTCAAAATTCCGTAGAAACTTGTTGGTAGGGTTTGGGGTGACTCTGAAGGCATTTTAGGGTTTGGCTATACCTAACCAATACTGCCAAGCTGTTATGAAAGAAATTTGAGGCTGGTTTTAGGGTGACATTTTTGGGCAAGAAAGCCCAAACCCTAATAAGCAGTACTACCGTACTGTATGATCCATATACGCACAGACCTACTCATATTACAAACACAAAGATGGATAGCTAACTTACCTGTCAATCACATGGGCAAAGATCACTCTACCATCAGCACACCCAGCAGCCAATTGTGTATTATCCATAGTCCAAGATAAAGAGAACAGTGTACCTGAATCTGGTTTATCCAGACTATAGGACCACTAGAAAACAATAATGGGTAACCAAACATTGTGTGAAAACTTTAAATGTACTATAAGTTGAACGTCTCTGTTGTGTCAATTTGACAGTCCACAACTTGTGAATAACATTACACCACTATAATATTGTCCTTTGTTGCCTCAAGCTAACAGGATAATTAATTACATGAGAATTATGAACTTTGGAATTCAACTGAGATGGTATAAGTTTAAAACCACTAAAAATCTATAGACTCAAAGACAGTTGTGGTACAACAAAAAGCAAATCAACAGCTTTACTGTAAAGTATATATCATACATACACTCCAGTGATTTGGTGTCTTAAACTCACCTCAGTATGGCCAAGTGTGGTATTGCAGGCTCCCTCAGCAAACATCTCACCACTGGGAGCCCATCACAGGTTGGTGAGTCATGGACACCAGATGTGTACTATAACTAGAAGAGATAGCATATGGCATTAATGTATACAGAAAGGATACAAACACACACACACACGCACACACACGTACACACACACACACACACACAATGAATACATCTTCACACCTTGTACTTTTTCTCTTCACCACCAGATGTTACCTAACAAACCCCAATCAACAGCCAGTATTATAGTCCATCATGAGCCTTCCACTGTAGTACATGGTTGTAGTGATTGAATTTTCAGATGTTTACCACTAGCATAGAGTAATTGTACTGTCTGGTGACCATGAGACTGAGTAAACTGGACTGGAGCTCTGGACTAGTGTAGATCATAACATCAGTGAACGTGACCACACTTTAACTTGACCATCTTCTCCAACTGTACAAATATGAAAGAAATGATGTACATACGTACATATGTGTGTAGGTGGTGGATAAATATATTACAACATAACAGATTGACAGTTTATTATCACCTCCAGCTTGTTATTTCAAGGAAATACCAAGATTGGACTTACTTCCTTTGTGTCTCGTTTCCTTTTGCTGATAGCCTAAGATGTTGATTAGTGGTAGTGATGATACATTTGTAAACGGGAATCATCTGTATTTTCTGTGATGACTGGATTGACTGCAGAGGTACTTCTCCTACTGTTCTTCATTTATAACACTGTGTAATGGGGTGAACATAGCTGATAGTAAAGTGCAATGGCCACTTAATTTACTTTCAAGTCAGTAATTGATAGTTGGGGGCGCACGTTCAAATGAAAACATTAACTCTGGCACCATTCTCTCTATTGATGCAGTAAGCACATGCAGGTTCACCAGTCATAATTATGTTACAAAAAAGTAAACAAACAAGTTCAGGGAAAATAGAAATTCAATTAGAAGTTTGAATAGAAAAAAAATTAGAAAAAAAAGGATTAAATGTCCACTAGTATATCTTCAGGTATATATGTAGGTGACCTCCTTTGTTTCCCTACTTTTTCTATGATCCTTAAGGTTACGGAATAGTTTTAAAATACGTGGGCGGAACATTAACCCAAGCAGGGATAAATAATTTCAACAACTGTGTTGTGTTAGCAATACAACTAATTGTGCTTGTTTGTTTTTACTACAGGACAACGACTGTTCTTGGGTGTGTGGTCCACAGCAGAGCGATGTTTTATAAAAACGCGCCGCCAAAAACCAGATTAATAGATTACTGAATCCTTATAATTTCAACACAAGTGATTAAACAACTAAAATATCTAGGTCCTGTGGAAGCGATTTTTTAAGTTACTGGTTGTATAGACGTTTTATTGAAGTTTTAGTAGTTTTTCGAGTGAAACAAGCTCTTTGAAGGCTTGTATCTGAGTCACTGGGAAGAAACACGCCAAAAACGCTTCCACAGGACCTAATAAATTTAATATACAGTATCACTATGCCCTAGAAATGTCAATACAGCCTACAGCTTTTGCTGTATTTGGCGGCGGAAAAACATGGTAGTGACAGCTGGAACTGAGCGATGTATGGGCGGCATGTAAAGGTACATGTTTAAAGATACATATAGTAGTCTAGCTAACATAGATATTATCAATTTGCACATGAAAGCAAAGACTAGCTAAATTAGAGTGTGATCAAGTTAAGCTGACACCTCAAAACTATACACAGGTTTTTGCTATTGAATTCATCACCTTGGCTATTGAATTCGATGTGCTTGCAACATACTTTTGCACATGGTAGCTAAACTAGTTATAGTATGATCTGATATCTCAAAAGAATTAAAACAATTTGTGAATGGAATTGTACATAACCTTGAAATTCAGCTAATTTGTAGTAGCAGGAGCTCAGATGCACCTTCAGTTCTTGCAGCAGTATTTGACCTGCTAAAAAAGTATGTCCAATAAAATTAATACCATACATTTTAAGGACTTTTAACTGGTAACTAGTCAATATCATAAGGTGAACAAACATGGTTTATAAACATACATATTTCCAGTGCATGCATGTCTAAATGTAAATTGTACAATTAGTATAGGTTAGGAACTGAGGGTGTGGTTCCTAACTGACTTAGAATATGGGATGGTGTTTATATTTAAAACACACAATCAAAAACAAATTTCATAACTAGGTTAAGTACATACTACATACATAGCGAATATACTTGAAGTCTGAATTCCTCAGCAGGTTTCTAACCAACTCTATATGCCAGGAGTTTTCTTAGTGATATTAGTGACCTCATTAAACATCAAAGATCAAAGCATACTATACATGCCACGCTCTAAAAAAATTAAAATTCGTAGGGTTCCAGCAATAAACAGTAGTAGAGATATATGTGTGGCTGTTCTATTAGAATAAATAGCTGTGGTTGCTTTATTAGAATATCTTGATCTCACTGTTTATCTCAAGTGCCATGTTATCCTCAGCAAGACTGCAGTTGATTGAAGCTAGATTATTAAGGGACATTGTTGTTATGCTCTGATCATTTAAGGGCATGGTAGCTGTGTTCTGATCCCTCAATCAGTCTCAACATGAGTCTGCACCATAAAATGTTTTTGAGGGATCAGCTTAACGTGTATATACCAAGTTGTAGTTTCACCACAGGTAGAATTGAACTAAGTGAATCAAAATTCATCCTGCTTTGTAGTTCCTAGCTGGCTGGTCCATGAATTTGTGTTCTTATGTACCAACATCGATATCATCGGCAACATTGTGTGTGTGTGCATGCGTGTGTGGGTGTGTGTGTGTGGTGTGTGGCGCATGTAGTGGGAGAGGGTGTGAAATAGATGTTTTATAAGTAGTCAATTATTACATGGGTCTGGTCTATAGCTGTCATTTGTCTGTACTTCAATTTGTCTAGCTGTATAATTAATGGAGAACCAAAGGTATCATTTGTTATAATGGGTGAGGCTTTCAAGTATCTTCAACCATCACTAATGATGACAAGGTATAGTATATAGTATAGAAGTGATGACTATATGGAAATGACAACTAGCTAGCTATATAAAAGGCTGTTTGTCAGGTGTGTAAGTTGTGTACTATACCATAACACAAGTACACACCACACTATTATAAAAACCTGTGGTTTGTGTATTGTGTAAATAAGTATCCGTCAAGTAGTTGCTTATCAAAAGTGAAAACCAACACCTTCCATACTTGGAAGACTAGTAGATAAGAATGTCACAAAGGATACATACACATGTGCTATATATACAATAATACACACACACACACACACACACACACACACACACACACACACACACACACACACACACACACCAGATACTAGAGCAGCATAGTCTCCACACCATCTTGTTTCCAGTACAGCTCCAGTGTGAGCCTCATCTGACTTCACAACTCTACCCAGTTTGGAGAGGAACATCAACTTACCTGTAAGAGACAATGATTATGAGAAACTGGTACATTCTATGATGCATATGTAGATGGCTACAACTTGACACCAAATTTGAGATCTACAATGCATTAAAACAATACCTGGAGGCTATGTATGTACCTGGACACAACAAACTTCACACAATTTACTTTAAGTGTCATTATATTCAGCAGCATTACCATACAGAGGGAAACTTTGGAGGAGGAAAAATTTGGGGAATCAAGCAAAATATCACTAGTGGCGAAATAAAATTTGGCGAATTGTTAGCAAAGCGAACACCCTATTTAATTAATTAGATTACTAATTGCCATGTCTGAAGCGAGAACTGGGAGTGCCACCCTCTTCGGCACTGGAGTCAGCTATCAACTAAAAGGTAATACTATATAGACAGTAGATCTACACCCTCTGGAATAGTGAATATTGTACTTGATGTGGTAGGACTCACTAATTGTCACTCCCATATCGAGGTGAGGTTTGAGGATACCACGTGTACAGTAGCTAGCTACCTAGTGAGGTAGTCGAGGCAGGTTTGGCTCTAGTCCTGGCCCAGTAGCCCTTGGTCGAGTAGAAAATTGATTAGTTAGAGGCTTGGTTTGCTATTTTCTTCACCTACAAAATATTTGGATGGGAAAATTTGGCGAAGTCATCGTCATTTGCCAAATTCACCAAATTTAATGGTGCCAAAGTTTCCCTCCATACAGTAGTACTAAGATTCTCATTCCGGTTAGACTATAACCCGATGTTAACTTTTATTTATTAAATCATGGTTTCTTCAGGTATGTACACAGATATGCTACATCTTCTCAAATACACTACAGTAACTTACAAAAAAGCCAGCAGATCATGTGTATAACAAATTCCAGCACAACTTGGGGAACATTTGAAATTGTCCTGATTCCCAGCATGATCAGTTTACTATTTGTGACCTATACTATGTAAGTGTCCTCAGGTCCACACTAACAGGTTCTATAGCAGACACTAAATTTCCTAAAAACATTTTTATAGACTGTAAATCTGAGGATAAAAACAATACTATAGAGTTAAGTATAATGTTACAACCATACATATATGACTCTTAATAAGGATTGGAAATGACATCACACACCTAAAATAGCCGTGATTTGAATGGGCATGTGGTTCCCGTAATTTGCACTGCATACTAAATTTATTGGCCATTGATGGGAGTTTTGCAGGTTTTGCGAGAGGGGTTTGATCTGGTTAGCAAAGTGTGTCACTGTACTACTAACTTTTTTCAACTGCTCAGGCATTAGATTAAGGCTTGAAAGAAAAATAGTTTCGCTAGACAACAACCATACAGAGTTACAAGAGTATTACAGCACTGAGTAAAGTTGTAACTTAGGAAATATGCAACATCTAACTACGGGTGTGACTTACAATCCATTATGTTCAATTCTAGTGATCAAGGGTGTACTAAAAAGCCACATATTGTTGATACCAGGAAGTGTGTGCAGAGGCTACAGGAACAGAAACATACCTTGGTGTAGAAGTGATACCAAAACGACACAATGTAACAAGGTTTTTTCTGTGGGAAAGGCCACTCAGTGGCTTCCACCAAAGCAGTTTGTATCATTCAACCATACAGAACTTTCATATTATACAATACCTACAGTAATAGTCTACAGTAAGAAGAAATGTTAGTCTTTCATGCTATTCAAAGCAGCAGCAAGCAAAACACTCCTCGTATCTGACCAGTGACGTTAAATGTACAGGTGGTATACTGGGCACGTGATGCCATTACAAATCCCTATTAAGAGTTGTACATCTACAGAAACATTTTGGTGGCCCTATGCCCTAAGCTTAATTCATTATCAACGCTTTCAACAAACCAAATACCAACAAGTAGTAATTTATCTAAAGGCAAAGGGGACAAATCAAGCGGGGGGGAGGGGGGGCATTAGCCAGCATATAGCATGCTATTTCTGAAGGGGGTCTGGGGAAATGCTCCCACAGGAATTTTTTTGGAAAATAGTCATGCACACCATAGAATCTGAAAGCAATTTTGACTAAATCTAAAACTCTAAAGTTTCAGTAGTATAGGTTGAGCATGTTTAACCATTTAAACATGAAGTCTGGGGGAATTCCCGCAAGAAAGTTTAAACAGGTATCATGAAATTGAATTTGGAAGCAATTTCAGCAAAACTAAATCACTAAAGTTTTGATAAGAAAGTAGATCATACACAACTATTTAAACATACTTCTCCAGGGTGCTACATGCATCAATAAGTTCTAACAAGTGGGAAAACAATAAGAACATCAAAGACTGATGGTAACTTCATTTAAATTACAGTAGAAGTTGGCATGTATACTGAACCACCAGTGTATTGAAGCTTTGAGAAACTTGGCAAGCAAATACATTTCAGCAGGCTTTATAGTTGAGAGTCTGATTCACATACAGTGGAACATCAGTTATCCTAACCCCTTGGGACCAGGGGTGGTCCATAAGTCTGAAAAGTCCGTATCTCTGAAACTGTGTATAAATAACCTTAAAATAGCATAAAGAAACTATCAGTATTATTTAACTAATAACTACCCTAATAGAACAGTCACTACTCTAATAGAGCAGTCACTTCTGTAGTTCGGTTAACCGAGAATCCGGATAACTGGGGTCCGGATAACTGAGGTTCCACTGTATGTGGATACAATAAAAGCTAAAGATTTTACTTTACATTATTGGTGAGTGTACTTGCATCACTACAAATACTGAATATATATTTACCTACAATAGGCACTACATGTATACTGTTTTAGAATTCATCCATCTGTTAGTGTGTATATTATGAACAACTTTAGCAAGAGATGAAACAGTTTTTCAGGAGGGACAAAGTCAATTCCAGTACCCCCCATCCCTAAAAAAACCTGCCAATGAGGCTGACCCCATTAGTTCTAATAAAGAACTTACATTGGTGTTAAAAGAAATGGGTTAACACAGGTACATATATATGATACAAGTCCTAGACAATATAGTTTTTGCCTACATGTCAAATCATATAATGTATACAGGATGTTACAACTCACAACCACTAATATACACACATCTTTTTAACACCAGCTACTTATTGTCTACTTGTTGGTCTACTCCAGTGAGCAAAATTAGGGAGTTGTATTAACTAGATAACAACAGCAAGCCTTCATGTGGCCTTTATTTAAAGTACACATTCGCCATGTTTGTGATATGGCTACTAACTAAGAGGTGGTAAGATTTCACTGTACCAAAAGGCAATACACACATATAATGATATACAACAACAACATTGTCCTGGTTTTACAGCTGTCTTACTCAAGGAAACAACACCCAGGCTGAGCATTGAACCTGCAACCCAGGCCGATGCCCAAACCCCTGGCTGTTCATTATATCATGCACTCACTTTTGTTGTAAGTATTTTTATCCAACAACACACTTTGGAACAGCTAGCTACTGGACTGAAGTAGTCACATTCCAGCATCCTCCAGCCTGGAAATATTCAAAAGTAAACTGAACATGTAACTTACGTAATTATTTTGTTACTCTTCGTGCAATATATCTAGCTACTATTTTAAAATTACCTATTGAAGAGATAAGAGATTCCACCCCAGCTCTACTTCACAACGCAATATCAATGGAAATTGATGGGCTTTGTTTAGAGTGAGGATGTGTTTGTTTAGAGTGAGGGTGTGTTTGTTTAGAGTGAGGGTGTGTTTGTTTAGCAGTGATTGTGGTATTTCCTTAGCAGTTTCCGAGCGACCTTTGAGCAAAAACCGGTTCAGACTTGTTTGAGTCACAAGATAGTAAGCATTTTGTAGTGTGCGATAGCGTTTTTGTGCTAAGCTGAACGCATAGATTTATAAACCCCTGGGGTTTATAAATCTATGCTGAATGTATCTTGTGTGGCGCAAGTTGAAGTTTTTCAATTTCTTTTGTTGACTCGTGTTCCAAGGGGTGTGGCACGTTATTCTCGACGTTATTCACATTACCATTGAGATATTTCTTATTTTATTGCTGGAATCCTACTTGAGTAATTTTAATTGCACTTTCAGACTCATCACAGAGGGTATATGTTCCGTATAGTCACGCCCACTCGACATTGAAAGCACTAGTTCCATCTAGGCACTTAGGACATTTTGACAAAATCTTGTTTCTCTAGCCCATATTTTTAGTGCAAAAATATCACGTTCATACATGATCATTTGCAAGTAAGGATAATAGTGCATGTTAGAAAATGCTCTAAGCCACAGCAATTGCAGGCTTTCTGGTTATAAAGGATAGCTAAACCATTGTAAAGGTAATACATTGTGTTTTACTGCCTATCGAGGTTACAAGAAATGTTTTCTGTACTGTAAAATGATAGCCAGTCTTACCAGCATCAAAACATGTTGATAACAGTGAGTTTTGTTGAAGTGGAAGAATAAAAAGTGATGCAGGTGGGGGATGAGAAACAGTTGTCTGGTATTTATACAATTCAGTATATAACTTCTGTACACTAACTGTGCATGTAGTGAGCACATCAGTTACGATTTAAAATACATAATTTACCATAGCTATTTGTTGCTTTAAACTTCAGGACTGCTACTTGATCTATTTCAATGACTACACTACACAGTGTTATTACATCCTTTACTTGTAATGTAGGTACAACAATCACTGATTACAATGGCTGATAAACAGGAGACTAACAAGAACACTGCTAACAACCTGAGCTGTTCTCTTTGTGCTAAATTTGTTAAGATCCTGAGACACAAATCAGAAGATGGCACTGATGATGAAACAGAAGTGAAGTGTGATTATTGTGGTAGTGATGACCCAGTTGTGGCTCTATGTATCAACTGTACCTTATGTCTGTGTGATAACTGCAACAAGTACCACAGCAAGAAGAACAGCACACATGATCTTGTTCAGCTAAATGAAGCACGTCTCCCCATGACAACTGGTGCTGTTGGAGTTCGACCTAAAGAGAAGATCCTTTACTGTACGAAACATCCCAAAAATGAACTAGACTACTATTGCCGAGATTGTCAGAATCTGATCTGCCTGTCATGTTCAGTGAAGGAACATGTTGAACACACACATGATACCGTAGTGATATCAGCTAACAAACACCGAAATGAGCTAGCCAAAACGATTGCTTCAGTTGACGAGATGAGTGAAAAGCTGTCCAAAGCTGAGGAGGCCATTATCGCCATGAGGGATAAGATACAGAAACAAGTCACAGAAGTTGATGAGATGATTGATAAGTGTTACACTGAACAACTTACTAAATTAAATGAACATCATCAACAACTGAAGAAGAAACTACAAGATGAAATATCACAGAAGGAGATAGCATTGGCCACACAACTAAGAGGCGTTAAATCAGTACAAGATCAACTGGCAAACATGAAGAAACAACGTGAAGGTCTAGAGAAGACTACTGACCTCAAGGTGTTATCCAAAAAGAAAGAAGATATAGAGAAAAGCATGAAGGAGGTTAGTGACAAGTACAAAACACTGAACACTCTACCTGTTGAAACTGACTCAATTGAATTTGTACCTGTCAACAATCCTAATCTACTGCTAGGTCATCTGTTTACTTCTGCATATCCACATACTTCAGAAGTGGTTGATCTTCCTCATAACATAGGTTATAACACCAAGGTAGATTTCACCATCCAAACACGAAATTGTAAGGGTGAAAAGTGCACAAAGGGAGGTCATCACATATTGGTAGAGTTAAAATCAGTTACAGGCGATGTCACCATTGGGGAGGTGAAGGATAACAATGGTGGTAGATATGTGGCTTCTTTTGTAGCTGGAGAAGTTGGAGATGCTAAATTGTCTGTGTCCATAAATGGGCAGCAAATTAGGGGAAGTCCATACAGCATTGTTGTGGGTAGGAATTACCAAGGAATCAATATGCCTGATGAGATAGTAAATGATAATGGTAGCATGAGGTATCCATGGGGTATTGCATTTGGTAAGGATGGCATGTGGGTAGTGGCTGATTACTCCAAAAATTGTGTGTACATATTTAATGGTCAGGATGAACTAGTGAAAAAGTTTGGCAGTAATGGTAGCAGTAGTGGCCAGTTCAGTAGTCCTATTGGTGTTGCTTTTGATAGTGACAATTACTTTTACATTACTGAGTGTGATAACAAGAGAGTACAGAAGTTCAATATCAATGGTAATTACCTACTACAGTTTGGTAGTGATGGTGGTGGTAAGCTCAGTAGTCCACATGGTATCACAACACACAACAACAAAGTATATGTTGCTGATTATGATAACAAACATATTGCAGTGTTCCAAACTAATGGTCAATTCTGCACCTCTTTTGGTTCTGAACACTTGAGTGGTCCCCGTGATGTAGCAGTTAACACAAATAATCAGTTGCTTGTTGTTGATTATAGTAATCACTGTGTAGTCACTTTTACTCTTGATGGTCATTATGTAGGCAAATTTGGTACACAAGGATCTAGTTGGGGTCAACTTAGTAGTCCATGTGGTCTTGCCATCGATAGTAATGGGTTCATCTTAGTAGCTGAATATAGCAATCATCGAGTATCAATCTTTGACAAGTTTGGAAACTACATTGATTGCTTTGGTTCCTATGGATATAATGCTGGTCAGTTTAGTATACCTCGTGGTATAGCTCTTAGTCCTAATGGTAGCATCTATGTTAGTGACACTGGTAACAAAAGGGTTCAAATCTTTTCCAACTACTAACATCTAACACTTTTATTATTTCACACAACTGACTACTAATTCTACACACTATTACTGTACACACATTATTATGACATGTGTATACACACACTTTATTAATTTTTGTACTTGACTATAGCTATACCATTGTAATATCTACTAGCACTGTAACTACTAACTTGTATCAATCAACTGTTGTATAAGAGTAATATTATTTTTAAAGAATAATTTTTTTGTAAATTACACATACACGTAATAAAACAATACATTATTTTCTGTACTCGTAATATTTCTATTATACACACACACACACACATACACCATCAATTGTTATATAGTTAACAAAAGGTTGATGTTTTTGATTTGAACTATGTAATAAAGTACAAGTGTAGGTGTGTTTTGATAATGAGGAACAGGAGAAGGATGCATGGGGGCAAACTTTAACTATTCAAAGCTATCACAGCAAAAAATACCACATTTCCGGAGGTTATATCGGTACAGGAAATGTCAAGGAAATTTTCTGTTTGAATTTCTGACACATTTCCTGTACTTGTACATATCACCTTTCCAAGTGATTTCCAGTTTTGCAGGAAATGCCACTTTCAAAAATGTCAAGGAATATTTTGTTCATATTTCTGGCACATTTCCTGCTCTAATACATGCCACCTTTCCAGGCAATTTCCACTCATGCAGGAAATGTCACATTTCCTGGAACTGGAAATGTCAAGGAAATTTTTTGGTTTACATTTCTGACACATTTCCTGTACTTAGCTATACATATCACTCTTCCATCTAATTTCCAGTTGTGCAGGAAATTCCACAACCATATTTTGTCAAGGAGTTCTTTGTTCACATTTCTGGAACATTTCCTGTACTAGTACATACCACCTGTCCAGGTGATTTCCAGTTATGTGGAAATTTCAAGGTAATTTGTTTACATTTCTGGTGCATTTTCTGTATTAGTACATATCACCTGTTACAATAGTTTGCAGTTAGGCATGTAATATAAGTTTGACACGTGCCACTTTTACTGTCATTGATTTGAAGTTACTATGGAATTTTAAATTGATATGGTTACACTTCAGCTCAAATTACTGTAGAATTTTGCAATAATTTTATTTTCAGTTTGTACTATGCAGTTTAACTGGTAGCTAAAGGTAGAATTATTTCATGAATATATCTGCATCCACTGAAAAGTCTATCGCACACTTCACAGTTTTTGTTGTCTTGCAGAATATAGAAATTAACCCATGCACCAAACTTTAATCTCGTGATCAATATACCTATATATGTAATAACAAATTGTTACAGCTCAAAAAATGCTACATGCTCTTTGATATAATAGGTTTGCCACAATTTGTAAGTGCTAGTAATGGTTAAACAAACAAATGGGTGGCTTTCCAGACACTCTCTATTGAGCCCCATTGGTAACCATGGCACAAAACAGAAAACAAGCAACCTTTGCATAATTACGTCACTTTGTATTATGAATTACACAGGATCACCATAAAATTAAATAATATTATAGGCTGTTATGTGTCATCTCACAATAAGCAAAAAATCATTTTATCGATGAGCTGGAACAATTTTCTATACACAGCGAACTGGGAAACTCATCTCCCATACATTTTCTACAGTACCTGTTGGAACTTCAGCACACACCTTTCTACTCTTACCAGAGGAGTACCACTATAACCAGGTCAACACATAATTATGTATATGAAACCAATGAAGCTACCACCCAGTAGCCACTACTGCTACTGGATCATAGCAGTAGTGGCTAGGATCCATTGTGCCACTACAACTACAATAAAATTTCTGGGATAAATTTATAAAATTCTCACCAGCATACGTATATGTAGCTAACTCAACTCAGATATTTTCTACTATCAGCAGCCACAAACTATAGGGTGGTCCGTTGAGACACTATTGACAATGAGTCAATGAAGGGGACTGAACACCATTAGGAGCTATATTGGCTACAAGAAGTATATGTCTATTTAAGGTAGTATTCCCACACACTTTATCATAGAAAAACGACTCTACATAATGTATGAGTTTGACACCACATCAAATGGGGTCGACATTGTGATGTGTGCTTTTGCTTTACATCTGATGCATAATTACTTACATAGAATGCACTTAAAAGATTTTGGTGTAGCTATTTGTCAATTTCCAGTTTGGCTCAGTGGGAATTGCACATGCTGTGTAGCCAAAGCTGATCATACATGCAAAATTCTGTATCGAATTCAGGGGCAGATCCAGGGGGGGTTCAAAGGGTTCCATGGAACCCCCCTTTTGAAAGAAGAGCCTCTCTTACTCGAGATACTCTAATAGAGAAGTCACAGTAGTCTTTTGAGGAGCAGTGTAGCAAGCTATATGTATACAGTTATAAATAAGGAAATGTAGTTGGTGAGGGCATCTATGGTGAGGGGCAGCTATTGTCAGCAGGTAATGACCTTTTTTTTTTTGATCTTCAACTTACAGCTAGACTGAAGTTGCAATTTAAAGTGGAACCCCCCCTTTTAAAAGTCTGGATCCTCCCCTGTAATTATATAATCAACTCCTTCATGTATTACAGTAGCTACTACGTGTTTCAGCATGTCTCGGGCACTGAGCCAGATTGCCAGTTGCTCACAGCACTAATCACCTGTGGGCACTGAAACCATCTCTGCCTCTGGATCCAGATTGCACTACTTGTCCTGAACAATTAAATTGATCAAATCTGATAAGTGTGAACCAAAGTGTAACCAAACAACACTACCAAGCAGGGCTGGCTCTGGCAAAATAGGGGCGGGTGGGCCACCACAGTTGAGGGCATAGCAATTGTAGCATATTTTCAAGGGGGTCTGGGGGCAGGCCCCCCCTCCACCAGAAAAATTTTTAAAATCATCACTCAAGCCTGAGATGCAGCAATCTGAAAGCATTTTTAACGTAATTTAGTTGGGTGCTGACAGTTGCATGCTGCTCAACAGAATCTTTGAAGTAAGTCTGAGTGTACTGAAGGGCTGAAATAATATCAAGTAGCAAACTCTTACGTGCAATTGTATGGCTTCTCGTACGTTAGTCTGTGCACTAGAGTTTAAAACCATAGATTATTGCCCTCTATATAATCTATGGTATAGCTACGTATAATATTTAGCTAGCTGTACATAATATGAGGGAAGATACTCTCTTTCTCTTCTAGAGTAAAAGGTTGGGTGGGTCGCAAAGAGCAAGAATTTTAACCGATCGATTTTAACCTAAGCGCGCAACTTAATAGTTTTTTTCTGACAAAAGTTGAGGCGTTTGTTATGCTGCGCGGGAACATTAAAAATGGCGACGTTGGCAGGTGCTGGCAGAAAGTTGGAGAGAATCGAAGCGTTCTTCTGTGACATAGAGAAAGAGAAGACTCCGCAAGCAAGTAGTGAAATAAAAGGATGCCAGTGAAGCGGCCGTCTCGACTCGAGGGGTTCTGGACTCAAGTCACTACTCGCACATCACCCGCCTACCTTAACAGCTATAATTCCATATGGGTATGTGAAAAGGAATGGTATTATTGCCACTGCTTCTAATGTGAGGAAACAAACAAGCTCTTCTTACTACAACTCGGTGCAGGAAAACAAGGTAGGCATCATTTAGAGTCGCCTAGTCCAGTACACAAATATTTATTATATCCAGGTTATCAAAATCGCACTCATCAATAGAGTAGTATGTCTGGAGATAAATATAGTGTTACTCGTCAGCAGAATGTATCACCAGATATATTAAGAAAATGGTAGCTTTGCCAAGATGGTGAACATCATTAAGACTATAGCACCTGTTGAAATAGTCCATCGGACCTCAGAATGCCAACCTACAATTGAGTTTGAGCTGTTACTGAATGTCGTTGATGTGTCACCTGGTCTGTAGGTGAGGTTCTCTTTTGTGATTACAGGTCTTGTTTGTAATTATGTATTTGTTTGTAGTATGTGTTTATTCTGTGGTGTATCATTAAACAAGGCCACAAACAGACATCCTGTTCAAAATATGTGTAACCTTATATCCTACATTGCTCATATTTTGCCTACAGTAATTGTGCTAAGTAGTACCTTGAGTAGTATGTATGCATTCCCAGGTGCATTTGGATTGAACATAATACCACACAGTACTTTACCATTATTTGTAACTTGATTTTAGAAAGCAGATCCAAATTATACACCAGGGGAAATTGAACAACCACCTCTAGTGGGTAGCTACACTGTCAAACTATCCGGCGATTTTGATGCTCAAAACTGGTTTCTTGAGGTTATGTTTTCTGGGTGCCCTGTCAGGCTCTAGTCACATTTTCTGGCTTTGACACGAGGACCTCGCTTCATGAGAATCAGTGGTGGATGGCCTTCAACAGCCAGCCAAAGATTTTGGTATTGATTCTGCTGTATTTCAGCCACTTAAGGAGCTAGTTTTCAAGAATAGCTGCCAACCTGCTACTAATAGGCCTAATGTATTTTGTGGAGTGGACTCACACTAAGTTAGAAACAGCTTCTTAACAATTATCCAGGAATTTCCTAGTTCTTGTACCACTGTAGACACTAATGTCAAGCTAAAACTACTGAAGCTGCGCTTCCTACAAAGTCACAAATATCGCACGTGCACTAATTTATTAGAATATACGTTATAATAGTGCATAAATAGTTAGATATAGGCTACACATAGCCTTTTCTACACAGTCTATATAGTGACAACATATTTTTAGATGTAAACTAGCTTAGCGGGCAGCATTAAGCGGATAGCGCAATACTAACTACATCGCTAAGTATTTACTTCTGGTCATTCACAGTAGCCTATCCACTAGTACTAAGCAGTAAAGCAGCAAAGGAATTAATCCTACGCAACTACAATAGCCTCCACCACTGCTAGTATGCACAAGTACACATGTTTTGTAAATATTCTATTAAATTAGTGCATTCGCGAACTCTGTAACTTTGTAGGAAGAGCAGCTTCAACAGTTTTAGCTTGATAATGGTGTTTCCAGTGGTACAGGAGCTAGATAATGCCTGGATAACTGTTAAGAAGCTGTTTAGTTCAGTGCATGAGTCCAGTCTGCGAGTCCAGTCTGCGAAATACATTAGGTCCTACTATTAATGTGTTTTCTATGCATAGTATTAATGTATTCAGTTTTTCATATTTGTTGGCCCTGACCACAAACATTTTTCGTATGGTTACACTGGATCTGTTTTCAGTAATCTTGCATCGTTCAACTTTCTTAAATGTCCAAGAAAAATAGTTATATTGTAGTGTAGGTTGCATTTTTTTTGTTAATGTGTATTATACCGTGCATTCATTTACATTATACAATTTGCAGAAACTTCAATAAAGTGGAGCAGCTGTAATATGCCGAACTTAAAGGCAAGGTGGAAATAGCTATCAATCAAGAAGATATTAAGTGACATCGATACACCAAGAGAGCAGAGAGACATCTAGCAAGGAGTGACACGATGAGCTAATGAAAGTTAAAACTCAAGCTTAAGGAGTAAACATGCTGATATGATGATAAAGATGGTAGTCAATTAAACAGGTTCAGCCCAGGTGATCATACGTTGTCCCAAGCAAAAGAAATTTCGTGATGGGTCACAAAATCTGATATATGGTACTGTACTATGTGACTAACTTGTAGCTATATTATACCCTTGTAACTGTGTACATGTATATAATGTAATACCATGTAGATATTATTGTTTACAGTTTTTACCACATGTATAAGTTTCATTGATACTGTACAAGAAATGTATTTGAAATTTCATTAATACTGTATAGAAGAAATCTGTTGGAAATGTCATAGATATTGTATAAGGGAAATCTGTAGGAAATTTCATAGATATTGTATAGGGGAAATCTATAGGAAATTTCATAGATATTGTATAGGGGAAATCTACAGGAAATTTCATAGATATAGTATAGGGGAAATCTATAGGAAATTCCATAGATATTGTATAGAGGAAATGTATTGGAAATTTCATAAATACCTTATAGAAGAAATGTGCAGGAAATTTCATATGTCCAGTGCAGGAAATCTGCAGGAAATTGTGCCCTATCATGTAGTAGGAAATGTACAGGAAATTTGCAAATTTCCAGTACATTTCCATCTCCCGGATATGTGCTGGAAATGTCACCTGTCCTGTAAATTTCCTGTACATATCCTGCTACAGGAAATGCCACATTTTTTCCTGTGTATTTTATATAAAATTTAATTTGGTCTGCAATTCCTACAGCATGCAAGTAATAGGGATCATAGAACAAGTAGGGAAACAAGGGAGGTCACGATCACCTATACAACTACAGATATACCAATGAACATTTAATCCCTAATTGAGCATATGCCCTGGGATTAAAATAATGTCTGCTATAATTATACCTATGGTTTATTCTATTCTTAAATGGGTAGGAATTAACTTAATACTGTGTTTCAGAAACTAAATACTCTGCGCTAGCTGTATCGGATTCGAATGCACTCATCAGGGTGATTTTCCAAAATACGGTCATATTGTATGTGTAATAATTGACTAATTGTATCATGCAATACTTTTAAATCGTTGTCAATTCTCTTTATCTCAGTACAACTTTTTACCCAGAAATGTGGGAATATATAGCTACACAAGACTGTAGTCTCTTGAGCATGTCTGACACTGCAGACCTTGGAAGACTCAGATATTCCAAAAGTAGCAATGATTAATTTTTTTGCAATAGGGGATATCAATACAGGTTACGGTAAGTCATTTATTGTATGCATGTAATTTTTCATGGGTATTAATATTGTTGTAATTAATCTAGTTAGTTGCAATTGTAAATGGAATATTTCTAATTGTAGCTGAAACTATTATATCACACATGAAAGGTACGAGAATCTCATCAACTGTTGACTTTACAGCTAGCTTGTTTTCTACAGCATATAATCTTTAACTATACACACAGCCTATATATCACCATAAAATTTTGAAGTGAGTGTTTTTGCATACCTAGAACCTCCCCCTCCCCTCCCCCCACCCTAAAGAAGCCATTTTATGTACTAAATACAACTGTATCTCATAAAGGCCTCAAACACTACAAGTCCAGTATTTACCTATCATTGTACTCCACACAAAGAGTATTCTCCAACCAGTAAACAGATCAAATCTCATTTTATTAAAAATAAAACATTTGATTGCATGACTGGTAACAGCGGCGGAGGAAGTAGTTGATATGAGGGGGGGGCTCCGCTGAGCTGACCCAGACTTATTTCTATAGTTTGGTAAGGTGAGACCAAAAAAAAAAAAAAAAAAAAAAAAAAGGTCACAACCAACTGACAAGAGCTTTCCACCTCACCAGCTACCATTTCTAGCTGATAAACTACATATCCTTACATAGCTCGCTAAACACTGACTACTTTATTAGAGTGACTGCTCTATTAGAGTATCTCGATCTTTATCACGGTTTTCAGCCCCACTCCAAGAAAGATAATTTCGGTGTGATATCATTCTGAGGGGGGCTAAATAGCCCCCCCCCCCCCTTTCCGCCGCCTATGACTGGTAAGATATTCAGCAATAATACTGACTGACTACTCTAATAGGGCATCTCAAGTGGTATCAGGGGCGGATCTAGGATTTATAAAAGGGGGGGGCTAACTCAAGGTACTAATCTCTTGGGTAGAGGTGTGTGAAGTACACGTAGAGGTGTGCGAAGCATGCTGGAACTAGGGGGGTCTGGGGGCATGCCCCCCCACTTGAAAAATAGATGCTAAAATACTGCAATTTGGAGACATTTCCACATAAAATTCATAATATTTTCTGCCTGTAGATATTTTATATACTGCCTTTAGATTATAGGTATGGCTCTCTGACTCTGAAGTATTTTGCTAATGGAAAAGTTTGGGTAGGTACAGGCAACCAAGTACATGATGCACCCCTCTCACAATTGCACAACACTGAATAGGTGCATGTTAGAATAATAATATTGAAAGTGGAAAATTTTGAAATTTGAACAATACAAGATTGAATCTGAGAGCAGTTTCAATGGAAATTGTGTACCTGAATTAAGTATTGTCATACATATTAACTACACAAGTAGATGAATGAAGCCCTTTAAACAGACCAATGTACTTCATTGTATGTAGAGGTGCAGGCAGATTTGGAAAAATTCCATAACAGAACCAACTACATGCTTCCAGTGAATGTTCTATTAGAGTAGTTAGCTGACTGCTCTATTAGAGTATCTCGATCTTGTACACCTCCAATGCTGATCCGGGTCCTTGTTGCATTAACTTTAGCATAAATCCACTGATAATACCTCGGAAATATGTTTATAAGGTGGTTTTATGAGTATTTGTATTATTAGTGATCATATAATTATGCTAAGACAAAATTTCATTATAATACTCAGCATATTGATCAAGTAAAGCCTAAATATGAGGGGGGGGGGGGGGGGGGGGGAGGGGACTTCAGCCCCCAAAGCCCCCCCCCCCCTGGATCCGCCCCTGGGTATATAATTATTTCCAAAAGTGATCCGGGTGAATCTGGAGTAGCTGGAATACTTCCTATGGCCCAAATAGTTGCCACTAAATACTGGGTAGACAAGCCTACCTAGTTCTGCTATCCTTATTATATACAGTAGACCATCAATTATCCAAATACAGAATGACCACTCTATTAGAGTATTTTGAGTACATGCACTGTATATCCTATTAAGTATTCCAGCCTGATTTTTAAATTTTGGAAAAATGGGCTTTTTATATGCTCAATAGATAGAGTATTGATTGCCGATCTCAGAAAATATATAGTTTGTTGGGTTGGTATTAACTACTTTTGGCATGCACAGTGCTTAAACACTGAAAAAAGGTACATTTTTTCTCTGGGGCTCCACTTACATTTTAAAGGGGAAAATGTCACAATTAAATCAGGAAGCCATCTATCAATCTGGACTATCTTGAAACTGCAGTTGCTTCTAGCTGCAAGTTTGTACATGTAATGAGAGTAACTTCAGATTGTATCAGATCTCAGCAATCTTTGTATGCTTTATGGTGAGCAAATTAAATAATTATGTTTCACCTACGTACTACACACTTCTCAATACAATGGTGTATACCCATAGGCAAGAGGCTGTCAAGTAAGCAAAAACATCAAATTAACAACTTATAAAGGTAAACAACTAAAGTAGAGGTGCCACAATGATGCAACAATACGTAAGGTGGAGTTGTGGTTTCAATTATGGCATTGTTATGTTGACTTTGAAGTGGTTTATACTTTTGAGCTAATGACACAGCCATCAGAAAATTGTTCTGGAGCTGAAAATTGCTAACCAGAGCGAAGTAACTACACACTTTAAAGTAAGCACCAGTGACTACCTTCCACCCGACAGTACGTTTTTTAAAGTTTTAAAGTATTCTACATACATTACAAGGCTTGAAAAGATTACAAAACAACACAAAACTTACTTATATGTAATGCGCACGATAAAACTAAGATTTTCATGATGATCAGCGTGTGGACAAACCCCACAGCGATTTTCATCCTCAATGGAGCTTGGACGACAGAGCAATCCCAAGTTAAACACGAGTTGTTATTTTGTGCCAGGGTTCTATTGGGGAATATACGGAGATTTTTTTATTAGACTGTCTCAGATACTGGAATGCCTACTATTAGAGTATTCCAACAGAGCTTTGTAATGTATGAGCTTCAGTTATCTGAACAGTTCACTTATCTGAACACTTTTACCATTGCCTGAGAACACTGGGGCTTGGAAAAACAAGGATCCACTGTATAGGAGCAAAGTATATTCAGTAGACTATTAGACACTATACATAAGTGATGTAAGTTGATGATTATGAAAAGTTTCAAAGTTAAAAGTTCAAGTTTTCTCTGACTCTTTTTCTGCTTCCATTGCAATCTTTGCATTTATCTTCTCCCAGTCCAAACTGATCTGTAGGACAGCAACAACAACAACACACTCAGTAATATCAATTGATTCAATACTAGCTGCATGTGTGTGTGTGTGTGTACGTGCGTGCGTGCGTGCGTGCGTGTGTGCGTGTGTGTGTGTGAAATAGTGCTAAGAAGTGAACTGTCATAAAATTAGGAGCTTATGAAGAGGAGCAACAACTTGTACTTCACCACCATTACTAACATGAAACTATTAACTTACAAGTAGCAAAATAATTGTGTCAAGTATGGATATGTTAAAGTACCATAAGTGAAAAGTTATCAATACAGCAAATCTACAAACATATTAAAATATAATATATATACATGACATGACATACTCAGGTATACTATGTACTTCAAGTTTTGATGAAATGTACAGTACAATTCACAAAACATCATAAATATCAACTAGAGCTGAAACAAATATTTGATTTGCTTGGTTGAGCTAGTATTTGAATACTAGTAACTGTTTGAATATAAAGCAATTAAGTCTTTAAATAATTGCAGTACATTTTGGTGTTTGCCAAAAATTTAGATAAGTGTAATAAATGTATTTCTGTATGTCTCGTGAAAGGTGTATCTAGCGCATTGAAAAATTATTACTGTTAAAATTTAAATAAGGAAATACAAGTCAAACCACATAAATCCAAATTTGAATTGTTGTACTACTCAAACTATTCAATTTGATATCTAAATCAACAAACCTTTTCACTATACTGCTGAAATTTTGTTAAGTTTTCTTTCCACCCTATTTCTTCAAGGTGTCTGTGTCGAAATGCCAACACTGTATCCACATGTGTTTGTGTTTTATTGCAAGTTCCAATGCCCTGCATAGAATGATACATTCACTGTAATACAATACACATACTGTACTATACCAAGTCAAAACCCAAAAGTACATAACAGACTGAATTATTGTGGTGTAAATAGGATTGTGTAATGTATTGTTTAGTCTCCAGTCTTTAGTCTGTGATCAGGTAGGCTAGGAGAAAGAAAGATTAGGGCAAGCAGGTGGACACACTACATCTTTTTTTTTAATTCGGTCTTTAAAATACAAAACGTACAACCACTCTAGTGGCTAATGATATTCATCAATCAATAACTTGTATACAGAAGGTCACATGGGCTTGCAATTTGGTTATCAGAATGTTGACCAAAATGGTACAATGTTCCTTCACCATGCTACAGTTTAAACACAGCTAGGGGTGTAACTTGTGTAATACTTAACAAGAAGAAGATATCCTTGAGAACTCTGTAAATTCTAGAAGCATGGAAAGTTATTTTATTGACCTACAAGTTGATATGGTCCACATTCAAATGGTTACCTTTTCTGAGAGGAGCCTTCCTTCAAGTGAACTAATGGCATTCTTGTTGATCGAGGACAGATTTTTAACTTAAATCAGGCAAAGAAGACCGAAACAGTACTAACTGCTTAGTGGTGGGCCAAACCTTTGATTTTTGCTTTTAACTAAGCACAGACATCTCAATTTTTATACCAATTGTGTTACTCCAAAGTTCACTGGTCATTTTCAAGTAGTTGTGGCCACTTTAACCATGTTGATCAGTGTGGGCAAAGCCATGGGGCAATACAGTACTACCACTAAAGTATCAAATGATACGTACCAACAAACACACACACTACACACCTTTCCCAAGTCATATTCAGTTCTATGGCTCGGAATATCATACCAGCCTGAATATATATGGATTCTACCTGGAGAGGTTGCCTACAAAATAATGCCAATTCAGCATTTCTTTTTTCTTGACCAGACAGCTCCTTGATCTTCCTTAAATGATACACTTTATCCACCTAAAGGAAATTAGAAAGATTTCCAGTGTTGGGAGTAATGTGTTACATAATATTATTACTTTTGTGGTAATTAAGTAATCTAATCCAAAACAGCCAAGCTGTAAAAAAAGTGTGCGGCCCTCAGAAAGGCTATGGTGAAAAAAGATGTGAAATCCAAAGTGGCGGCCAAGAAATGGCTGTGATGGTAGGTTAATGGTAAAAATTTTAATAACGACAATTCAGGTGAATTTTTGTGCCACTTCACAAAATTTACCTAAATTGTCATTATTAAAATGTTTACCATTAACCTACCATCACAGCCATTTCTTGGCCGCCACCTTGGATTTCACATCTTTTTTCACCATAGCCTTTCTGAGGGCCGCACACTTTTTTTACAGCTTGGCTGTTTTGGATTAGATTTCATTTCTTTTTGTATTATATACCCCAAAGCCGGCCTATGGCCAGCTTTGGGACTTTTTTAACCTATGTTTTTTTCTTTACTACAGGAAGAAGAAAAGATGAAGTAGATGTACTTTAAATATTTTATTAGTAAATGTACAAATTATATTATACTGTATAATACATATGTGACCGGATTTGCGAAAAGGGGTCTTCCACACACATCCAATTTGCCAACTTTGACAATTGATAACTTCAGATTGGAAAGAGCTATTGCCTTGAATTTTGGACAGTGGTGAGCACCACTATAGCTGAGTACGTGGTGAAATGTTCAGGTTAATATGTTACTTGAACACTGAGTTATGGTCTCCAACGTTTATGGAATTGGATGTGTGTGGAAGACCCTTTTTCGCAAATCCGGTCACATAATATTATATTGATTACAGAAATCTCCATGGTGGTTTCTTTGTAACTGAACACTCTACAAGGTGACTTCTTCTAATTGCTCTCTCTACAGGGTGAATTGTTTGTAGCTGAACGATCTACAAGGTAACTTCTTCTAGCTGATCTCTCTACAGGGTGATGTGTTTGTAGCTGAATTCTGTATAGGTGATTTGTTTGCAGCTGAGCTCTTTACAGAATGGTTTCTTTGTAGCTGAACTCTCTAAAAGGTAACTTCTTCTAACTGATCTTTCTACAGGGAAATTTGTTTCTGGCAGAATTTTCTACAGGGTGATTTCTTTGCAGCTGAACTCTCTACATGGTGGTTTCTTTGTAGCTGAACTCTCTACAAGGTAATTTCTTCTAGCTGATCTCTCTACAGGGAGATTTGTTTGTAGCTGAACTATCTACAAGGTAACTTCTTATAGCTGATCTCTCTACAGGGTGATTTGTTCGTATTTGAATTCTGTACAGGTGATTTGTTTGCAGTTGAGCTCTTTACAAAATGGTTTCTTTGTAGCTGAACTTTCTCCAAGGTAACTTCTTTTAACTGATCTTTCTACAGGGTGATTTGTTTGTAGCTGAATTATCTACAAGGTAATTTCTTCTAGCTGATCTCTCCACAGGATGATTTGTTTGTAGCTGAATTCTGTACAAGTGATTTGTTTGCAGCTGAGCTCTTTACAGAATGGTTTCTTTGTAGCTGAACTCTCTACAGGGTGATTTGTTTGTAGCTGAAATCCCTACAAGGTAACTTCTTCTAGCTGATCTTTCTACAGGGCGATTTGTTTGTAGCTGAGTTCTCTACAGGGTGTTTGTTTGCAGCTGAATTCTCTACATGGTGGTTTCTTTATAGCTGAACTCTCTACAAGGTGACTTCTTCTAGCTGATCTCTCTACATGGTGATTTGTTTGTAGCTGAACTCTTTACAAGGCGATATTTCTAGGTGATCTCTCTACAGGATTCCTTGTTTCTAACTGAACTCTCAACAGGGTGATCTGCTCATAGCTGAACTTTCTACTGGGTGATTTGTTTGCAGCTGAACTCTCTAAATGGTGGTTTCTTTGTAGCTGAACTCTCTACAACGTGACTTCTTCTAGCTGAACTCTCTACAAGGTGACTTGTTTCTAGCTGATTTCTCTACAGGGTGACTTGTTTCTAGCTGAACTCTCTACAGGTGATTTGTTTGTAGCTGAACTCTCTACATGGTGGTTTCGTTGTAGCTGAACTCTCTACAAGGTAACTTCTTCTAGCTGATCTTTTTACACTGCATATTTGTTTGTAGCTGAGTTCTCTACAGGGTGATTTGTTTGCAGCTGAACTCTCTACATGGGAGTTTCATTGTAGCTGAACTCTCTACAATGTGACTTCTTCTAGCTGAACTCTCTACAGGGTGACTTGTTTCTAGCTGAACTCTCTATAGGTGATTTGTTTGCAGCTGAACTCTTTACATGGTGGTTTCTTTGTAGCTGAACTCTCTACAAGGTAACTTCTTCTAGCCGATCTTTCTACAAGGTGATTGAGTTTTTTGCAGCTGAACTCTTTACATGGTGGTTGCTTTGTAGCTGAACTCTCTAAAAGGTGACTTCTTCTAGCTGAACTCTCTACAGGATGATTTGTTTGCAGCTGAACTCTCTGCGTGGTAGTTTCTTTGTAGCTGAACTCTCTACAATGTGACTTCTTCTAGCTGAACTCTCTACAGGGTGTCTTGTTTTTAGCTGATCTCTCTACAGGGTGACTTGTTTCTAGCTGAGCTCTCTATAGGTGATTTGTTTGCAGCTGAACTCTCTACATGGTGGTTTCTTTGTAGCTGAACTCTCTACAAGGTAACTTCTTCTAGCTGATCTTTCTAAAGGGTGATTTGTTTGTAGCTGAATTCTCTACAGGGTGATTTATTTGCAGCTTAACTCTCTACAAGGTGACTTCTTCTAGCTGAACTCTCAACAGAGTGATTGATTTTTTTGCAGCTGAACTCTCTACATGGTGGTTTCTTTGTAACTGAACTCTCTACAGGGTGATTTGTTTGTAGCTGAACTCTCTACAGGGTGATCTGTTCATAGCTGAACTCCCTATAAGGTAACTTCTTCTAGCTAATCTTTCTACAGGGTGATTTGTTTGTAGCTGAGTTCTCTACAGGGTGATTTGTTTGCAGCTGAACTCTACATGGTAGTTTCTTTGTAGCTCTACAATGTGACTTCTTCTAGCTGAACTCTCTACAAGGTGACTTGTTTCTAGCTGATCTCTCTACAGGGTGACTTGTTTCTAGCTAAACTCTCTACAGGTGATTTGTTTGCAGCTGAACTCTCTACATGGTTTATTTCTTTGTAACTGAACTCCCTGCAAGGTGACTTCTTCTAGCTGATCTCTCTACAGGGAGATTTGTTTGTAGCTTAACTCTCTACAGGTGATTTGTTTGCAGCTGAACTCTCTATATGATGGTTTTTTTGTAGCTGAACTCTCTACAAGGTAATTTCTTCTAGCTGATCTCTCTACAGGCCGATTTGTTTGTAGCTGAACTCTCTACATGATGGTTTCTTTGTAGCTGAACTCTCTACAAGGTGATTTCTTCTATAGCTGATCTTTCTACAGGGTGATTTGTTTGTAGTTGAACTCTCTACATGATAGTTTCTTTGTAGCTGAACTCTCTACAAGGTGATTTCTTCTATAGCTGATCTTTCTACAGGGTGATTTGTTTGTACCTGAACTATCTACATGATGGTTTCTTTGTAGCTGAACTCTCTACAAGGTAACTTCTTCTAGCTGATCTCTCTACAGGACAATTTGTTTGTACCTGAACTCTCACATGATTGCTTCTTTGAAGCTGAACTCTCTACAAGGTGATTTCTTCTAGCTGATCTTTCTACAGGGTGATTTGTTTGTAGCAGAACTCTCTACAAGGAAACTTCTTCTAGCTGATCTCTCTACAGGGAGATTTGTTTGTAGCTGAACTCTCTTCACATGATTTGTTTGCAGCTGAATTCTCTACATGATGGTTTATTTGTAGCTGAACTCTCTACAAGGTAACTTCTTCTAGCTGATCTCTTTACAGGGTGAATTGTTTGTAGCTGAACGATCTACAAGGTAACTTCTTCTAACTGATCTCTCTACAGGGTGATTTGTCTGTAGCTGAACTATCTACAAGGAAACCTCTTTTAACTGAGCTCTGTACAGGGTGAATTGTTTGTAGCTGAACTATCTACAAGGTAACTTCTTCTAGCTGATCTCTCTACAGGATGATTTGTTTGTAGCTGAACTATCTACAAGGTAACTTCTTCTAGCTGATCTCTCTACAGGGTGATTTGTTTGTAGCTGAATTCTGTATAGGTGATTTGTTTGCAGCTGAGCTCTTTACAGAATGGTTTCTTTGTAGCTGAACTCTCTACAAGGTAACTTCTTCTAGCTGATGTATCTACAGGGTCACTAGTTTGTAGCTGAATTCTCTACATGGTGGTTTCTTTGTAACTGAACTATCTATAAGGTGACATCTTCTAGCTGATCTTTCAACAGGGTGATTTGTTTGTAACTGAACTCTCTACAAGAAAACTTCTTCTAACTGATGTCTGAACAGGGTGAATTGTTTGTAGCTGAACTCTCTACAGGGTGATTTGTTTGTAGCTGATCTCTATACAGGTTACTTATTTCTAACTGATCTCTTGAATTCTGTTCAGGGTGACTGCTCTATTAGGATGACTGCTCTATTAGAGTAGTCATGAGAGGATTTCGTGTTATAACTCCGTAACTTCGTAACTTCGTGTTATAACTCGTGTTATAACTCTATTAGAGTAGTCATGAGAGGATTTCGTGTTATAACTCCGTGGCTTTAAGTCTGATTTTTCTATACCATTGAAGAGCCTTTCTAAGATAATAACTCCATCTGTACAGCGATTTTCAAAGCATTACCCCAAGTGGTTTATCTGGTAGGCGTGGCAAGCATAATAATAATAATAATAATAATAAAAAATTTGCTAATCTCGATTGCATAATTGTTACACATTGTTGATTTTTTCGCTGTATCTTCCTGGTTTTTAGCTCGATTTCTTTCAAACCACAAAAGGTTTGAGGTTCAATAGTTAACCTATTCACCCACCGATTTTCAGCTTCTTCCCATACGCGGTTTACCCTGTAGGCGTGACAACATATTGGTGTTATTTTTCGTGCATAATCGCTCATATCTCTTTGCCTGTTTATGGTATTCCAGCCAACGTTGGTACACAAATGCGCCTTTATACCCCCCTTCTGTGTGCCAAATTTCAAGGCAATCGGATAACGCGTTCGCGTTTTATAGCAGTTTTTGTAAGTGTGCGAAAAGAGGAAAAAAAATAAGAAGAAAAAAAAAAACGAAGAAACTAAGCCAATTTTTGAAGTTGCATATCTCAGGAATGCCTGAAGCGATTTCGCTCAAATTTGGAATGTGGAGTACTGAAGTTGGAGGGAATGTACACAGCAAAATTTGTCTTGTTTCATCAAGGCAGCACAGAGCTACGGAGGTGCGAAAATTGCGTTTTCTTTCTTCCTGTCAATATACTCACGGGGTTGCGCGCCGGCTTCTTGGGCCGCACGACACACTACCGTGTGTCTTGATATAACGAAATACGCTATAAAAACAGGTAATATAACTCAAGTTACTTTACTTACAAATATAACATGTTACCTAAGTAATATAGTTACTGTAACAAATCTAATATTACATAATATTATTACTACAAGTAATGAAGTTACTAATCTCGTTAGTAATCCACTGAGTAATGCCTAGCCACAACGAAGTAATGAAGCCTACTGATTGTGAATGAAGCTTATTCACCAGCTTCTTACTTATAACCAAGATTTGCACATTGTCCAACAACGCAATCATGTCATGTGATAAGGTGGTAGTTTCACATGTGACAGTTTAAGGCTGTGGACACAAAGAAATATAATATGCAATCAGAGTTGGGGGTAACTAGTTACTTTTGTAACTAAGTTACGTAACGGATTACTTTTAAAGTAACTAGTAATATAACTAGTTACTTGCTTTGTAACTAGTAACTTGTAACTAGGAGTAATTGTCTGAAAAGTAACTAAGTTACAATGGTAACTAGTTACAATAGTTACATTTGTAACTATAAATAATTATGTTTTAAAAGCAAGAGCACTTCAAATTTTTGTGCCATATACAGCCACATTAAGTAGGCACATTCTGTGTACTGTTCTCTATGATTCAGCTTGAGTAACAGACGTAGCATTAATTAAAACTGACCTGAAAGAACAACAGAATTGTTATTTTAAGTGCACATATGTATTGCATCCCTTAATGATACATTTCTGAGCAAAATTCATGTTACAAAAGCTAAAAACAAGTCATAATTTATACTACAAAAGTAACTAGTAACTAGAGTACTTAGTTACCTTTTGAAAAGTAACTGTAACTAAGTTACATGGGATAAAAGTAACGTGTAACTAGTAACTAGCTACTTTTGTGAAGTAACTACCCCAACTCTGTGCATATGCTATTTCAGCAGTGGCCAAGTCACGAGAAGCACATGCCATCCCAGCAAGACATGCCCATAGTGCCTCATCCTAATTAATATAACAACAATACATAAAATTGTATAAAGATAATCACCATACCTTCACAAATCTACAAAGCCGAATAGCTTCATTCCACTTGGATGAATTAGCATATTCATGAAGCAGTCCAGGAAATGGTGAAATACTGTGAAATATACAACATTCACTATTAAATATATAGCACATACACACATGATACTATACATTACCTGGTTGTGATCAAGGCACCATCTGTGCGACGAAGGGTACACTGGTTCCCAAGGAACTGAACTATTTGTGGATTCTTAACAAACTCACTAAAACAAAAGTACTCAAAAACTATGAGCCACATTTCATTCTCTTACTTTCCTCCTCTTATGGTCCCAGTCAGAAGATCTTTGTCAGTGTACACCACAGTGGGGTGGTACCAGACTGTGAACCTACCATCCTGCATGCCTGCCAGTATGTTACTCTGATCATTCCAAGCCACACTACTGACCATTGATCCTAGTAGAGAATTGTATACAATTTAACATATTTTCACCATACATACATATGAGTAGAGTTAAACTAAGAGACAGATACTCATTTCTGAGACAGCTAACAAAATTCATTTGCAAAATTCTATGGTGTAATTCCTGGCTGCTGAATTTCATAAGCTAATATGTGTGTGTGTGGGTGTGTACGCATGTGAATTGGTAGTGATCGATGTACGCATAGGTCATCGCTCTACTCACATTGGTCTACCAGTTGTATTAATAGAGATTTGTAAACCAGTGACTAATTATACACCCCGCTTAATAAGTAAGACTTTCAAGTATGTACCTAGACCATCACTCGTGAGCAAGGAGTAGATTAGCAAGCATTATTTTGGAAGTAAATTGCAGAGGTGATCACAAGTGTACAAAAATGGCAACTAGCTATAAGGTTGTTGTGATGTTTGTCTGGTGTGCAAGTGTGTACAATAATGTTATCAACCAACCAATACTAGTCATCTACCAAAGCTGCTCACAGGTGTGATGTAGAGGTCATGGTTCTTATCCAGTAGTATCAGTTGTCAGGTAGCTGGGGGACCACGATGATCAAGTGCAATTGTCAACAACTCAGTGTGGTGTTTTAGTGACTTCCCTGATGAGGAGGATGTACCCAGTGACTTACCAGTGAGGGCATCAAACGTGTGAACAACTACACAATAGAATAAACACAGTGAAAATAAATTAATTATTTGACAAACAGTTTCAATTAGCAACAAAATTATGTGAAGGAGTTATGCTACTATGAAAGGATGTAATGGATAGCCTCATTTATTGTAACAAATTTCACTACAAAATATGAGCTCCATGACCAGCAATTTTATTGCACAGAACTGCTTTAACTTGAGACCAAGTTATTGCAATGGAGGTAAGTTGATAGAGTAGCTACGTACAGTATACAATCAGGTCTTTTATTAGTGGATAGATCCCTCAAATTAACACTATTAAATACACTAGTACAGATGATATAACACAACTAACTTTTCTCATCCTTCTGATCCAGAATACACACTGTGTCATTCATTACACACAGTCACTGTGTGAGGGTTGAGTGAGTCTGGTAGTAAACCAAATTGTTTGATGGAGCAAATGTGACGACCCTGTAAACACAAAACAATTCAACCTCATAACATGTTATTCATCCACCACACCTCATAAGAGATCAACTATAGGCCACTCACACTATCCACCAACAGGAAATGTCTGCAAGTGTGTAGTAACATGTTAGCACTTGTAGTGGAACACTAACCGTTCTGCTTGTTGAATAAGTATCACCAAACCTCCTTTAAGATCCATAGTCACTGGTGTATTCCAGCTACGAGAACTACACAACACAATTATTGTATATCTTGTACATAACAGGTTAGTCCAGTACTGCCACAATGTTTCCCAGGTATACGTATATACACAAGTGACTACAGGGTGAAAACTAAACACCTTGGTTGTTTGCCTATCCATGGTGAAATGTTAGCCAAATCCCAACACTGTAGACTAATACAAACAGAAGTTATGGCTGCCAATGTACACACCTGTAGTTTATTTTCAGTATATAACCACTGTACAAATCGATTTCCTTGCTCTTCCTATTGTCTAGCGCTATACAGGATGAAACTTTAATGATCCTTTCCTTGGACACTAGAGATAATGCTGAGGAAAAAATTCAGAAGTTGTGCAAACTAGGTGGGTTTTTGCTGAGATGGTCGCATACGTATGGGTCATGAGATATTACATTTAAATTCAGGGTTTTTCCAATACCTTATCTACGCATGTGAGGTGGCAACAATTCAGGTAATGCATGTGTTACCATGGAACTCATCTATTACAACATAATACTCTTACTTGTAGATGTAACACTGTGTTGGTGTGGTGACTAAGAGGTGACCCCAACCAAGACAGGCTCGTCAGGGAACTATAAGTGTTCAGCCGACTCATTTGAGATGTCCACCATATCTATAGTATGGTCAGCATTCACTGTAGCACACCAGTTCTTCCACTCCAACTGCCTAGTAGGATGAGGGAAGAATTACACTGCTAAATTGTACACACACACACGCACGCACGCACGCACGCACGCACGCACGCACGCACGCACGCACGCACGCACGCACGCACGCACACACACACACACACACACACACACACACACACACCACGCACGCACACACACACGCACACACACACAAACACACACACACACACACACACACACACGCACGCACGCACGCACACAGTTGGGTGATTGTTTACTAGATAGATACTTAAGCATGTTGGGATGGCCTGAGCTAACATTAATTGTGCTATTTGACAGTTGAACTTCTATGAACAAGATAAAAGAAGTATGAGCGTCATGTACATGTACGTACAGTGAACAGTAAAATTTGGTGATCATGATACTGTATGTACAAGTGGATGATGAATAAGAATATACATGTGTTACTTGATAAGCAAAATGATGAGTTGGCACATGGCGAGCAATGTGGAAAGCTGGTACATGGCCTATTTGTATGGAAGAACAGTATCTAATAATGGACCTTTATAATTAAACATTACTGTAAATGGCCTGGCACAAGCCTGTAAAGTAGAGGTACTTATAATAAGATAACATGCCAGTCACAGGCTTGTGAAAAGCCTACCTGCTAATATTTAGGAGTGAAGTAAGCCTGTGACAGTATTGTCAGACAGGCTTGCAGCAAGGCACATCACATACTGTCACAATAATATGGTGGTATTTGTCAGGCATGTAACAGGACTACATTGTTAGATACATGATAAATCTATCCTGCAAAATAATTTCTTACAGGACTGGTATATACATGTACTCTGGTTGCTATAGTGACTATTGTTACCACTGGTTACTGTATTAGTGTCACTAATGGCCCACTTAGCATGTTTCCAATATCCCTGTACAGTATAGCAGTTAACACATACACCATGCTGACTCGCACACTACACCAGCTTCCTATTTAATAAGGGTTTCAATTATAACGTTACGGACAAGTGTTATGTTTCATTGTGGGATTGAGGTGTTACAGGCCTGTATCAGACCTGAACCCACTTGCCACAGCTCTTGAACACTTCATCATTACCAGTTTACAATACACACATGTTACAGGCATGCTAACATACAATTATATTACTTATTATATAAGATTCATGATATTGGATAGTCACACAGGACTGACATTTGTGTTCATGAGAGAAAAGGACTGTTACAGGCTTGTAACCTATTTTATTAAATGTGTAAGTGTTTACAACAGGCTTGTGGCACATTTATAGGTGATCCATACAGGTCTGTACTCATATTAGAATAACAGCTTTAGCAGGCCTGTCTTACTGCCTGTAGCAGGCAGTTTACAGGCCAACAAGCAGCACATACATGACTGTATTAGGCCTGCAACAATATAAAGTTTTTGTAGCACATACTTTTGCACGTGTCTCAATTTAGACCAACATTTATTAATTCCTTGTTTCCTGTCCCCAAAAGAACATTCAACTAGTGCGGGCGGACGATTATTATTATTATTAATAATAACTAAAACTTTATTATTTTCAAAAATCATCAAAACACTGCAAAAAAAAAAGACAAACACGCACGCGCACACATGCTCACACACACACACACACACACACACACACACACACACACACACACACACACACACACACACACACACACACACACACACACACACACACACACACACACACACAAACACACACACACACAAACACACACACACACACTACATACATGCACAGAGCTACTCATATTACAAACACAAAGATGGATAGCTAACTTACCTGTCAACCACATGGGCAAAGATCACTCTACCATCAGCACACCCAGCAGCCAATTGTGTACTATCCATAGTCCAAGATAAAGAGAACAGTGTACCTGAATCTGGTTTATCCAGACTATAGGACCACTAGGAAAACAATATGGCCAAATAAACATTGTTAAGATTGCATTAACTTCAAGTGCCCATAATATGACAAGAACAATTTAATCACTGAAGGTTACAGAATTCAATAACTACACAATAAGGATCACAGAGATGCTTAATTATCAAGGTACACCATACATACAATCCAGTTGTTTGCTCTATACTCAATATTACTCACCCCAGTACGGTCACACAACCTGATGGTGTTAAAAGCTCCCACAGCAAACATCTCACCACTGGGAGCCCATGGTAGGGATGCAATTGATGAGTCATGGAGACCAGATGTGTACAAATTACGACCATAACTGTCCCACACCTAACAGATCCAGATAACAGACAGCAGTAATGTATAACAGACTGCTTTATATAATATCCATGTATGTACACAGTAACATGAGCACACACTACACACACAAAAAATGAACAAATAAAAGTGTGCTACTAGACAGTGTGGACAATGAACACTCTGCAGGATGTTTCACAGGTGAAGGTGTCGGCAACCAGAGTCTCACCGACCATGTGAGCCATGAAAAATTGGCATTCCATTATAAAAATTATTGCTTGTTACCAGCCTTCTGCAAGCCTGTCAATGTTATAATGTCACTGGCCTGTCACAGCACTGTATTCTAGATTACACTGTTGTACCATTCCTGGGGCAGGCCTGTCTAGCAGGATGGTAATAGTATTGTGGAAGGTATGCAATTTCAATTTACAGGCCTGTCACAATCAACGACTAGGGTATCCTGCAAAAAAAATTGTACAACAGGCCTGGAATACATACATGTGATTTGTTGCTATGGTAACCACTGTTGCTACTGGTTACTGTATTGTTTAGTTACTATACTAACTAGTCCACATTGTAAATTTCCAAGTTCCCTGCAGTGTTGAGTAGTTATATATTACACCATACTGACTAACTTGCCACTCCATCTTCCTATTATGTTAAATGTTTCATTTTGTATTTATAATCTTACTAACAAGTAAACTTTTCATTATGGGATTCGAAATGTAACAGCGTTTACAGGTCTGTATCAGTTAGCACAGGCCTGGTACAGGACGTTACATCCACACCTCAAAATGAATGAATCTTTACAAGCCTGCCACAGGATTTGACTATTTTACAGGCTTGTTACCAGTTTATAATACAGGCCTGTATAAAATGCAACATAAGCCTGTTGTACACAATAGAGCAGGTTACAGGCCTGCTAACATACAAAAACAGCTAATTGCATGCCTGTACCAGGACTAAATTTTTGTAAGGGTTTGCTAATATCGGGTACCCCCAACAGGTAGACCATTAACACCAGGTCCCCATTAACAGCTGGTTAACAATATGAGTAAGTAAACATGAAAACACACTTTGTGCTCATGGATCACGCACGCACACACGCACACGTGTACACAATCTTCACACCCTATACTTCCTATCTTCACCACCAGATATAATCAGGTTGCCTAACAAACTCCAGTCAACAGCCAGTATTAGTCCATCATGAGCCTTCCACTGTAGTGACTTGCTAGATGGTTGTAGTGACTGAATTATCAGATGTTTACCACTAGTATAGAGTAACTGTGAACTGTCTGGTGACCATGAGTAAACTGGACTGGAGCTCTGGACTAGTGTGGATCGCAACATCAGTGAACGTGACCACACTTTAACTTGACCATCTTCTCCAACTGTACAAATATGAAATAGCAACGTATTTACATACATGGGTGTATTGCAAGGCTTAACAGAATACGTCACTACAAAGATTAGTCATTTTCTCACCAAAGTATTGTTTTAAAACAATTACATATGTGTCATAATGATATCACTTGAGTACAAAAATGTACCCTCAAAACTAGGAGCTTTATTATTTCACCAAATTAACAATTATTAATTAACTGACATTATAGAACTTAGCGTGGGCGAGATCAAAGGAAAAAATGTACTTTAAATTTCATAAAGTACACTCTCAGCCGACTATCAGTGCTTCATCGACCACAAAAAGTGCTTTATTGCATCGCAAAGAGTGCTATATTCGCTCAATAAAGCACTCTTTGTGGGCAATAAAGCACAATTGATACTACTCGGCCACGTGCCTCGTACTTAATTTTTTATATAGCACTCGCGGCTATGCTTTAACATATACATAATGTTTCATGCCCTTCAGTCAATTAAGTGTAGTTTAAAATAAATGCATCCAATGTTATAGACTACTGTATCAAAAGATGTCACTAAGGCCCAATATTTTGCTTTATACTGTAGCAAATACAGCAAATGTATTACATAACATTCTATATAATGAGTAGTTATACATAGAACACTGTATTGACAAATGAATGATTTAAAGTTCCTTTTACCTTTCTTTGTGCCTACTTTCTTGTATGAGTGTTCAAGTTATGGGTAACAATATGTGTTTTGTACTATTGTCATTATGTACTCTATCAATAATTTATGCTCAAGAGAATAAGGACACGTGAGACTGCAACAATAATGTATTATCCAAATTATAGTGAAAACACCTACACCTGTAGTTATATAATGGACATTTAATCTCATGTTTATTTACACTCTCTTGTATGTGATAATATTGATATCATGGTAATATTATTCGACCTCACTTGGCTTTTTATTTCTATGACCCCAACTCAAATGTAATATTTCTAAAATATCTTTGTACTTGTTTGTTAACTTCAAGAACATAACTAATGACTGGTAAACTGTATCATAGGAAAGAATAGCACCAGCTAAGTGTATTATAAATATATGTTAAAGCATAGCCGCGAGTGCTATATGAAAAATAAAGTACGAGGCACGCGGCCGAGTACTTTATTTTTCATATAGCACGAGCAAGGCTATGCTTTAAATGATTTATGGAACTTTCTAGTCGTGTAGCTTCACCATACACTAAGACTCGTAATTCACAAGCGTTGCACGAACTATTAGCAGCCTCAATGCACACAAACTAGTTTAACAAAGTAACTCACGTGTATTTCACCATAGTTTGGCATAGTAGACGTTCATCGCGTCTTTCGGCAGGTTTTGCTCGCAACCCACAATCGATTCTATTGTGAGTCACATGGTGAAGTATTTCCGTGATATCTCCAGGACTTGTCCGTTTACATTAACAAACGTAACAGTAACGTTACCTTCTCCCACCCATCATCGAAGCATTTAGGTATGTCTATAAAAGCAATCCAGTGGTGGAACTCGTATTGGCTGGGGTGATTGATCACTCAGCGCGGCGAGGCTATCAGCCTTCACCGCCTTGGGTGATTAGTCATACTGGCACGAGCCCCGTAGGCTATTAGCCTATACTAAGGCACGTGGGCAACTGTGCTTTATTGCCCACAAAGAGTGCTTTATTGCACCACAAAGAGTGCTTTATTGAACAAAGCACTCTTTGCGGTGCAATAAAGCACTCTTTGTGGTCGATGAAGCAGTTGGCCGGCTGAGAGTGTACTTTATGAAATTTAAAGTACACTTTTTCCTTTGATCTCGCCCACGCAAAGTTCTATAAAAAGTAATTAAACACCTTCACTATGAATAATTTACTGGACAACAATGTGACTATCTGATTTCATTTTCAGCTTGGTTCCACCTGTTAAACAGCATTAGAAATGAAGAGCAATACAAGAAGCATCTCTGTGACCACTATGGTAAACGTGCATCCTGATTACCAAATATACTAAGTGGTCATTCCACTTCGTTTCAGGTAGCTATGTTCTATCCATTATACAGCATTACCAATAAAGAACAGTACAGTAAGAGAAGTGCCTCTGAAATCAATCCATGTAGGAACCACCTATTTCTTCATGGTTTGTGTTAAACTACTACCAAAAATTCTTTCAAATGCATATTCGGCTTACATCACAGTCAATTGTGCTACAATGTTTGGAGGATAATATCCATTAACCGTAGAGTAATGTGGTTCAAACCGTATATTCATAGGATATTTAGTTTACGAGATATATACGTTTGAACATATGCATGTAACAAGAGCCACTATAGTGGCTTTCGCATTTAACGGGACACTTTTTATTATTAACTTAGGGGCCAAAGGGTTTTAAACAAATCAGTGGGAAAATTAATCTGGATGCAAGGTTTAGGAGAGAAATACTTAGTGATTTAACTCTCAATAGAATTTGGTAGATAGTGTAATATTTTGATATGTAACAAGCACCCCAAGAAGGCTATTGAAATGATCAGCAAACTCAATTGACAAATTTCCATATAAATTTTCTCTGTTTCATAACATGTAAGACTACATTCATACAGCCTGTAAGTTATAACCATTGAATTAAACACTTGTAGTTTATATTCTGTATTTATTACTACTGTACAATTTACCTTTCTGTTGTTACTACTTTGTAGCACTGTAGCTCCTACCTAACCTGCTTCTATTACTTCTATGGCTAAACTTTACTTGATGTATCTAAATGTAATAATAAAAGAATCTACATGCTCAAACATGTGGGATTCTTACAGATCCGGTTGCATTTAATATCTCATGAATGGGAATTTGGCTCATTTGAAGTAGCACTTGACCTGCTAAAAAACATGTACTTATTAAATCATTTAAGTGCACAATTTACAGGTAGTAATAATCTTACTCGATGAAGCATTTTAACTGGGAAAGTTACAGATGAATAAACATGATATAAGTGTTAGGGCTGGAAAAAAGATTTTGAGGCTTCGAAACCTTTGGAGGTGTAACCTTAAAGTGGTTTTACCCCTCGAAAGCTTTGTAACCATGGATACTGCCATGTGCAATCAGTCAAAGTCATGTGCTTTTTGGAAGCATGCAAATATCATGGATAAAATCATGATGTAAAATTTAACCTTTGTTCCAGCTCTAATATATACACGTAACAAGCGCCTATATATATAAGCATACATTCTTCCAGTATATGCGTGCCTAAGCTCAATGACACACACAATTATACCCACACTGTTATTAAACCCTATTGGTCTATCAAAAAAGGAAGGTATTGGCTTTCACTTTTGATAGATGACCACCTGATTGGTACTTTACACAAAAGACACAAACCACAAGAATGTCACAAAGGTTACATATCACATGGACTACACAAATATACACACACCCAAAAGGAAACATACACACACTACACATATACAGTCTATTTTAGGTTGGTTGTCCATGTAGGCCAATGCAAGAATATCACGTGAGTACAAATAACCAACAGTTCAATAACCAATGAAATTTTATGCCAGGCGGACGGAACTAGTTTAAACTGAAGGCTACAGATCTCATTGGTTACTTTCACAGACGTGATTTTTAATGCTTTGTTTCCCTAGTCAACCAACCAGAAATCAACTGTACTCATGTACACACATACACACACACCAGATACTAGAGCAGTATAGTCTTCACACCATCTTGTTGCCAGTACAGCTCCAGTGTGAGCCTCAACTGACTTCTCAACTCTACCCAGTTTGGAGAGGAACATCAACTTTCCTGTAAGAGACAATGATTGTGAGAAACTGCATGGTACATTATCACAAAAAGGCCTGACATCAGAGATCTGTGAAAGCAACTACAAGATACCTGGGGGCTACATACATAGATGGAAAGAACAAATTCACACAATTCACTTTGTATTATGACTACATCTATTCTACATTCAACAGTTTTATTACTATAAGATTGACTTCCTGTACTGACGGCTTTAGCTTTAAGGCCTTAGTAACAAAAGCAATTCCACGGAGTACTTGAAATGATACAGCATATCATGTACCTGGAGAGAAGGCCATGTTTTTGAAATAAAAAAAACACCATCCATTCACTTAGCTTAATTAACATAGGGCAGAAAAAAAATTAAGCATACCATGTATAGGATAGTGTTCTGATTCTTTGTTTGAAACAGTTTATAATGTAAGTTTTATTTGTGACCTAAGTGGATTATGAAGATGGTTATAGACTGCTAAAACTGAATAAACAATAATTTAGAGTTTCAATGTTACAACTACATAACACTACACAAGAACATTGATACATCCTATAATAGGTACAATTGCTTTAGGTGAAAAACACTTGGTGAGAAAGAGGTACAATGAAACATTCTGATCAATGTTTATGAAAACAAGTATAAGAAAAAAATTGGAATTTTAAAGTAGATTAGGGATAGTGTATAATGCTGCAATAAAAAGTACTGAAACAAGCTGGATCATAGTACGTAATGTCCAAATACTGTAAAACAATAAGAAGTGAATATCCCTACTGTGCATTCTTATACTTGTTTGTTTGCAAGCTCATGACCACTAAATATCTGCTGAGTTACTCACAGCACTATTGTACTAGATTATGACTCATACAATAACAACTGATCAGTGGGCGTGGCTCCACATAAGCCTGCAGACAATAATGGACGTGGATTCGTGCTTACATACGGACTGATGGATGGGCGTGGCTACCATATTATGTCTACAGACAGTAATTTATGTAAGTGGGCGTGGCTCACGAAAGAAGCAGTGCTATGCTATGACATGTAGTAACATGTCCACATTTAATTTAGCACATGAGGTCAGACCCGAATAATCTGTAAAGCAGGACCTGGATGACCTACTGTTACTAAATAAACTATAGACTTACACATTGCTATATAGAGTTGCTCTCTGTGATCGATATCAACAGTGAGTCACGTACGCGTGTTTTTGGTGTAACTGGCGACCACGTGTATTCGAATAGTTTGATGCAATATACACTGGTATGGAAGCCATACTGTAGTCTATTAACACTCAGCGGTAGAACCTTGACTGATGGCCATGGCAAAGAAGGATAAAAGGTAACACAATAGCACAAGCATTGTATGCTTATCAATATACCAAAGGTTTTTTTCTTAAGTGAACTAGAAACGTTTCTGTGAAAAAAATTTGGGCTGTAGCTGTAGCCACTTTTCCGCTACGCTTGACTGAAGACGTCAGGCAGGCAGGCAGGCAGGCAGGCAGGCAGGCAGGCAGGCAGGCAGGCAGGCAGGCAGGCAGGCAGGCAGGCAGGCAGGCAGGCAGGCAGGCAGGCAGGCAGGCAGGCAGGCAGGCAGGCAGGCAGGCAGGCAGGCAGGCAGGCAGGCAGGCAGGCAGGCAGGCAGGCAGGCAGGCAGGCAGGCAGGCAGGCAGGCAGGCAGGCAGACAGGCAGTAGAAAATTCTGTTGAATAATTTTTTTCTAAATTCTGTAGTAACTTGACGCAAACGTTTCGGGTCGATCTGAAGACACTTTTGGGCTTGGTTTTATCCAACCAATACTGTCATGTCATTGTGAGGAAAAATTGTGGCGGTTTTTGGGTTATTATACCACAGATCGCCCCCAAACCTTCGATGTCCTTAATATACATGTACAGTAACCTTCGATGTCCTTAATATACATGTACAGTACTATTGTACTGTATGGTGATAAATTTGCACTACAATAAAACAGAAAGTTATGGTACAATCAGCATATAGAATGTGCTAATTTCATATCAACAAATAATGAAAACATTCAGTAACCAAATAATTACCCACTTCAAAGGTTAATGGAAAACACCAATTAATTTAAAGAATTCACATTGGTGTTAAAAAGAAATGAATAACAGAGGTATGATACAAGGAGACAATAGGTACCAGATAATATATTTTTACCCATAATCCTTACACGTCAATGTATAAAGGATGTCACAATTCACCATCACTAGTGACCACTAACATAGACTCTGAACTCTTCTTACCACCAGCTACTTGTTGTCTGGCTGTTGAGCTACTCCAGTGAGCATCAATAGCAAATGTGTTCTTGGGGAGTTGCATGAACTAGACAATGATAGCAACAAATTGATGAACAATTAGATGTATTAGAAATTGACATGGACTGAAACTATGATGGTGGGGGCCTTTAGAATACATGTCAGCCATGCTTGAAATATGGTGGTCATATTAAAGAGGCAATGAGGTATATCACTGCTAAATTTCTTGTAAAATGTAAAGGCCAGTTCTTAATTTTGACATGCTCCTTGAATGAAAACCTGTCAAGCCAGGCTATGTAAGCTTTTGTATGGCTGTTCAACCTACCACAACCTACATAGGTCATTCAATCAGCTGATATTGATTAACTACAACATTAATCATCACCTTTGTGTGTTCTCCAGTTTGAGTACACTGTATGTCCTATTAGAGTATTCCAACAGACCTTAGTCTGTAATGTGTAACATATGGGCTTCTGAATAATTCACTTATCAGAACACTTTTACCATTGCCTGAGAACACTGGGGCTTGGAAAAACAAGGATCCACTGTATAGGAGCAAATTATATTCAGTAGACTACTAGACACTATACATAAGTGATGTATGTTGATGATTATGAAAAGTTTCAAAGTTAAAAGTTCAAGTTTTCTCTGACTCTTTTTCTGCTTCCATTGCAATCTTTGCATTTATCTTCTCCCAGTCCAAACTGATCTGTAGGACAACAACAACAACAACGACACACTCAGTAATATCTATCGGTTCAATACTAGCTGCTATGGGGCTGAAAAACTGTCATAAAATTAGGAGCTTATGAAGAGGAACAACAACTTATGCTGTGTCACTACCATTACTAACATTGAACTTACAAGTTTATTTCAGAACTGAATGACAAACAACAAAATAATTGTGTCAAAATGTGATATGATAAAGTACTAAGTTAAAAGGGAGAATCTACAAGCACATAATATTCAGGTATATATATTACCTCAAGTTTCGATGAAATGTACCAATTCACAAAACATCATATATCAACTGGAGCCGAAACAAACATTCAAATCGCTTGGTTGAGCTAGTATTTGAATACTGGTAATTATTCGAATACAAGCTTAGCAATGGTATTTGTCACAAAATTTAGGAAATTATACTTGTGATTAAGTGTATTTCTGTATATATTTCCAGTTAATCTTCTAATGAAAGGTGAATCTAGTGAGACAATTTGAATTGGTAAGGATTATCAGATGTTCAAACCAAAGTGAACAACACGTCACTTATGAATTACATGGTCAGTGATGCCTATGAATGAGCATACTTAACCGTTGTATATCTGAGAATACACTACCCATGGTGAAGTCCTCGTCTTGCTTAGCGGTATTAAGGTCGTTGTGGAACTTTGGTTACCGTGACCTCTCTCTGTGAGACCTGGACAGTCCTCCTGCAGGTTACTAGCCCTGCCCCAGGAGGATTTGCCTGCACAAGGCTCAAGTGCCTGAGTGGTGCACAGGCATCCCAGTACTGGTTCACTGGGCAGCAATAGCTATGTTTCGCATGGCTGCCAGAGGCTTTGCTTACTTATGATAAATCAGAAGCCATACTATTGCTGACCACAGCATGCTATACACTGCCTATAGTTGGATATGTCAAAGCTGTATAGTACAAAGTACATTCAATAGTAAGGAAACAATACACTGGTGTTTGCTAACTCTGATAATATTAGCTGACTACTTAACAGCTACTATACATCATTACTAACTTCATGTTTAGTACTGTGTAATATCAAGCACCACAAATGGATTTATAAAAAGTAAACAAACTATCGTAAAAATACTTAAAACATGGGAACAGAGATCATTGAAAAAGTAAAAAAACAAGGGTCAAACAAACCAGCATGTTAAACACAGAGATCTCTATTTTGACCCAAATAAACATTATAACTTTATACAGTTGTATTCTCAGTGCTTACTGATCATCCTCACTGTCCCTATTTATATAAAACTACTGCTTTTCCTTAGTATCTAGCTATACTATATCCATAAAGTGCAAATAGAGATCTCCAATGGCGGATCCAGGATGGGCCCCCCCCCCATTCCTCACCTTGTGGAGGAGCCAGTCATACTTCTGATTAAAATAGCTACTAAACTTTGTCAGGCCAAGAAACTCATGAAATTTTAGTAGCATTTATTACAAATTCACCTGAAACCAAAGCAAACCAAAGTCAAACTAACTGTGAAATTGTCACCCATCACCTTGGTACGTACTAAGCGCCTCTAAAAATAATTATCGTGTTGCAGTTGTTTAAGACATTCAGAGTATTTTAAACAACTTTTAAGACTTCACAACCATCTGAAAAGGCCAAAATGGCAAAAATCAACAGTGAGACACTACTAAGAGGTGATTATTTGCTGCTTCAAAAATGCAGCACTGAACTAGAGAATCTGGCTATCCCCAACCACTTAGCCTGTTTGTGCCCCTCCCCTTGCCAACTCCTGGATCCGCCCCTGATCTCTGTGTGTTTAACATGCTGGCTTGTTTGACCTAAAGTTGTTTCTTTACTTTTTCAGCGATCTCTATTCCCATGTTGTAATTAAATTTTTTTTACACTAGTTATGGGGGGAGACCCTACTATACAATACATGTGATACACAAGTACACTCACACCATAATAAACATCTGATGGTCTTCCAAAATGGAAGTCTTGTGATAGGTAACCACCTGACTGGTACATACTTCACATAAGACAAAATCATAAGAATGTTACATATCACATGGACTGCACAAATACACACACACACACACACACACACACACACACACACACACACACACACACACACACACACACACACACACACACACACACACACACACACACACAAATACACACACACACACACACACACACCCTTACGCACACGCACACACACACACACCAGATACTAAAGCAGTACAGTTTCCATACCATCTTGCTGCTAGTACTACATCAGTGTGAGCCTCAACTGACTACCCAGATTTGAGGAACATATGCAAAACAACATAAACGATAGACCGTATTCCAAATGATGTCACACGAATTTTCTATTTGGGGGACTCTTATATTTTCGAGTAATAATAATGGTGATTGATATTCCGAAGATTGATATAGAGGCTAAGAAACAAGATGAGGCGAAACTACCAGGTTTGTTTATTACAGCAAAGAAACAATACTGTTTCTTCTAAACTTTAAAAACCAGCTGAAAAATTCTAACCCGGCGTTAGAGAATAGATTTTATACCCTTGTAACTGTACCTGTTAGTGTTAGGTCAATATCTTCTTCCAGGATTGAATAGTGATTAAATCTTATTAAGCCCCATTGGAACTCTCACTCGAAATTGTTAGAATACCCAAAATAGCCGCAGCCATTTTATTTTGTGATGTCATTTGGAATACGGTCCTGGAAATAACAAATTTCACACAATTTGCTTTAAGTACCATTATTGTATTAATATCTGCATTTATATATAATCACCCACCTTAAAAGGTTAATGGAAACTAATTTAAAGATCTCACATTGAAGTTAAAAAAGAAATGAATTAGTTATGATACAAGGCAATAAGCAATAGATTTTTTTTTTTTGGTCTTCGATTACAATTAGGTATCACCAAGCTAGACCCCCTAAATAAAGGTGCCTCCGCCGCCTCTACAAGATACTGTATTTAAACTGTGATCATACAGTGCTGTATGCATACAGTGATATACACCCAACAAACTGTTACAGGAGAAACGACTTTACCTTCAACTGTCTGCGGTCACGGAGAAGCGACTTTCTTGTTCCGTCTTTTCTTCTTACTGACCTGTGGAATGGCTAAATAAATAAAAATTATACTGACATTTTAGAGGCGCATAACTTAGGCACAAGTCACGTGACCTCATGGGATTGGTTAAAAAGATCGATTTACCCGGTTGGGGTGTGGTATTTCCATAACAAACTTGCGACGAATATTTAGTTTCCAAACGACCTTTGAATAAAAAACCACAAGTAAGCTGCTCGTAGTGTGAGTGTAATAGTGATCATTGTGTTTGTGCTGAATGTATTTCAGTGTGTCGTGAAAGTTTTGTTGTTTCTGACTCACTGCTTCACAGAGGCTTATTGTTAGCCTCCTTGCAGGTCCCTAGAGGGATAGTTGTCTAATAAATAAATTGTCGAATTTCGAAGGGGTGTGGCAATTGACACTGCATGGTTTGGTACGTACTGGATGATGGGGAGTGCTTTTCAGTATACCTTCTGGTAATGCTTGGGTACAAAGGGTCCGCAGCTCTCATCAACCTGCTTTACAATATTATTCAGTTTTACAGTTTCTGAAATGTATCTGTACAAGGCGCCAGGCAAACTTGATTACAATACTTGTTTCTCATCCATAATATTCGTTTTTCATTATTAAAGAAAACCACAACAATGAAACTTATCCGCAATGACGTCATAAATGACAAAATGGCTGTGTTTAATGTGGGCACTTTGTACGTAATCACTAAAATGAGCTTTGCTTGCGGATTTCACGACTTGGAACTATTGGATAATAAAGGTAAAAGGCTAGTTAGCGTGATGTAGCGATGCAAAATAGTCCCACCAGACAAAACCAGACTTAAGTTTGCTATCGGCACAAAACCATGTGCATTTGTCTTGTTATTAATTATATATGCCTCACCTTGCTCCTTGCTGCAGTATGTAAACGCTAACATAGCAAACCGCCATCTCTCCCGATAGCCTCTGTACAAAAGTGCCCACACTATCGGCCGCCATTTTGTGTTTTGATGTCATTGCAGATAAGGTCCATTGTAGGCTTTTCTGTTACTATAATTAGCTAAAGCTGTCTTAAAGCTAATACCTACCTTTAGGGGTGCTAGACACATTTGCTGTGTTGTAAAATTATAGCCAGCCATCGAGCCAACCTTCAAAGCATGACTGTGTGTATGGTAGCCAAGGCTTTGCCTTTCATTGTGTAGCTGCGAGTGTGCTTTTACATGTATACGTGCATGTGTGCATGTGTATGTACATGCATGTGTGCGTGCATACAAATATGTGTGTGTTGTGTGTGTGTGTGTCAGTGTTAAAACTGGGTTGGGTCACCTGTGTCAACCTGGTCACATTTTGTCTTATACTATAATTATCTAGCCCAGGGTCTGACCCGGATTGGATCAATGAATCAATTAGATTGGCAATGTGGAAGTGTATTATTCTGATCTAAGATTTTATTGTGAGCCATGCCCACTTATAGGGATTATGGGGTCCTGTCTACAGGCATACATGGGGCCGCACCCATTTATCAGTAGGTGTAGTGCAGTCTGTAGGTATGTATGAATCGATGTCCATTTTTGTCTGCAGACTTAGTCAAATCAACATCCACCATCTTTGCTGTACAGATGAATGTGATAATATCAATTATTGTACAAGTCATAGTCTAGTCTTGCCAATTTCTTTGCCAGTTACACCAGAGTATGTGATATTGTCTGTAGGCATTAAACCATGCTATGCACAAAGACATGATTTATAGTAAATGTGTTTTGCTATCCGTTAACATATTTTGAACCACTCCCACTGACTTATAAAACCTACCTGTTTAATTAATTATCCATTAACTTAATACACTAGTGAAGCATCCTAAATGTAGCTCTTGGCAATCACTCCAGTTTTGGTCAGCAGTATGTGACTTGGTTTCAATGCTGTATGTGTGTGTGTGCGTGTGTGATGAATTGATGTATACAACACAGATAGGTGAAAAACTACAGTATTTTGTACTGTTAATGAAATATACCTATTGCATTTTTACTTACAATGTAGGTACAACAATCACTGACTACAATGGTTGATAAACAGGAGACTAACAAGAACACTGCTAACAACCTGAGCTGTTCTCTTTGTGCTAAATTTGTTAAGATCCTGAGAGATGATGGGACAGAAAAGGAATGTGATGATTGTGGTTCTAATGAGCAAGTTGTGGCCCTGTGTATCAACTGTACACAATATTTGTGTGAAGTCTGCAATTCATACCACATCCGAAAAGAACATGATGTTGTTGCAGTGCAGTCCATAGAGAAGATTCTATATTGTCCAATACACAGTAAAAAAGAGCTAGACCATTATTGTGAGACATGTGACAAGGTTATCTGTCACTACTGTGTAACAAAGGATCATGGTGGACACACATTTGATACAGTAGAGTCAACAGCCTCTAAACACAGGAATGAGCTGATCAAAATTATCACTCCAGTTGATGAGATGAGCACAAGCCTGACTAAAGCTAAAAAGGACATTAACCTCATGAAAGGCAAGATAGAAAATCAAGCCATAAAAATTGAAAAGTTATTTGACAAATGTCATGAAGAGCAAATTGCTAGACTAAATAAACATCATCAACAACTCAAGAAGCAACTACAAGATGAATTGTCACAGAAGGAGATAGCACTGACCACACAACTGGAAGACATAAAATCAGTACAAGATCAACTGGCAAATATAAAGAAACAACGTGAAGGTCTAGAGAAGACTACTGACCGTAAAGTATTGTCCAAAAAGAAAGAAGATATAGAGAAAAGCATGAAGGAGGTTAGTGACAAGTACAAAACACTGAACACTCTACCTGTTGAAACTGACTCAATTCAATTTGTACCTGTCAACAATCCTAATATACTACTAGGTCATCTGTTTACTTCTGCATATCCACATACTTCAGAAGTGGTTGATCTTCCTCATAACATAGGTTATAACACCAAGGTAGATTTCACCATCCAAACACGAAACTGTAAGGATGAAAAGTGCACAAAGGGAGGTCATCACATATCGGTAGAGTTAAAATCAGTTACAGGCAATGTCACCATTGGGGAGGTGAAGGATAACAATGATGGTAGTTATGTGGCTTCTTTTGTAGCTGGAGAAGTTGGAGATACTAAATTGTCTGTGTCCATAAATGGGCAGCAAATTAGGGGAAGTCCATACAGCATTGTTGTGGGTAGGAATTACCAAGGAATCAATATGCCTGATGAGATAGTAAATGATAATGGTAGCATGAGTTATCCATGGGGTATTGCATTTGGTAAGGATGGCATGTGGGTAGTGGCTGATTACTCCAACCATTGTGTGTACATATTTAATGGTCAGGATGAATTAGTGAAAAAGTTTGGCAGTAATGGTAGCAGCAGTGGCCAGTTCAGTAGTCCTATTGGTGTTGCTTTTGATAGTGACAATTATTTTTACATTGTTGAGTATAGTAACAGGAGAGTACAGAAGTTCAGTATCAATGGTAATTACCTACTACAGTTTGGTAATGATGGTGATGGTAAGCTCAGTGGACCATATGGTATCACAACACACAACAACAAAGTATATGTTGCTGATTATGATAACAAACGTATTGCAGTGTTCCAAACTAATGGCCAATTCTGCACCTCTTTTGGTTCTGAACACTTGAGTGGTCCATGTGATGTAGCAGTTAACACAAATAATCAGTTGCTTATTGTTGATTATAGTAATCACTGTGTAGTCACTTTTACTCTTGATGGTCATTATGTAGGCAAATTTGGTACACAAGGATCTGGTAGGGGTCAACTTAGTAGTCCACGTGCTCTTGCCATTGATATTAATGGGTTCGTCTTAGTTGTTGACTCTAACAATCATCGAGTATCAATCTTTGACAAGTTTGGAAACTACATTGATTGCTTTGGTTCCAATGGATCTAATGCTGGTCAGTTTAGTAATCCTCTTGGTATTGCTCTTTGTCCTAATGGTAGCATCTATGTTAGTGACACTGGTAACAAAAGGGTTCAAATCTTTTCCAACTACTAACATCTAACACTTTTATTATTTCACACAACTGACTACTAATTCTATACACTATTACTGTACACACATTATTGTGACATGTGTATACACACACTTTATTAATTTTTGTACTTGACTATAGCTATACCATTGTAATATCTACTAGCACAGTAACTACTAACTTGTATCAATCAACTGTTGTATAAGTGTTAATAATATTTTTAAAGGATTTTTTTTTTTGTAAATCACACATATACACATCTTGTACACATAATAAAACAATACATTTCTGTACTCGTAATATTTCTATTATACACACACACACACACACACCATCAATTGTTATATAGTTAACAAAAGGTTGTTGTTTTTTATTTGAACTATGTAATAAAGTACAAGTGTAGGTGTGTTTTGATAATGAGGAAAAAGAGAAGGATGCATGGGGGCAAACTTTAACCATTCAAAACTATTTTATATAAAATTTAATTCGGTCAGCAATTCCTACAGCATGTAAGCAAGAGTTAATAATAGTAGATTATTAACTCTTGATGCAAGTAATAGGGATCATAGAAAAAGTAGGGAAACAAGGGAGGTCATGATCACCTGTACAACTGCAGATATACCAGTGAACATTTAATCCCTAATTGAGCATATATATGCCCTGGGATTAAAATAATGTCTGCTATAATTATACCTATGGTTTATTCTATTCTTAAATGGGTAGGAATTAACTTAATCCTGTGTTTCAGACACTAAATACTCTGTATCGAATTCAAATGCACTCATCAGGGTGATTTTCCAAAATACGGTCATATTGTACGTGTAATAATTGACTAATTGTATCTTGCAATACTTTTAAATCATCAATTCTCTTTATCTCAGTACAACTTTTTACCCAGAAATGTGGGAATATATAGCTACACAAGACTGTAGTCTCTTGAGCATGTCTGACACTGCAGACCTTGGAAGACTCAGATATTCCAAAAGTAGTACTGATTAATTTTTTTTGCAATAGGGGATATCAATACAGGTTACGGTAAGTCATTTATTGTACGCATGGAATTTTTCATCGGTATTAATATTGTTGTAATTAATGTGTTAGTTGCAATTGTAAATGGAATATTTCTAATTGTAGCTGAAACTATTATATCACACATGAAAGGTACGAGAATCTCATCAACTGTTGACTTTATAGCTAGCTTGTTTTCTACAGCATATAATCTTTAACTATAAACACAGCCTATATATCACCATAAATTTTTGAAGTGAGTGTTTTTGCATACCTAGAACCCCCTCCTCCCCCCTAAAAAAAGAAGCCATTTTATGTACTATATGTCATAAAGGCCTCAAACACTAAAAGTCCAGTATTTACCTATCAGTGTACTCTACACAGAGTATTCTCCAATCACTAATCAGATCAAATCTAATTTAAAAAAACAACAACAACATTTGATTGCATGACTGGTAAGATATTCAGCAATTACTGACTGACTACTCTAATAGGGCATCTCAAACGGTATATAATTATTTCCAAAAGTGATCCGGGTAAATCTGGAGTAGCTGGACCACTAATTCCTATGGCCCAAATAGTTGCCACTAAATACTGGGTAGACAAGCCTACCTAGTTCTGTTATCCTTATTATATACAGTAGACCATCAATTATCCAAATACAGAATGACCACTCTATTAGAGTATTTTGAGTACACTGTATGTCCTATTAGAGTATTCCAACACAGCTTTGTAATGTATGAGCTTCAGTTATCTGAACAGTTCACTTATCTGCACACTTTTACCATTGCCTGATAACATTGAGGTTTGGATCCATTGTATAGTATTAGTAGACCACTAGACACTATACATAAGTGATGTATGTTGATGATTATGAAAAGTTTCAAAGTTAAAAGTTCAAGTTTTCTCTGACTCTTTTTCTGCTTCCATTGCAATCTTTGCATTTATCTTCTCCCAGTCCAAACTGATCTGTAGGACAACAATACACTCAGTAACAACATCAATTGGTTCAGTACTAGTTGTGTGTGATGTGTGTGTGTCATATTGAACTTTCAACTTTATTTCAGAATCAAATAACAAACAACAAAATAATTTTGTCAAAATAATGATATCTAGTACCATAAGTTAAAACTTATAGAATCTACAAGCACATTAAAAGTATACATGTGTGTTCGATTCATTTGGTTGAGCTAGTATTTGAATACTACAAAGCAATCAAGCTTTTAACAATAATTATAGTATATTTTAGAAATTATATATGTAATGAGTGTAATTCTGTATATTCCGTGAAAGGTGAAGCTAGCACATTGGAAAATTACTATTGTCAAATTAGAAATTAAATCACATAAATTTGAATTTGAATCATTCACTCGTTGTATCAAAATTTGATAACTTAATATCAACAAACCTTTTCACTATACTGCTGGAATTTTGTTAAGTTTTCTTTCCACCCTATTTCTTCAAGGTATCTGTGTCGAAATGCCAACACTGTATCCACATGTGTTTTGTGTTTTATTGCAAGTTCCAATGCCCTGCATAGAATGATACATTCACTGTAATACAATACACATACTGTACTACTGTAAGTGACTGAGTTATTGTGGTGTAAGTGACTGAGTTATTGTGGTGTAAGTGACTGAGTTATTGTGGTGTAAGTAGGGTTGTGGAACACATTGTCTTTAGTCTGTGATCAGGTAGGCTGAGAGACAGGAATATTGGGGCAAGCAGGCCATGAAACAAGTAGAGAAACAGTATTAACTGCTTGGTGGACAAAATCCAAACTAAAGGTTTTTCAAGTGCTTTTGATTAAGCACACACAATTTTTATACCAATTGTGCTGCTCCAAAGTTGTTAAGTACAGGTCATTTTAGCCACACTATAGTATTAATGATACCAACAGACAGACAGACAGACAGACACAGACACACACTACACACCTTTCCCAGTTAAACAAAGTCATATTCAGTTCTATGGCTCGGAATATCATACCAGCCTGAATATATATGGCTTCTGCTTGGAGAGGTTGTCTACAAAATAATGCCAATTCAGCATTTCTTCTTTCTTGACCAGACAGCTCCTTGATCTTCCTTAAGTGATATACTTTATCCACCTAAAGGAAATTAGAAAGATTTCCATATAGAACCATACAGGTGTGTGAGCAATGAAGTTACACACAGACATACACACAAACCTCATTGATTGCTGCATAAGCTATTTCAGCAGTGGCTAAGTCGCGAGAAGCACATGCCATCCCAGCAAGACATGCCCATAGTGCCTCATCCTAATTAATATAACAACAATACATAAAATTGTATAAAGATAATCGTCATACCTTCACAAATCTACAAAGCCGAATAGCTTCATTCCACTTGGATGAATTAGCGTATTCATGAAGTAGCCCAGGAAATGGTGAAATACTGTGAAATATATAACATTCACTATTAAATATATAGCACATACACACATGATACTATACATTACCTGGTTGTGATCAAGGCACCATCTGTGCGACGAAGGGTACACTGGTTCCCAAGGAACTGAACTATTTGTGGATTCTTAATAAATTCACTAAACAAAAGTACTCAAAAACTATGAGCCACATTTCATTCTCTTACTTTCCTCCTCTTCTGCTTATGGTCCCAGTCAGAAGATCTTTGTCAGTGTACACCACAGTGGGGTGGTACCAGACTGTGAACCTACCATCCTGCATGCCTGCCAGTATGTTACTCTGATCATTCCAAGCCACACTAGCGACCATTGATCCTAGTACAATTGAAAATATTTTCACCATACATATTAAACTAAGAGACAGATACTCATTTCGGAGACAGCTAACAAAATTCATTTGCAAAATTCTATGGTATAATTCCTTGCTGCTTCCCATCCATGAATTTTCATAAACTAATGCGTGTGTGTGTGCGTGTGTGTGTGTATGCGTGTGAAATGGAAGTGATCGATTTTGCATGGTTCATCGCTCTACTCACATTGGTCTACCAGTTGTATTAATAAAGATTGTAAACCGGTGACCAATTCAGGAGTATATCCGGGGGGGGGATCTTTGGGGTCTCAAGACCCCCCTTTTAGGTTGAACCTCAAACAGGAAATCTAAGACAGAAAGTGCACAGAGGAAAGCAACCAATCGCAAAAGATTGATATACCCTAATAGAGCAGTCTCTAATTGTTTGATATAGCATCACGTGATGATAGCTTACGTGATATGGATTGTTTAAAGTTCAGCAAATGGCGGAAGACACACGCTTAGTGTGCGTAGAAGAGCTGGCAGCTGTAAGGGAGCAATGGCATTTGTAATCACTGATATTGCTGTAAAGGTACGTCTGATTTGTATATAAAGAGTGTTTTACTGCCGGTACTTTTCTTTTGTGGTAATACACCTGACTCCGCCTTTGGTCAATATGGGCACGTGATATCACTCGGCTGTTCTTGAGACATCACCCAGAAGACACAGAATGCCGGTCCCCACGCTCGACAGTATGAATTACAAAGTGACACAGGAGTTAGCTACTTCAGTAGTTCTTCAACTTGTTCAGGAAGACCAACTTCACTCGCACATGCACAAGGTTCACTTTTGGTGCCACTTCTACGAGGATGCCGGACAGAAAGCAAGCGGAAGTGTGATCGAAAATCTGGTGTGATGAACAAGTGATCCATCATTCGTCATGACTATACTGTGTCAGGAAGTTGTGTATGTAGTAAGCTATAAGTCTACAATAGCATAGTATAGCAATAAGCTGCACAAACAGCAGTGTAGGTTTCCAGCTAGTTATAGCTAGATACACGCATTGTGCTTATTAAAGTTTGTCTAGGGGCACATTTTATGTACGAATGCTACGTACAGCCATAGGCCGGATGTACTGAGTTGAATAATGTGAACTTTATGGGGCGTTACTCTCCACCCAGCTCAGAGACCCCCCTCTTGGGATCCACCCCTGCAATTATACTCCCCACTTAATAAGTAAGACTTTCAAGTACCTAGACCATCACCCACGAGCAAGGGGTAGATTAGCAAGCACAATTTTGGAAGTAAAGTGCAGAGGTGATCACAACTGTACAGAAATGGCAACTAGTTGTTGTGATGTTTGTCTGGTGTGCAAGTGTGTACAATAATTTTATCAACCAACCAATACTAGTCATCTTGCTGGTACTACCAAAGCTCCTCACAGGTGTGATGTAGAGGTCATGGTTCTTATCCAGTAGGATCAGTTGTCGGGTAGCTGGGGGTCCATGATGATCAAGTGCTATTGTCAACAACTCAGTGTGGTGTTTTAGTGACTTCCCTGATGAGGAGGATGTACCCAGTGGCTTACCAGTGAGGGAATCAAACATGTGAACAACTACAAAATAGAACAAACACAGTGAAAATGAATTAATTATTTTCAATTAGCAACAAAATTATGTGAAGGACTTATGCTATTATGAAAGGATGTAATGGATAGCCTCATTTATTGTAACAAATTTCACTACAAAATCAGAGCTTCATGACCAGCAATTTTATTGCACAGAACTGCTTTAATTTTAGACCAAGTTATTGCAATGGAGGTAAATTGAACGGTATACAATCAGGTCTTTTATTAGTGAATAGATCCCTCAAATTAATACTTTTAAATATACTAGTACAGACGATATAACATAACTAACTTTTCTCATCCTTTTGATCCAGAATACACACTGTGTCATTACACACAGTCACTGTGTGAGGGTTGAGTGAGTCTGGTAGTAAACCAAGTTGTTTGATGGAGCAAATGTGACGACCCTGTCAACACAAAACAATTCAACCTCACAACTTGTTATTCATCCACCACACCTCATAAGAGATCAACTGTAGGCCACTCACACTATCCACCAACAAGAAATGTCTACAAGTGTGTAGTAACATGTTAGCACTTGTAATGGAACACTAACCGTTCTGTTTGTTGAATAAGTATCACCAAACCTCCTTTAAGGTCCATAGTCACTGGTGTATTCCAGCTACGAGAACTACACAACACAATCATTGTCATAACAGTTTAGTCCAGTACTGCCTCAATGTTTCCCAGGTATATGTATATTACAGGGCTAAAACTATACCTTGGTTGATTTGCCAATTCATGGTGAACATTTTAAGCCACATCCCAACACTGTAGACTAATACAAACAGAAGTTATGGCTGCCAATGTACACACCTGTAGTTTATTTTCAGTATATAACCACTGTACAAACAATTTCCTTGCTCTTCCTATTGTCTAGCACTATATAGAATGAAACTTTAATGATCCTTTCCTTGGACACTAGAGATAATGCTGAGGAAAAAAAATCAGAAGTTGTGCAAACTAGGTGGGTTTTAGCTGAGACGGTCACATGTAGGTCATGAGATATTACATTTAAATTCACCCCATACCTTATCTAAATATGTGAGGGAGCAACAATTCAGGTAGCTGGTAATGCATGTGTTACCATGGAACTCATCTATTACAACATAATACTCTTACTTGTAGATGTAACACTGCGTTGGTGTGGTGACTAAGAGGTGACCCCAACCAAGAGAGGCTCGGACAACACGTTCAGGAAACTCCAAGTGTTCAGCCGACTCATTTGAGATGTCCACCATATCTATAGTATGGTCAGCATTCACTGTAGCACACCAGTTCTTCCACTCCAACTGCCTAGTAGAATGAGGGAAGAATTACACTGCTTACTACATTCGTACAAACACGCGTACAAACACGCACACATGCTCACACACACACACACACATACATGCACAGAGCTATACTCATAATGCAAACACAAAGATGGATAGCTAACTTACCTGTCAACCACATGGGCAAAGATCACTCTACCATCAGCACACCCAGCAGCCAATTGTGTACTATCCATAGTCCAAGATAAAGAGAACAGTGTACCTGAATCTGGTTTATCCAGACTATAGGACCACTAGGAATACAATATGGCCAAATAAACATTGTTCAGATTTTAGTGCCCATAATTACAGAATTCAATAACTACATAATAAGGATCACAGAGATGCTTAATTATCAAGGTACAACATACATACAATCCAGTTGTTTGCTCTATACTCAATATTACTCACCCCAGTACGGTCACATAACCTGATGGTGTTGAAAGCTCCCACAGCAAACATCTCACCACTAGGAGCCCATGATAGGGATGCAATTGGTGAGTCGTGGAGACCAGATGTGTACAAATTACGACCATAACTGTCCCACACCTAATAGATCGAGATAACAGACAGTAGTAATGTATAATTTACTGCTTTATATAATATCCATGTATGTACACAGTAACATGAGCACACACTATACACACAAATAAAAGAATAACTGGTCTACTAGACAGTGTGGACAACGAACACTCTGCAGGAGGCTGTACCATGTCTCACAGGTGAAGGTATGGGCATCCACAGTCCCAGATGAAACTCACCCACTATGTGAGTCATGAACAATTGGTATTTGCTAATATCAGGTACCCAACAGGTAGACCATTAACACCAGGTCCCCATTAACAGCTGGTTAGCGATGTGAGTAAGGAAACATGAAAGCACACACTTTGTGCTCATGGATCACACACACATGCACGCACGCACGTACGCACAAAATCTTCACACCTTGTACTTCCTATCTTCACCACCAGATATAATCAGGTTGCCCAACAAACTCCAGTCAACAGCCAGTATTAGTCCATCGTGAGCCTTCCACTGTAGTGGCTTGCTAGATGGTTGTAGTGACTGAATTATCAGTTGTTTACCACTAGTATAGAGTAACTGTGAACTGTCTGGTGACCATGAGACTGAGTAAACTGGACTGGAGCTCTGGACTAGTGTGGATCGTAACATCAGTGAACGTGACCACACTTTAACTTGACCATCTTCTCCAACTGTACAAATATGAAAGAACAGTGTATTTACATACATGGGTGCATTGCAAGGCTTAACAGAATACGTCACAACAAAGATTAGTCATTTTCTGACCAAAATATTGTAGCTTTTAAACGTATCTGCCATAATGATATCGCTTGAGTACAAAAATGTACCCTCAAAACTATGAGCTTCATTATTTCACCAAATTAACATTTATTAATTAACTGACTATAATGCTTCATTCCCTAAGTATAATTTAAAAAAATACAGCCAATGTTATAGACCACTGTATCAAAAGATGTCACTATAAGGTCAATATTTTGCTTTATACTGTAGCAAATACTATATATAGCAAATGTATTATGTACTTTCACCTATTGAACTAAAACATTCTACAATGAGTTGTTATATGCAGAACACTGTATGGACAAATAAATGATTTAAAGTTCCTTTTATCTTTCTTTGTGCCTACTTTCTTGTACGAGTGTTTGAATCACAGGTAACAATATGTGTTTTGTACTATATATTGTCATCATGTAATCTACCAATAATTTATGCTTAAGAGTATAAGGGCAGGTGAGACAGCAATATTAATGAAACAATATTGTATTGTCCAAATTATAGTGAAATAATATTACCACAATATCATTATTACCACATACAAGAGAGTGTAAATAAACATCATGGGATTAAATGTCCACTAGTATAACTACAGGTGTAGATGACCTCACTTGTTTCATTGTTTTTTATTTCTATGACCCCTACTCAAATGTAATATTTCTAAAATATCCTTATACTTGTTTGTTAAATATAGCTTTTTGACAACATAATTGATGACTGGTCAACTGCATCAAAGGAAAGAGCTAAGCAGAGGAGGTTGGACATGTTTACGTGAACTGTATATTTTCATTGGAAAATCTTCATTTTTATTAAAACTATAGTTCCTTTGAAAGTTAATGTATTTCTGAATCTAACGGCGTGGTGAACCCCAGCGAACCCCGCTGATTTGGCTGGTAACAAAGCCAGAGTTTAAAGTGCCAATAAAATAAATTATGCAAAATCTGTTTTATTGGGGGAGGGTAGTAAAGCAATCTCAGTGTAACGCAGTGAAGGGTCATTGTTTCATTATAGAAAATATGCGTGATAAGTCAGGTGAAGTCGTTCGTATGCATCAAATCACAATTTATTAATTTCACACTGAATCTCAAGTACTTTGAGAAAACAAAGTACATAGCCTTGAAGCCTACGTGAAGGACGATCTGAATATCTAATTAACCCCAGTGAATCCCATAGTTTTTCAGTTTAGTATTGCGACTATTGAGGGTCACGTGAAATACCACGCAATTAAAAGCAATATATTTAAGTAGCGCTTATAGCATGTCCAACCTCTTCTGAAAGCTAAGTGTATTATAAAAAGTAATTAAGCACCCTCCCTATGAATAATTTACGGAAATTGCAACTAAACATGCACCCTGATTAGCAAATATACTGCGAAGTGAAGTTGCCATTCCACTTCGTTTTCAGGTACGTAGCTATGTTCTATCCATTATACAGCATTACCAATAAAGAACAGTACAAGCGCCTCTGAAATCAATCCATTTACTCGGATATTACAGATGATCTTTGCAACAGCCAGTTGCATTGAAGCCATCCAGCATTACTGCTAATCAACACCTATGTGTTGGTGGAGAAAGGGGACACAAAGAGAACAAAGGTAAGTATGCACTGTAGCTGCTACGCTTGGTGAAAAGGCACCAAACAGTGAAGAAATAGGACAGTAGGACAGAAATAGAACAGTAAAGCTTTTCACACTACACTACTTCAATCAAACTGTGTTGTCTTAAAAACTAGTTTGGTACAGATAATCACTATTAGTACAGTACATAAGCCCTTAAAATTGACATAATCGTTCACTTTTTGATAAAAGCACCAATTTTTTTACAGAGTATATGAAGCGTGCACTAAGTGTTTTAAGAAGGGGAGGCACGTAAAAAGTCCTCAGGAACACCCCTTTTTGCACCCTGACAAGAAAACTATTTGTTGCTATTAAAAATCAATCATGCTTCTATTAAGTTAACTGCTGGGCCTAGAATCATAGTAGTACAAAGCATACAGCTGGAGCATAATAGCCTATTAGTAATCTATAAAAAAACAAATAGTTTCTCACCAAGGCAGTAAACTAAATCACTAAAATTTCCATTTGCAGGGATTCTGTTAAAGTTTTGGACCTTCAATGCTGACGATTGTGTAGTACTATGTACAAGGATCATCCTGATGTGTATCGTTTCTTTAAGAAAGGGGTATAAGAAAAGTTATCTAATGCTAAAGTTTTAATAGGTCACAGGTGGATATCTCAACAGAAAACCATGAACTACAGCAGTTCAATTATCAAGCACAGAGCTTGAACAAAAGGTCCCTTGTCCTTATACTGGGCATCATATGAAAGGTAATTAAATTTCTAGTTTAATGAAGGCAGTTGCAAGTTGTTTCAACATCTTGTTCTCAAGTTACAGCGCTTTCAATTCAGTGTAATATAGCATAAGCAAGAAAAGCACACGGATGAGTATTAAGGTATTTCTTAGTGCTGTGATAATGCTCAAAATAAGCATAAAGGAGCTGGGTTCCAATGAAGTGAGATTATGAGCACTAAGAAGTACCTCATGACACATCCTTGTGCTTTTCTTGCTTATGCTATATTACACTGAATTGAAAGCGCTATAACTTGAGAACAAGATGTTGAAACAACTTGCAACTGCCTTCATTAAATTAGAAATTTAAGTACCTTTCATATGGTGCCCAGTATAAGGACAAGGGACCTTTTGTTCAAGCTCTGTGCTTGATAATTGAACTGTTGTAGTTCATGGTTTTCTGTTGAGATATCCACCTGTGACCTTTTGTTATACCCCTTTAATACACATCAAGATGATCCTTGTACATAGTACTACACAGTCGTCAGCATTGAAGGCCCACAACTTTAACAGAATCCCTGCAAATGGAAATTTTAGTAATTTTGTTTACTGCCTAGGTGAGAAAACTATTTGTTTTGTTATAGATTACTAATAGGCTATTATGTTCCAGCTGTATGCTTTGTACTACTATGATACTAGGCCCAGCAGTTGACTTGATAGAAACATGATTGGTTTTTAATAGTAACAAATAGTTTTCTTGTCAGGATGCAAAAAGGGGTGTTCCTGAGGACTTTTTACGTACCTCCCCTTCTTAAAACACTTAGTGCACGCTCCATATACTCTAAAAATATTGGTGTTTTTATCAAAAAGTGAATGAATATTTGGCTTAGGCGCTGGACTAATACTGTACTATACCAAGTCAAAACCCAAAAGTACACAAGCGACTGAATTATTGTGGTGTAAATAGGATTGTGTAATGTATTGTTTAGTCTCCAGTCTTTAGTCTGTGATCAGGTAGGCTAGGAGAAAGAAAGATTAGGGCAAGCAGGTAGACACACTACATCTTTTTTTTAAATTCGGTCTTTAAAATACAAAACGTACAACCACTCTAGTGGCTAATGATATTCATCAATCAATAACTTGTATACAGAAGGTCACATGGGCTTGCAATTTCGTTATCAGAATGTTGACCAAAATGGTACAATGTTCCTTCACCATGCTACAGTTTAAACACAGCTAGGGGTATAACTTGTGTAATACTTAACAAGAAGAAGATATCCTTGAGAAATCTGTAAATTCTAGATGCATGGAAAGTTATTTTATTGACCTACAAGTTGATATGGTCCACATTCAAACAGTTACCTTGTCTGAGCAGAGTCTTCCTTCAAGTGAACTAATGGCATTCTTGTTGATCAAGGACAGATTTTTAACTTAAATCAGGCAAAGAAGACCGAAACAGTAGTAACTGCTTAGTGGTGGACCAAACCTTTGATTTAACTAAGCACAGACATCTCAATTTTTATACCAATTGTGTTACTCCAAAGTTCACTGGTCATTTTCAAGTAGTTGTGGCCACTTTAACCATGTTGATCAGTGTGGGCAGAGCAATGGGGTAATACAGTACTACCACTATCAAATGATACGTACCAACAGACACACACACACTACACACCTTTCCCAGTTAAACAAAGTCATATTCAGTTCTATGGCTCGGAATATCATACCAGTCTGAATATATATGGCTTCTGCCTGGAGAGGTTGTCTACAAAATAATGCCAATTTAGCATTTCTTCTTTCTTGACCAGACAGCTCCTTGATCTTCCTTAAATGATACACTTTATCCACCTAAAGGAAATTAGAAAGATTTCCAGTGTTGGGAGTAACGTGTTACGTATTATTATTACTTTTGTGGTAATTGAGTAATACATGTATAACGAAATACGCTATAAAAACAGGTAATATAACTCAAGTTACTTTACTTACAAATGTAACGCGTTACCTAAGTAAGGGAGCATCTCCAAACTGATTTTGGTATGCTTAGCGTTAAGGGGGGGGGGGGGGGGGGGGGGTTCAGGCCATGACGTTATAAATTTTTATTAAAGCAGTTATAGTGTAAACAGCTAGGAATAGAGGAATTGACGTGATTAAGCAGCTATACTGCTTGTAGACTATGTTTTCAGGTAAAGAATATAACGTTTTGTGCTTCTAATTGCCAATGCATTGTTTTCATAGTGTGACGTTAAGGAGAGGGGGGAGGGGGGGTGGTCTGAAGTTAGCGTCATTATGACGTTAAGCGTACCAAAATCAGTTTGGAGATGCCCCCTAATATAGTTACTGTAACAAACCTACTATTATTACTACAAGTAACGAAGTTACTAATCTCGTTAGTAATCCACTGAGTAATGCCTAGCCACAACGAAGTAATGAAGCCTACTGAATGAAGCTTATTCACCAGCTTCTTACTTATAAACAAGATTTGCACATTGTCCAACAACGCAATCATGTCATGTGATAAGGTGGTAGTTTCACACGTGACAGTTTAAGGCTGTGGACACAAATTAATATAATATGTAATATTATTATAGTCACTTTATGGGTAATATGTAACTGTAACTAAATAGTTCAGTTGCAAGTATTATGTAATATGTAACTAGTGCAAGAAAAAATTAGGAATTTTCCATATGAGTAGGGACTGCAGCAATAAAAAGCACTGAAACAAGCCGCTGAGACAAAACACAACTGAATGATTGCATTTTAATCCCACCATAGCAGGCTACAGTAGGGATTAAAATGCATCATTCAGTTGTGTTTTGTCTCAGCGGCTTGTTTCAGTGCTTTTTATTGCTGCAGTCCCTACTCATATGGAAAATTCCTAATTTTTTCTTGCACTTGTTTGTGTACTTTTTTGCAAATTTTATTGAATAACCGTATTTAGTAATTCACCCCCCCCCCCCCCCCCCCCCTCTGCAATTCTCGAAATACACAGCTAAACATTCCTAAGGATGCGGATTTTTAACAAACCGCTTAAACAACAAATTACCCACAGAAGTATCTTTTCAACTGTTTTATAGTGTGTCTACAGTATTATTTTCCACTAATTCTCTAAACAAAGCCTAAGGGCTGCTCTTACTTTTAGTTTGCGTAAGTACGGGTCATGCCCACTTTCTAGACGACGAGATACGCGAGCCTATGAGGCCTACTACGGTATTTTTCAGTTGTAGTACGCCTGAAAAGTGCTCTGGGAAAGCTACCCATAGAGTCTGTAGAGAGGCGCCATATACAACCAGTTTTTAAACTCAGAAAAGAAACCACCTTCAAGCCAAAGCAAACGCTCTATTACACGTGTAGTGGCGATGTTGAACAGGCAGCAGCATATCCCGAAAGACTTTAATATTGTGAAGGCTTTTTCTCCACAAAATTCGAAGCGTTTCTGCCAAAGAAGCAAGGCTGTGGCTGTAGCCAGTTTTCCGCTATGCTTGACTGAACGCATCAGTGAGGCAGGCAGTGAGGCAGTAGAAAATTCGCTAAAATAATATTTTTAAATTTCGTAGCACCTCGTTAGAAACATTTCGGGTTGTTCTGAAGACATATTTGGGCTTGTTTATACCTGACCAATACTGTGAAATGGCCGTGAAGGATTTCTGAAGATGATTTGGGTAGATTTTCTTCGTGGACCACACCCACACCTTCATCGTCCCTAATATACAGTACTATTGTACTGTATGATATGTAACTAGTTACTTTCAAAAAGTAACTTGCCCAACACTGAAGATTTCCATATACAACCATGTGAGCAATGAAGTTACACACAGACACACACACACACAAACCTCATTGATTGCTGCATATGCTATTTTAGCAGTGGCCAAGTCACGAGAAGCACATGCCATCCCAGCAAGACATGCCCATAGTGCCTCATCCTAATTAATATAAGAACAATACATAAAATTGTATAAAGATAATCGTCATACCTTCACAAATCTACAAAGCCAAATAGCTTCATTCCATCTGAATGAATTAGCATATTCATGAAGCAGTCCAGGAATGGTGAAATACTGTGAAAATATAACATTCACTATTAAATATATAGCACATACACACATGATACTATACATTACCTGGTTGTGATCAAGGCACCATCTGTGCGACGAAGGGTACACTGGTTCCCAAGGAACTGAACTATTTGTGGATTCTTAACAAACTCACTAAAACAAAAGTACTCAAAAACTATGAGCCACATTTCATTCTCTTACTTTCCTCCTCTTCTGCTTATGATCTCAGTCAGAAGATCTTTGTCAGTGTACACCACAGTGGGGTGATACCAGACTGTGAACCTACCATCCTGCATGCCTGCCAGTATGTTACTCTGATCATTCCAAGCCACACTAGTGACCATTGATCCTAGTAGAGAATTGTATACAATTGAACATATTTTCACCATACATACATATGGGTAGAGTTAAACTATGAAAATTCATGGATGGGAAGCAGTCAGGAATTATACTGTAGAAGTTTTCAAAAGAATTTTATTAGCTGTTTCAAAAATGAATACATGTCTCTTAAACCAACATGTGTGTGCACACGTGTGAAATGGAAGTAATCAATTTACACATGACTCCACTCACATTGGTCTACCAGTTGTACTAATAGAGATTTGTAAACCAGTGACTAATTAACCATATGCCCCACTAAATAGCGAGTCAAGTACCCAGAAATGGCAACTAATTATAAGGTTGTTTAAAAGTTTGTCTGGTGTGTAAGTGAGTGTGTAAGTGAGTGTGTGAACAACAATAATGTTATCAACCAACCAATACTAGTCATCTTGTTGGTACTACCAAAGCTCCTCACAGGTGTGATGTAGAGGTCATGGTTCTTATCCAGTAGGACCAGCTGTCGGGTAGCTGGGGGACCACGATGATCAAATGCTATTGTCAACAACTCAGTGTGGTGTTTTAGTGACTTCCCTGATGAGGAGGATGTACCCAGTGGCTTACCAGTGAGGGCATCAAACATGTGAACAACTACACAATAGAACAAACATAGTGACAGGAAAATAAATTAATTTGACAAACAGTTTCAATTAGTAACAAAATTAGTTGAAGGACTTATGAAAGGACGTAATGGATAGCCTCACTTACATTAACCGATTTCACTACAACATGTGGGCTTCATGACCAGTAATTTTATTGCACAGAACTGTTTTAACTTGAGACCCAAGTTGCAATGGAGGTAAATAGTTAGATTAGCTGTGGTACACAATCAAGTCTTTCGCACTGTTAGCGAATAGATCCGTTCACACTGTTAACAAATGATGTTACTATTGCAAGGCATTCAACAATGTCCTTGGCAAATGACCTCAGGGACATAGGCTTCTTTTTGAACTTTGGGAAAACCCCTTGGCTAGTCCCACAAAGTACTACTGAATAATGTACACATGCCGCCATTTAAGTAGCTACGTATTAAAGGTAAAAAAAAAAATTTAATGAATAAAATTAAACTAACAAAACACTTTTTTTCTGATAATACACAGTATGCCACCAGTTAAGAAAAAACAAAGTCAGCACAACAGTTATATTACTAAAGGAAAAGTATAACATGCCATGAGGTAAGAAAAAACTTTATTTTTACTCACTCCAACATTTGCACACAGCTCTACGCAATCTGTTTCTTATTTTCCACCCTAAGAACGTTGTCACCTGATGAAGCTATAGAAGCAGAAATGCATTGTGACTGCTATAAAGGTCTTAGTTAGTTACCTGACTATTGACAATACCATCGTCAGAGTCCACCGGAATTCTAACTGTCTTTACAGATCTAGAGTTCCTCTTTTGTCTTCAATTTACTCTCTGTACCAATATAATATAATATAAACAAGTTTATTTGCATATAAACTAACTTTTGATATTTTATTTCCACAAGTAGAAACTACGAGGACTTGTATGCCTCCAGTCTCCTGGATGAGTTCACCGATGTGATCACAGAGACACCATCTAAACTGAAATCTCGACAGTCATTCTCAAAGGATACTGAATATACCTTGGGTCTGTAACCATTTAATCAGGTAGAATCGATGCCACTGAACCATATTATTCAAATGGATCCCTACCACATTGTAAATTAATACTTTTAAATACACTAGTGTAAATGTAACACAACTAACTTTTCTCATCCTTCTGATCCAGAATACACACTGTGTCATTACACACAGTCACTGTGTGAGGGTTGAGTGAGTCTGGTAGTAAACCAAGTTGTTTGATGGAGTAAATGTGACGACCCTGTCAACACAAAACAATTCAACCTCATAACTTGTTATCCATCCACCACACCTCATAAGAGATCAACTGTAGGTAGAAATGTCTACAAGTGTGTAGTAACATGTTAGCATTTGTAATGGAACACTAACCATTCTGCTTGTTGAATAAGTATCACCAAACCTCCTTTAAGGTCCATAGTCACTGGTGTATTCCAGCTACGAGAACTACACAACACAAGTATTGTCATAACAGTTTAGTCTAGTACTGCCTCAATGTTTCCCAGGATATCTGATCAAAACACTTAACATCCCGGACACCAAGTACACTGTAAAAACTTGAGATGACCTCTGAATGGCCAGTGGATCTTCCAGCATGAATGTCATAAGTAATGATAACATGCATATACATGACCATCTTAGCAAAAAGCCTCCTAGTTCAAGTTTGCACAAGCATGTGCTTTAAGAGAGAGAGAGAGAGAGAAATTAAAATATATATCATGAAATGTGACTGGGTCTGGGTAAAACAAGTCTTATTGACCAAATTTCATAATCACTAAACTTGAGTGGTCTTCTCTTGCTGGCAGCTTATCCCAAGCACAGTGATAATCCACATGAGCAGTCTGGAGCTCTGGCCAGTTTGGGGTTGGCTATATGTGGCTGTATAGCTCTGTGGTATAGAATAAATACCTGTGTTATAAATGTCCTTACATTTCAGCCAGTTTTGAGACCTGAATGACCCATAACTTGGCCTAATTCATCCCTAAGCCTTCCTCTTTAATGTTTTTTTAAATCAGCCCAGGGGCGTAGCTACACCCAGGCCTGCATGGGCACATGCCCGGGCAATCATTGCTGGTGCCTGGATAGCAAACCTGGTAATAGCGGCACCCGCCAGGGCACGCCCGTTATTAATACACACTAAAATACACATTTGCTATCTTTTTGGAGTGTCTTGTAATACTTTCCATAATCGTATCATCAAAAAATCGCCTATACTTGAGTTTGCCAGATTCCTCCGTCTGTGTAATGCCCAGCATCACATGATAACATTTTAAGATTTGAGCACGGGTTGAGAGTCAACTGAACACGAGGTCAAACATGTGCTGCAATTTGGTGGAACCACTCAGTAGACAACAGTACTGAATATAAAGTAATTGTCGTGTTTTGTTAGACGTCTAATGGTATAAACGGACAAAAGCCAATTCCCAGTCGGTTGTGGTGCTTGTCTTACTGGAGGCAAATGCAGGACTAAGGCAGGAGGATCATTGTTTATTCAAACTTTCTCAATGTTGCTATGCTGCCTGGCTATGCTAAAGCACTGAAGTAGAGAAGACATGCAGAAGAGTGAAAAAAAGAGTCGATGTTGGGGCTGGAGTTGTCACTGATGAAGTATTATGCCTATAAAACGCTGCCGGTGTCAGGCAGAAGAGTGAAAAACTTGTAGTCTGATACTGGGGTTGGAGGCTAAGTTAGTCCATTATTGTTTAGATTTAGCTTCTATATTTTTCATGCAGTAGTATCTTAGTCTATTTAAGCTGCACAGACAGCAGTGTATAGTAGCTAGCTGGGTACATGTATGCACTTTAAACAGTTTTTCGAAAGCAAATGTGTAATAAGAGTCCACAGAGATGGGCTCGTGTTTCTTGCTAAATAGTTTGCATGGGGACAGTTGAATCTTGTGCCCAGGCAATCCAGAAAGCTAGCTGCGCCCCTGAAACAGCCTCTTTCCCTCTTCTGGCCCCTGCCACCTATCCCCTTTTGGAGCTCACCTGATATGGTCAAAATCTATATAAAATGGTAGGAAACTGACCTGTTGGCTACTTGTACAGTGGATGCTCTGGAAGGTAAGGAATTTGTATAAATCTGGTGAAAATTTGGTACAAGTAGCTATAGTCATTGGTGAGTTACAAGACATTGAATACTTACAACTGGCTGATAAGAGGGTTTTCCCAGACTGGGTCAAATTATGTGTGCTACATTTAAAGAACATTATACAGTACGTATGTTTTAAATGAGCCAAGAAGCAAGATTCAAATTGATCAAAACTATATACATCATCTTATTCACCTGCTCATGGAGAGTTATTTGTATACGATGTGGTAGACATATAAAAACTCACTGTCATTTCTTCACTAAAACTACGTATATGCACATGTGACTACGGGGTGCAAACTATACCTTGGTTGATTTGCCTATCCATGGTGACACTTTTAAGCCAAATCCCAACACTGTAGACTAATACAAACAGAAGTTATGACTGCCAATGTACACACCTGTAGTTTATTTTCAGTATATAACCACTGTACAAATCGATTTCCTTGCTCTTCCTATTGTCTAGTGCTATATAGGATGAAACTTTAATGATCCTTTCCTTGGATACTAGAGATAATGCTGAGGAAAAAAAAACAGAAGTTGTGCAAACTAGATGGGTTTTTGCTGAGATGGTCACATACGTATGGGTCACGAGATATTACATTTAAATTCAGGGTTTTTCCCATACCTTATCTACGCATGTGAGGGAGCAACAATTCAGGTAGCTGGTAATGCATTTGTTACCATGGAATTCATCTATTACAACATAATACTCTTACTTGTAGATGTAACACTGTGTTGGTGTGGTGACTAAGAGGTGACCCCAACCAAGAGAAGCTCGGACAACACGTTCAGGGAACTCTAAGTGTTCAGCCGACTCATTTGAGATGTCTACCATACCTACAGTATGGTCAGCATTTACTGTAGCACACCAGTTCTTCCACTCCAACTGCCTAGTAGGATGAGGGAAGAATTGCACTGCTAAATTGTACACACATACACACACACGCACGCACGCACGCACGCACGCACGCACGCACGCACGCACGCACACACACACACACACACACACACACACACACAGTTGTGTGACTGTTTACTAGATAGATACTTGAGCATGTTGGGATGGCCTGAGCTAACATTAATTGTGCCATTTGACAGTTGAACTTCTATGAACAAGATAAAAGAAGTATGAGCGTCATGTACATGTACGTACAGTGAATAGTAAAATTTGGTGATCATGATACTGTATGTACAAGTGGATGATGAATAAGAATACACATGTGTTACTTGGTAAGTAAAATGATGAGTTGGCACATGGCGAGCAATGTGGAAAGCTGGTACATGGCCTATTTGTATGGAAGAACAGTATCTAATAATGAACCCTTACAATAAAACATTACTGTAAGTGGCCTGGCACAAGCCTGTATAGCAGAGGTACTTATAATAAGATAACATGCCAGTCACAGGCTTGTGAAAAGACTACCTGCTAATATTTAGGGGTGAAGTAAGCCTGTGACAGTATTGTCAGACAGGCTTGCAGCAAGGCACATCACATACTGTCACAATAATATGGTGGTATTTGTCAGGCATGTAACAGGACTACGTTGTTAGATACATGATAAATCCATCCTGCAAAATAATTTCTTACAGGACTGGTACATACATGTACTCTGGTTGCTATAGTGACTATTGTTACCACTGGTTACTGTATTAGTGTCACTAATGGCCCACTTAGCATGTTTCCAATATCCCTGTACAGTATAGCAGTTAACACATACACCATGCTGACTCGCACACTACACCAGCTTCCTATTTAATAAGGGTTTCAATTATAACGTTACGGACAAGTGTTATGTTTCATTGTGGGATTGAGGTGTTACAGGCCTGTATCAGACCTGAACCCACTTGCCACAGCTCTTGAACACTTCACAGACTCGATCATTACCAGTTTACAATACACACATGTTACAGGCCTGCTAACATACAATTATATTACTTATTATATAAGATTCATGATATTGGATAGTCACACAGGACTGACATTTGTGTTCATGAGAGAAAAGGACTGTTACAGGCTTGTAACCTATTTTATTAAATGTGTAAGTGTTTACAACAGGCTTGTGGCACATTTATAGGTGATCCATACAGGCCTGTACTCATATTAGAATAACAGCTTTAGCAGGCCTGTCTTACTGCCTGTAGCAGGCAGTTTACAGGCCAACAAGCAGCACATACATGACTGTATTAGGCCTGCAACAATATAAAGCTTTTGTAGCACATACTTTTGCACGTGTCTCAATTTAGGCCAACATTTATTAATTCCTTGTTTCCTGTCCCCAAAAGAACATTCAACTAGTGCGGGCGGGCAATTATTATTATTATTAATAACTAAAACTTATTATTTTTGAAAATCATCAAAACATTGCAAAAACAGGCCAGCTGGCTGCCTCAGTGAAGAGAAATTAATCACCTGTAGGTCAAACAACCTGCAAAATGATTGGCTTTGCTTCTGAAATGCCAACAAAAAATTATATTTGTGTGCTGAGAAAAGCTATGTAACTTCATGGACAATCGCTGGAGGCAAACAAATCACAAATAATTTCCATATTTCTAATTATTTATAAATGCCAATTACAATAATAATTACCAATGCAAGTGACAAAACTGGACATGGGCGGGTGAAAGGAAATTAACAAATGTTGGCCATAGATAACCTTTTTATTAACACCAACCAACCATTCTTTATTTCCAGTGTAGGTGTCAATTTTGATCAACACACATATTTATAATACACACTGTTATTATCATACAGTATGATAGCACTGTATAGTAGGAACCACAAAGGAGTAGGCGTGGCCCACAAAATAACATCACACAAAAACCAGCCTCAATGTTCCTAGATGACAATGAAGCAGTATTGGTTAGGTAAAACTAAGCCCAAACAAGCTTTCAGATCGACCCAATAGGGGCCAATACACTTTCAACAGGTTGCTATGAAATTTTTTTAAATATTATTTAACGGAATTTTCTACTGACTGAGTAAGTAACTGACTGAACAGTATACCTGAATCTGTTTTATCCAGACTATAGGACCACTAGTAAAACAATATGGGTAACCAAACATTGTGTGAAAACTTCAAATGTATGTGTGATGTATTATAAGTTGACTGTCTCAGTCTTTCTGTTGTGTCAATCCACAGCTTGTGAATAACATTACACCACTATAATATTGTCCTTTGTTGTTTCAAGCTAACAGGTTATACAAGCTAACAGGTTATACAAGCTAACAGGATATATATCATACATACACTCCAGTGATTTGGAGTTTTAAACTCACCTCAGTATGGCCAAGTGTGGTATTGCAGGCTCCCACAGCAAACATCTCACCACTGGGAGCCCATCACAGGGATACAATTGGTGAGTCATGGACACCAGATGTGTACAAGTTGTGACATAACTAGAAGAGATAGCATATGGCATTAAAGTACACGCCACACTATTATAAAAACCTGTAGTTTGTGTCTATTGTGTAAATAAGTACCAGTCAAGTAGTTACTTATCAAAAGTGAAAACCAACACCTTCCATTTTTGGAAGACCAGTAGATAAGAATGTCACAAAGGATACATACACATGTGCTATATATACACACACATGCACGCACGCACGCACACACACGCACGCACACACACACACACACACACCACACACACCAGATACTAGAACAGTATAGTCTCCACATCATCTTGTTGCCAGTACAGCTCCAGTGTCAGCCTCAACTGACTTCTCAACTCTACCCAGTTTGGAGAGGAACATCAACTTTCCTGTAAAAGACAATGATTATGAGAAACTGGTACATTCTATGATACATATGTAGATGGCTATAAATTGACACCAAATTTGGCTGGATCAGAGATCTACAATGCATCAAAACAATACCTGGAGGCTATGTACGTACCTGGACACAACAAACTTCACACAATTTACTCATTGTATTTATTATACTGTACATTCAACAGCATTAGTACTGAGATTATCATTTACAGTTTGCAACATTCTCACAATTCCAGTTAGACTATAACCAGATGTTAACTTTTATTTATTAAATCATGATCTCTTCAGGTATGTACACAGATATGCTACATCTTCTCAAGTACGCTCCAGTAGTTTACAAAAAGCCAGTAGACCACGTGTATGTTCTGTAACGCACGCATATATTGTACCATATGCATACGGTACATACACTAAACCATAGGTGTATAGTATATACCATACGTGTACCGATGAAAATCAAACAGTAATTAATTGGAAGGCATAGCTCTGAGGACATGGATTCATGCATGTCTATACAATACACCTACTGATAGATGGGTGTGGCTAAACTTACACATAGTAGCACATAAGTGGGCGTGGCTCATGAAGAGACTAGACCTCAAGCAAGACTATGACGTGTAACGCATTTAATGTTTTGTAACGCATACACGTAGCACTAGCCACAAAGTCCTATACTGTAGTTAATATTGGCTATAGGATTGAACAAAAGTATAACTACTAATTACCGATTAGGAGCTGCTGCTTTGGTTTTATTACTGTTTTTAATGCAAGCCACAGTGTAATCGTGCACTAGTCCTTAATGCTAGACAAACCAGACCCTTTTCAGGCACCTAAAAAGGGTTGACGGAGCCAGACTAAGAAGTAGGCATGGGGCTGTAACAACAACACAGCGTTGTAAGCATTAATAAACTTCCAGATCATCAAACTAATTATTTGGTGTCGCTGGCACTCCAGATAGCTAGCTATCATCTCAGATCATGCCATGTTTTGTGGCTTTTTCCCCGTTTGGTGACCCTTTTTTGTCTAAGTTTTACTGTTAGCTCAATAGCGAGCTTGGCTTATTGAACTGACTTTCAGTTCATCATCCACTGCCAATTTTATTATACCTTTTCGGTATGGATTGTCATACCGTACACGTACAGTTCGTACCATACGCGTACGTATAGCTATACCATATGGGTCAGGTATACGAATTATGGTATGTACCATACACGTACTGTACGATATACGCGTGCAGTACAGAACATGTATAACAAATACCAATACAACTTTGGGAACATCTGAAAGTGTCCTGATTCCCAACATGATCAGTTTACTATTTGTGACCTATACTCTATAGTATGTACAAGTTGAGCTGGATCCTCAAAAACAGCTAAAAATTAAAAGTTTCCTTTTCTCAAGACAGTAAACATTTCAGCCAACCAGAAGCCATACGAATACAGTGTCTGTTACAGCCTTGTAATGTAGCCAAACTGTACATGTCTGTTGTTGACACTTTTGCTATATCACCATTAATCATCTTCCCATAGGAAATGTATGGTGAAAATTTTAATTGGCCGTAAATACTATGTCAGAAATTTGAACAAAAGATTTTGAATTATTTTAGCAGGTCTATTGGAAATGGCAGCACCTAAAATAGCCGTGATTTGAATTGGCATGTGGTTCCCGTAATTTGCACTGCATACTAAATTTATTGGCCATTGATGGGAGTTTTGCAGGTTTTGCAAGAGGGGTTAGAACTCATTAGCAAAGTGTGTCACTGTACTACTAGCTTTGTTCAACTGTTCAGGAATTAGATTAATGCTTGAAAGAAAAATAGTTTTGCTAGACAACAACCGTGCAGAGTTACAAGAGTATTACAGCACTGAATAAAGTTGTAACTAAGGAAATATGCATCCACAGGTGTGACTTAATAACTGTTCTGTTCAATTCTAATGATCAAGGGTGTTCTAAAAAGTCACATATCGTTGATACCAAGAAGTGTGTGCAGAGGCTACAGGAACAGAAACACACCTTGGCGTAGAAGTGATACCAAAACGACGCAAGGTAACAAGTCTTTTCTATGGGAAAGGCCTTCCACCAAAGCAACTTGTAAACCAAAGCAGCTTGTATCATTCAACCATACAGAACTTTCATATTATACAAAATCTACAGTAATAGTCTACAGTAAAAAGAAATGTTAGACTTTCCATGCTCTTCAAAGCAGTAGCAAGCAAAACCTGCCTCGTATCTAACCAGTGATGTTAAATGTACAAGTAGTATACTGGACATGTGACGCCATTACAAATCACTATTAAGAATCATATATCTATGTTACAACCAAGATTAAGCAAACAAACAAAATAAAACATTGTGGTGGCCCTGTGCCCTAAAGCAAAGTGGCCTCAATTCTTATCAACACTTTTAACAAACCAAATGCCAGTAATTTATCTAGAGGCAGAGGGACAAATCAAGCAGGGGGGCATCAGCCAGCATGTATAGCATGCTATTTCTAAAGGGGGTCTGGGGCATGCTCCCCCGGAATTATTTTGGAAAATAGTTATGCACACCATAGAATCTGAAAGCAATTTTGACTAAATCTAAAACTCTAAAGTTTCAGTAGTATAGGTTGAGCATGTATAACAATTTAAACATGAAGTTTGGGGGAATTCCTGCAAGAAAGTTTAAACAGGTATCATGAGATTGAATTTGGAAGCAATTTCAGCAAAACTAATTCACTAAAGTTTTGATAAGAAAGTAGATCATACACAACTATTTAAACATACTTCTCCAGGGTGCTACATACATCAATAAGTTCTAACAAGTGGGAAAACAATAAGAACATCAAAGACTGATGGTAACTTCATTTAAATTACAGTAGAAGTTGGCATGTATACTGAACCACCAGTGTATTGAAGCTTTGAGAAACTTGGCAAGCAAATACATTTCAGCAGGCTTTATAGTTGAGAGTCTGATTCACATATGTGGATGCAATAAAAGTTAAAGATTTTACTTTACATTATTGGTGAGTGTACTTGCATCACTACAGATACTGAATATATATTTACCTACAATAGGCACTGCATGTACACTGTTTTAGAATTCATCCATCTGTTAGTGTGTATATTATGAACAACTTTAGCAAGAGGTAAAACAGTTTTTCAGGAGGGACAAAGTCAATTCCAGTACCCCCCATCCCTAAAAGGGTACAATGTATACAGGATGTTACAACTCACAACCACTAACATGCACACACTCTAAGCTCTTTTTACCACCAGCTACTTGTTGTCTGCTTGTTGGTCTACTCCAGTGAGCAAAATTAGGGAGTTGAGTTATATAACTAGATAACAACAGCAGGCCTTCGTGTGGCCTTTATTTAAAGATATGGCTATTAATTAAGAGGTGGTAAGATTTCACTGTAACAAAAGGCAATACACACATATAATGATATACGATGACAACATTGTCCTGGTCTTACAGCTGTCTTACTCAAGGAAACAACACCCAGGCTGAGCATTGAACCTGCAACCCAGGCCGATGCCCTAACCCCTGACTGTTCATTATACCATGCACTCACTTTTGTTGTACGTATTCCTTTCTTTATCCAACATCAAACTTTGGAACAGCTATAGCTACTGGACTGAAGTAGTGACATCCCAGCATCCTCCAGCCTGGAAATATTCAAAAGTAAACTGAACATGTAACTTACGAAATTACTTTGTTGCTCTTCGTGCAATATATCTAGCTGCTATTTTAAAATTACCTATTGAAGGGATAAGAGATTCCACCACAGCTCTACTTCACAACGCAATATCAATGGAAATTGATGGGCTTTGTTTAGAGTGAGGATGTGTTTGTTTAGAATGAGGGCGTGTGCTTGTATAGCAGTGATTGTGGTATTTCCTTACAAATATTATTAATTTTGCAGTTTCCGAGCGACCTTTGAGCAAAAATCGGTTTGTTGAATGTATCTTGTGTGGTGTAAGTTGGAAGTTTTTCAATTTCTTTTGTTGACTCGTGTTCCAAGGGGTGTGGCACGTTATTCACATTACAATTGAGATATTTCTTATTTTATTGCTGGAATCCTACTTCAGTAATTTTAATTGCACTTTCAGAAACTCATCACAGAATGTTCTGTATAGCCACGCCCACTTGACATTGAAAGCACTAGTTCCATCTAGACACTTACGACATTTTGACAAAATCTTGTTTCTCTAGCCCATATTTTTAGTGCAAAAATATCACATTCATACATGATCATTTGCAAGTAAGGATAATAGTGCATGTTAGAAAATGCTCTAAGCCACAGTAATTGCAGGCTTTCTGGTTATAAAGGATAGCTAAACCATTCTAAAGGTAATACATTGCGTTTTACTGCCTATCGAGGTGCAAGAAATGTTTTCTGTACTGTAAAATGATAGCCAGTCTTACCAGCATCAAAACATGTTGATAACAGTGAGTTTTGTTGAAATGGAAGAATAAAAAGTGATGCAGGTGGGGGATGAGAAACAGTTGTCTGGTATTTATACAATTCAGTATATAACTTCTGTACACTAACTGTGCATGTAGTGAGCACATCAGTTACTATTTAAAATACATAATTTACCATAGCTATTTGTTGCTTTAAACTTCAGGACTATTATTTGATGTATTTCAATGACTACACTACACAGTGTTATTACATCCTTTACTTGTAATGTAGGTACAACAATCACTGACTACAATGGCTGATAAACAGGAGACTAACAAGAACACTGCTAACAACCTGAGCTGTTCTCTTTGTGCTAAATTTGTTAAGATCCTGAGACACAAATCAGAAGATGACACTGATGATGAAACAGAAGTGAAGTGTGATGATTGTGGTAGTGATGACCCAGTTGTGGCTCTGTGTATCAACTGTACCTTATGTCTGTGTGAAGACTGCAACAAGTACCATAGCCAGAAGAACAAGACACATGATGTTGTTCAGCTGAGTGGAGTATGTCTCCCTATGGCAACTGGTGGTGCAGGTGTCCAGCCTAAAGAGAAGGTTCTTAACTGTACCAAACATCCTAAAAATGAACTAGAATACTATTGTCAAAATTGTCAAAATTTAATCTGCCTGTCTTGTTCAGTAAAGGAACATGTTGAACACGCACATGATATTGTGGAGATAGCAGCCACCAAACACCGAAATTCACTGATAAAAGTAATTGATTCAGTTGAGGAGATGTGTGAAAATCTGTCCAAAGCTGAGAAGAACATAATCAGTATGAAGGACAAAATACAAAGACAAGTCAAACAAATTGACATAATCATTGACGAACATTATGCTGAGCAACTTACTAAGTTAAATAAACATCATCTACAACTCAAAAAACAATTGCAAGATGAATTGTCACAGAAGGAGGAAGCAGTGACCACACAACTGGAAGACATAAAATCAGTACAAGATCAACTGGCAAAGATGAAGAAACAACGTGAAGCTCTTGAGAAGATTCCTGACCTCAAGGTGTTATCCAAAAAGAAAGAAGATATAGAGAAAGGCATGAAGGAGGTTAGTGAGAAATACAAAACACTGAACACTCTACCTGTTGAAACTGACTCAATTGAATTTGTACCTGTCAACAATCCTAATCTACTGCTAGGTCATCTGTTTACTTCTGCACATCCACATACTTCAGAAGTGGTTGATCTTCCTCATAACATAGGTTATAACACCAAGGTAGATTTCACCATCCAAACACGAAATTGTAAGGGTGAAAAGTGCACAAAGGGAGGTCATCACATATCGGTAGAGTTAAAATCAGTTACAGGCAATGTCACCATTGGGGAGGTGAAGGATAACAATGGTGGTAGATATGTGGCTTCTTTTGTAGTTGGAGATGCTAAATTGTCTGTGTCCATAAATGGGCAGCAAATTAGGGGAAGTCCATACAGCATTGTTGTGGGTAGGAATTACCAAGGAATCAATATGCCTGATGAGATAGTAAATGATAATGGTAGCATGAGGTATCCATGGGGTATTGCATTTGGTAAGGATGGCATGTGGGTAGTGGTTGATTACTCCAAAAATTGTGTGTACATATTTAATGGTCAGGATGAATTAGTGAAAAAGTTTGGCAGTAATGGTAGCAGCAGTGGCCAGTTCAGTAGTCCTATTGGTGTTGCTTTTGATAGTGACAATTACTTTTACATTACTGAGTGTGATAACAAGAGAGTACAGAAGTTCAATATCAATGGTAATTACCTACTACAGTTTGGTAATGATGGTGATGATAAGCTCAGTAGTCCACATGGTATCACAACACACAACAACAAAGTATATGTTGCTGATTATGATAACAAACATATTGCAGTGTTCCAAACTAATGGTCAATTCTGCACCTCTTTTGGTTCTGAACACTTGAGTGGTCCCCGTGATGTAGCAGTTAACACAAATAATCAGTTGCTTGTTGTTGATTATAGTAATCACTGTGTAGTCACTTTTACTCTTGATGGTCATTATGTAAGCAAATTTGGTACACAAGGATCTGGTAGGGGTCAACTTAGTAGTCCATGTGGTCTTGCCATCGATAGTAATGGGTTCATCTTAGTAGCTGAATATAGCAATCATCGAGTATCAATCTTTGACAAGTTAGGAAACTACATTGATAGCTTTGGTTCCTATGGATCTAATGCTGGTCAGTTTAGTATACCTCGTGGTATAGCTCTTAGTCCTAATGGTAGCATCTATGTTAGTGACACTGGTAACAAAAGGGTTCAAATCTTTTCCAACTACTAACATCTAACACTTTTATTATTTCACACAACTGACTACTAATTCTATACACTATTACTGTACACACATTATTGTGACATGTGTATACACACACTTTATTAATTTTTGTACTTGACTATAGCTATACCATTGTAATATCTACTAGCACTGTAACTACTAACTTGTATCAATCAACTGTTGTATACGAGTAATATTATTTTTAAAGAATTTTTTTTTGTAAATTACACATACACATAATAAAACAATACATTATTTTCTGTACTCGTAATATTTCTATTATACACACACACACACACACACATACACCATCAATTGTTATATATATAGTTAACAAAAGGTTGATGTTTTTGATTTGAACTATGTAATAAAGTACAAGTGTAGGTGTGTTTTGATAATGAGGAAAAAGAGAAGGATGCATGGGGGCAAACTTTAACCATTCAAAGCTATTTTATATAAAATTTAATTTGGTCTGCAATTCCTACAGCATGCAATTAACTAATAGGGATCATATAACAAGTAGGGAAACAAGGGAGGTCACGATCACCTATACAACTACAGATATATCAATGAACATTTAATCCTTAATTGAGCATATGCCCTGGGATTAAAATAATGTCTGCTATAATTATACCAATGGTTTATTCTATTCTTAAATGGGTAGGAATTAACTTAATACTGTGTTTCAGAAACTAAATACTCTGCGCTAGCTGTATCGGATTCGAATGCACTCATTAGGGTGATTTTCCAAAATACGGTCATATTGTATGTGTAATAATTGACTAATTGTATCATGCAACACTTTTAAATCGTTGTCAATTCTCTTTATCTCAGTACAACTTTTTACCCAGAAATGTGGGAATATATAGCTACACAAGACTGTAGTCTCCTGAGCATGTCTGACACTGCAGACCTTGGAAGACTCAGATATTCCAAAAGTAGCAATGATTAATTTTTTTGCAATAGGGGATATCAATACAGGTTACGGTAAGTCATTTATTGTATGCATGTAATTTTTCATGGGTATTAATATTGTTGTAATTAATCTAGTTAGTTGCAATTGTAAATGGAATATTTCTAATTGTAGCTGAAACTATTATCACACATGAAAGGTACGAGAATCTCATCAACTGTTGACTTTATAGCTAGCTTGTTTTCTACAGCATATAATCTTTAGCTATACACACAGCCTATATATCACCATAAAATTTTGAAGTGAGTGTTTTTGCATACCTATAACCCCCTCCTCCCACCCAAAAGAAGCCATTTTATGTACTAAATACAACTGTATCTCATAAAGGCCTCAAACACTACAAGTCCAGTATTTACCTATCATTGTACTTCACACAAAGAGTATTCTCCAACCAGTAAACAGATCAAATCTCATTTTATTAAAAATAAAACATTTGATTGCATGACTGGTAAGATATTCAGCAATTACAGACTGACTACTCTGATAGGGCATCTCAAGCGGTATATAATTATTTCCAAAAGTGATCCGGGTGAATCTGGAGTAGCTGGAACACTTCCTATGGCCCAAATAGTTGCCACTAAATACTGGGTAGACAAGCCTACCTAGTTCTGCTATCCTTATTATATACAGTAGACCATCAATTATCCAAATACAGAATGACCACTCTATTAGAGTATTTTGAGTACACTGTATATCCTATTAGTAGGTATTCCAGCCTGATTTTTAAATTTTGGAAAAATGGGCTTTTTATATGCTCAATAGATAGAGTATTGATTGCCGATCTCAGAAATATATAGTTTGTTGGGTTGGAATTAGCTACTTTTGGCATGCACAGTGCTTAAAAACTGAAAAAAGGTACATTTTTTCTGTTGGGCTCCCCTTACATTTTAAAGGGAAAAATGTCACAATCAAATCAGGAAGCCATCTATCAATCTGGACTATCTTGAAACTGCAGTTGCTTCTAGCTGCAAGTTTGTACATGTAATGAGAGTAACTTCAGATTGTATCAGATCTCAGCAATCTTTGTATGCTTTGTGGTGAGCAAATTAAATAATTATGTTTCACCTACGTACTACACACTTCTCAATACAATGGTGTATACAATGGTGTATACCCATAGGCAAGAGGTTATGTCAAGTAAGCAAAAACATCAAATTAACAACTTATAAAGGTAAACAACTAAAGTAGAGGTGCAACAATGATGCAACAATACCTAAGGTGGAGTTGTGGTTTCAATTATGGCATTGTTATGTCGACTTTGAAGTGGTTTATACTTTTGAGCTGATGACACAGCCATCAGAAAATTGCTCTGGAGCTGAAAATTGCTAACCAGAGCGAAGTAACTACACACTTTAAAGTAAGCACCAGTGACTACCTTCCACCCGACAGTAGGTTTTTTAAAGTTTTAAAGTATTCTACATACATTACAAGGCTTGAAAAGATTACAAAACAACACAAAACTTACTTATATGTAATGCGCATGATAAAACTAAGATTTTCATGATGATCAGCGTGTGGACAAACCCCACAGCGATTTTCATCCTCAATGGAGCTCTGACGACAGAGCAATCCCAAGTTAAACACGAGTTGTTATTTTGTGCCAGGGTTCTATTGGGGAATATATGGAGATTTTTTTATTAGAAAGTCTCAGATACTGGAATGCCTACTATTAGAGTATTCCAACAGAGCTTTGTAATGTATGAGCTTCAGTTATCTGAACAGTTCACTTATCTGAACACTTTTACCATTGCCTGATAACACTGGGGCTTGGAAAAACAAGGATCCACTGTATAGGAGCAAATTATATTCAGTAGACTACTAGACACTATACATAAGTGATGTATGTTGATGATTATGAAAAGTTTCAAAGTTAAAAGTTCAAGTTTTCTCTGACTCTTTTTCTGCTTCCATTGTAATCTTTGCATTTATCTTCTCCCAGTCCAAACTGATCTGTAGGACAACAACAACAACACACTCAGTAATATCAATTGATTCAATACTAGCTGCGTGTGTGTGTGTGTGTGTGTGTGTGTGTGTGTGTGTGTGTGTGTGTGTGTGTGTGTGTGTGTGTGTGTGTGTGTGTGTGTGTGTGTGTGTGTGTGTGTGTGTGTGTGTGTGTGTGTGTGTGTGTGTGTGTGAAATAGTGCTAAGAAGTGAACTGTCATAAAATTAGGAGCTTATGAAGAGGAGCAACAACTTATGCTTCACCACCATTACTAACATGGAACTATTAACTTACAAGTAGCAATATAATTGTGTCAAAATATGTTAAAGTACCATAAGTGAAAAGTTATCAATACAGCAAATCTACAAGCATATTAAAATATAATATATATACATCACATGACATACTTCAAGTTTTGATGAGACGTACAGTACAATTCACAAAACATCATAAATATCAACTACAGCTGACACAAATATTTGATTTGCTAGGTTGAGCTAGTATTTGAATATACTAGTAACTGTTTGAATATAAAGCAATTAAGTCTTTAAATAATTGTAGTACATTTTGGTGTTTGCCAAAAATTTAGATAAGTGTAATAAATGTATTTCTGTATTTCTCGTGAAAGGTGTATCTAGCGCATTGAAAAATTATTACTGTTAAAATTTAAATAAGGAAATACAAGTCAAACCACATAAATCCAAATTTGAATCATTCCTTTGTTGTACTACTCAAACTATTCAATTTGATATCTAAATCAACAAACCTTTTCACTATACTGCTGAAATTTTGTTAAGTTTTCTTTCCATCCTATTTCTTCAAGGTGTCTGTGTCGAAATGCCAACACTGTATCCACATGTGTTTTGTGTTTTATTGCAAGTTCCAATGCCCTGCATAGAATGATACATTCACTGTAATACAATACACATACTGTACTATACCAAGTCAAAACCCAAAAGTACACAAGTGACTGAATTATTGTGGTGTAAATAGGGTTGTGTAATGTATTGTTTAGTCTCCAGTCTTTAGTCTGTGATCAGGTAGGCTAGGAGAAAGAAAGATTAGGGCAAGCAGGTGGACACACTACATCTTTTTTTTAAATTCGGTCTTTAAAATACAAAACGTACAACCACTCTAGTGGCTAATGATATTCATCAATCAATAACGTGTATACGGAAGGTCACATGGGCTTACAATTTGGTTATCAGAATGTTGACCAAAATGGTACAATGTTCCTTCACCATGCTACAGTTTAAACACAGCTAGGGGTATAACTTGTGTAATACTTAACAAGAAGAAGATATCCTTGAGAACTCTGTAAATTCTATAGTAGATGCATGGAAAGTTATTTTATTGACCTACAAGTTGATATGGTCCACATTCAAATGGTTACCTTGTCTGAGCGGAGCCTTCCTTCAAGTGAACTAATGGCATTCTTGTTGATCGAGGACAGATTTTTAACTTAAATCAGGCAAAGAAGACCGCAACAGTAGTAACTGCTTAGTGGTGGACCAAACCTTTTGATTACTGTTTTTAATTAAGCACAGACATCTCAACTTTTATACCAATTGTGTTACTCCAAAGTTCACTGGTCATTTTCAAGTAGTTGTGGCCACTTTAACCATGTTGATCAGTGTGGGCAGAGCCATGGGACAATACAGTACTACCACTATCAAATGATACGTACCAACAGACACACACACACTACACACCTTTCCCAGTTAAACAAAGTCATATTCAGTTCTATGGCTTGGAATATCATACCAGCCTGAATATATATGGCTTCTGCCTGGAGAGGTTGTCTACAAAATAATGCCAATTCAGTATTTCTTCTTTCTTGACCAGACAGCTCCTTGATCTTCCTTAAATGATACACTTTATCCACCTGAAGGAAATTAGAAAGATTTCCAGTGTTGGGAGTAACGTGTTACATAATATTATTACTTTTGTGGTAATTAAGTGAAATACGCTATAAAAACAGGTAATATAACTCAAGTTACTTTACTTACAAATGTAACATGTTACCTAAGTAATGTAGTTACTGTAACAAATTTAATATTACATAATGTTATTACTACAAGTAATGAAGTTACTAATCTCGTTAGTAATCCACTGAGTAATGCCTAGCCACAATGAAGTTATGAAGCCTACTGAATGAAGCTTATTCACCAGCTTCTTACTTATAACCAAGATTTGCACATTGTCCAACAATGCAATCATGTCATGTGATAAGGTGGTAGTTTCACACGAGACAACTTAAGGCTATGGACACAAAGTAATATAATATGTAATATTATTATAGTTACTTTATGGGTAATATGTAACTGTAACTAAATAGTTCAGTTGCAAGTAATATGTAACAAGTGCACGAAAAAATTAGGAATTTTCCATATGAGTAGGGACTGCAGCAATAAAAAGCACTGAAACAAGCCGCTGAGACAAAACACAACTGAATGATTGCATTTTAATCCCACCTACTTTAACCATACATCATAGCAGGCTAAAGTAGGGATTAAAATGCGATCATTCAGTTGTGTTTTGTCTCAACGGCTTGTTTCAGTGCTTTTTTATTGCTGCAGTCCCTACTCATATGGAAAATTCCTAATTTTTTCTTGCACTTGTTTGTGTACTTTTTTTTGCAAATTTTATTGAATAACCGTATTTAGTAATTCACCCCCCCTCTGCAATTCTCGAAATACACAGCTAAACGTTCCTAAGGATGTGGATTTTTAACAAACCGCTTTAAACAACACATTACCCACAGAAGTATCTTTTCAACTGTTTTATAGTGTGTCTACAGTATTATTTTCCACTAATTCTCTCAACAAAGCCTAAGGGCTGCTCTTACTTTTAGTTCACGTAAGTACGGGTCATGCCCACTTTCTAGACGACAAGATACGCGAGCCTACGAGGCCTATTATGGTATTTTTTAGTTACGCAGTACACCTGAAAAGTGCTCTGGGAAAGCTACCCATAGAGTCTGTAGAGAGGCGCCATATACAACCGGTTTTTTAACTCAGAAAAGAAACTACCTTCGAGCCAAAGCAAACGCTCTATTACGCGTGTAGTGGCAATGTTGAACAGGCAGCAGCATATCCCGAGGTGTATCCCAACATTAAAATCACGTACTTGCTACAATTATGCTACACGTTTATTCCAATATGTTGGGGCGCTGTGGCGTGCGTGCTTTGATGGAAGCCGTACCCATGAGAGATGGCCACGATAAAGAAGGATCAAAGATAAAACAGTAAGACAGTAGTGCACACATCGTAGGTATTTAACATTGTGAAAGGCTTTTTCTCCACAAAATTCGAAATGTTTCCGCCAAAGAAGCAAGGCTGTAGCTGTAGCCAGTTTTCCGCTATGCTTGACTGAACGCATCAATGAGGCAGGCAGTGAGGCAGTAGAAAATTCGCTAAAATAATTTTTTTTTTTTTAAATTTCGTAGCACCTTGTTGGAAACGTTACGGGTTGTTGTGAAGACATATTTGGGCTTGTTTATACCTGACCAATACTGTGAAATAGCCGTGAAGGATTTCTGAAGATGATTTTGGGTAGATTTTTCTTCTTGGACCACGCCCACACCTTCATCGTCCCTACTATACAGTACTATTGTACTGTATGATATGTAACTAGTTACTTTTAAAAGTAACTTGCCCAACACTGAAGATTTCCATATAGAACCATGTGAGCAATGAAGTTACACACAGACACACACACAAACCTCATTGATTGCTGCATATGCTATTTCAGCAGTGGCCAAGTCACGAGAAGCACATGCCATCCCAGCAAGAAATGCCCATAGTGCCTCATCCTAATTAATATAAGAACAATACATAAAATTGTATAAAGATAATCGTCATACCTTCACAAATCTACAAAGCCGAATAGCTTCATTCCACTTGGATGAATTAGTGTATTCATGAAGTAGTCTAGGAAATGGTGAAATAATGTGAAATATATAACATTCATTATTAAATATATAGCACATACACACATGATACTATACATTACCTGGTTGTGATCAAGGCACCATCTGTGCGACGAAGGGTACACTGGTTCCCAAGAAACTGAACTATTTGTGGATTCTTAACAAACTCACTAAAACAAAAGTACTCAAAAACTATGAGCCACATTTCATTCTCTTACTTTCCTCCTCTTCTGCTTATGGTCCCAGTCAGAAGATCTTTGTCAGTGTACACCACAGTGGGGTGGTACCAGACTGTGAACCTACCATCCTGCATGCCTGCCAGTATGTTACTCTGATCATTCCAAGCCACACTAGTGACCATTGATCCTAGTAGAGAATTGTACACAATTGAACATATTTTCACCATACATACATATGAACTGTGAAAATTCATGGATGGGATCTAAGGGACAGATACTGACAGCAAACAAAATTCATTTGCAAAATTCTATGGTATAATTCCTGGCTGGAGTTTCCCATCCATGAATTTTCATATATTAATATATGTGTGTGTGCACGTGTGTGAAATGAAAGTGATCGCTTAGTGGTGGACCAAACCTTTTGATTACTGTTTTTAATTAAGCACAGACATCTCAACTTTTATACCAATTGTGTTACTCCAAAGTTCACTGGTCATTTTCAAGTAGTTGTGGCCACTTTAACCATGTTGATCAGTGTGGGCAGAGCCATGGGGCAATACAGTACTACCACTATCAAATGATACGTACCAACAGACACACACACTACACACCTTTCCCAGTTAAACAAAGTCATATTCAGTTCTATGGCTTGGAATATCATACCAGCCTGAATATATATGGCTTCTGCCTGGAGAGGTTGTCTACAAAATAATGCCAATTCAGCATTTCTTCTTTCTTGACCAAGCAGCTCCTTGATCTTCCTTAAGTGATACACTTTATCCACCTAAAGGAAATTAGAACATTTCCAGTTTTGGGAGTAACGTGTTACGTAATATTATTACTTTTGTGGTAATTAAGTAATATAACGAAATACGCTATAAAAACAGGTAATATAACTCAAGTTACTTTACTTACAAATGTAACATGTTCCTAAGTAATATAGTTACTGTAACATATCTAATATTACATAATATTATTACTACAAGTAACGAAGTTACTAATCTCGTTAGTAATCCACTAAGTAATGCCAAGCCACAACGAAGTAATGAAGCCTACTGAATGAAGCTTATTCACCAGCTTCTTACTTATAACCAAGATTTGCATATTGTCCAACAATGCAATCATGTCATGTGATAAGGTGGTAGTTTCACACGTGACAGTTTAAGGCTGTGGACACAAAGTAATATAATATGTAATATTATTATAGTTACTTTATGGGTAATATGTAACTGTAACTAAATAGTTCAGTTGCAAGTAATATGTAACAAGTGAAAGAAAAAATTAGGAATTTTCCATATGAGTAGGGACTGCAGCAATAAAAAGCACTGAAACAAGCCGCTGAGACAAAACACAACTGAATGATTGCATTTTAATCCCACCTACTTTAACCATACATCATAGCAGGCTAAAGTAGGGATTAAATAAAATGTAATCATTCAGTTGTGTTTTGTCTCAGCGGCTTGTTTCAGTGCTTTTTATTGCTGCAGTCCCTACTCATATGGAAAATTCCTAATTTTTTCTTGCACTTGTTTGTGCACTTTTTTTCGCAAATTTTATTAAATAACCGTATTTAGTAATTCACCCCACCCCCCTCTGCAATTCTCGAAATACACAGCTAAACGTTCCTAAGGATGCGGATTTTTAACAAACCGCTTTAAACAACACATTACCCACAGAAGTATCTTTTCAACTGTTTTATAGTGTGTCTACAGTATTATTTTCCACTAATTCTCTCAACAAAGCCTAAGGGCTGCTCTTACTTTTAGTACGGGTCATGCCCACTTTCTAGACGACGAGATACGCGACCCTATGAGGCCTATTACAGTATTTTTCAGTTGTAGTACACCTGAAAAGTACTCTGGGAAAGCTACCCATAGAATCTGTAGAGAGGCGCCATATACAACCAGTTTTTAAACTCAGAAAAGAAACCACCTTCGAGCTAAAGCAAACGCTCTATTACACGTGTAGTGGCAATGTTGAACAGGCAGCAGCATATCCCGAGGTGTATCACAACATTAAAATCACGTGCTTGCTACAATTATGCTACACGTTTATTCCAATATGTTGGGGTGCTGTTGTGTGCATGCTTTGATGGAAGCCGTACCCATGGGAGATGGCCACGATCAAAGATAAAACAGTAAGACAGTAGTGCACACATCGTAGGTATTTAATATTGTGAAAGGCTTTTTCTCCACAAAATTCAAAGCGTTTCCACCAAAGAAGCAAGGCTGTAGCTGTAGCCAGTTTTCCACTATGCTTGACTGAACGCATCAGTGAGGCAGGCAATGAGGCAGGCAATGAGGCAGTAGAAAATTCACTAAAATAATTTTTTTTTAAATTTCGTAGCACCTCGTCGGAAACATTTCGGGTTGTTCTGAAGACATATTTGGGCTTGTTTATACTTGACTAATACTGTGAAATGGCCGTGAAGGATTTCTGAAGATGATTTTGGGTAGATTTTTCTTCGTGGACCACACCCACACCTTCATCGTCCCTACTATACAGTACTATTGTACTGTATGATATGTAACTAGTTACTTTTAAAAAGTAACTTGCCCAACACTGAAGGTTCCCATATAGAACCATGTGAGCAATGAAGTTACACACAGACACACACAAACCTCATTGATTGCTGCATATGCTATTTCAGCAGTGGCCAAGTCACGAGAAGCACATGCCATCCCAGCAAGACATGCCCATAGTGCCTCATCCTAATTAATATAACAACAATACATAGAATTGTATAAAGATAATCACCATACCTTCACAAATCTACAAAGCCGAATAGCTTCATTCCACCTGGATGAATTAGCATATTCATGAAGTAGTCCTGGAAATGGTGAAATACTGTGAAATATACATTTACTATTAAATATATAGTACATACACACATGATACTATACATTACCTGGTTGTGATCAAGGCACCATCTGTGCGACGAAGGGTACACTGGTTCCCAAGGAACTAAACTATTTGTGGATTCTTAACAAACTCACTAAAACAAAAGTACTCAAAAACTATGAGCCACATTCATTCTCTTACTTTCCTCCTCTTCTGCTTATGGTCCCAGTCAGAAGATCTTTGTCAGTGTACACCACAGTGGGGTGGTACCAGACTGTGAACCTACCATCCTGCATGCCTGCCAGTATGTTACTCTGATCATTCCAAGCCACACTAGTGACCATTAACCCTAGTAGAGAATTGTATACAATTCAACATATTTTCACCATACATACATATGGGTAGAGTTAAACTAAGAGACAGATACTCATTTCTGAGACAGCTAATAAAATTCATTTGCAAAATTCTATGGTGTAATTCCTGGCTGCTTTCCATCAATGAATTTTCATAAACTAATATGTGTGTGTGTGTGTGCGTGCATGCGTGCGTGCGTGGGTGTGTGTGTGTGTGTGTGTGTGTGTGTGTGTGTGTGTGTGTGTGTGTGTGTGTGTGTGTGTGTGTGTGTGTGTGTGTGTGTGTGTGTGTGTGTGTGTGTGTGTGTGTGTGTGTGTGTGTGTGGGTGGGTGCGTGTGTGTGTGTGTGCACATGTGAATTGGTAGTGCAGTGATCAATGTACACATGGGTCATCGCTCTATTCAAATTGGTCTACCAGTTGTATTAATAGAGATTGTAAACCAGTGACTAATTATATACCCCACTTAATAAGTAAGACTTTCAAGTATGTACCTAGCCCATCACTCATGAGCAAAGAGTAGATTAGCAAGCATTATTTTGGAAGTAAAGTGCAGAGGTGATCACAAGTGTACAAAAATGGCAACTAGCTATAAGTTGTTGTGATGTTTGTCTGGTGTGCAAGTGTGTACAATAATGTTATCAACTAACCAATACTAGTCATCTTGCTGGTACTACCAAAGCTGCTCACAGGTGTGATGTAGAGGTCATGGTTCTTATCCAGTAGGATCAGTTGTCAGGTAGCTGGGGGACCATGATGATCAAGTGCAATTGTCAACAACTCAGTGTGGTGTTTTAGTGACTTCCCTGATGAGGAGGATGTACCCAGTGACTTACCAGTGAGGGCATCAAACATGTGAACAACTACACAATAGAATAAACACAGTGAAAATAAATAAATTATTTGACAAACAGTTTCAATTAGCAACAAAATTATGTGAAGGAGTTATGCTACTATGAAAGGATGTAATGGATAGCCTCATTTATTGTAACAAATTTCACTACAAAATATGAGCTCCTTGACCAGCAATTTTATTGCACAGAACTGCTTTAACTTGAGACCAAGATAGGTAAATTGATAGAGTAGCTACAGTATACAATCAGCTCTTTTATTAGTGGATAGATCCCTCAAATTAATACTATTAAATACACTAGTACAGATGATATAACACAACTAACTTTTCCTCATCCTTCTGATCCAGAATACACACTGTGTCATTACACACAGTCACTGTGTGAGGGTTGAGTGAGTCTGGTAGTAAACCAAGTTGTTTGATGGAGAAAATGTGATGACCCTGTTAACACAAAACAATTCAACCTCATAACTTGTTATTCATCTACCACACCTCATAAGAGATCAACTGTAGGCCACTCACACTATCCACCAACAAGAAATGTCTACAAGTGTGTAGTAACATGTTAGCACTTGTAGTGGAACACTAACCGTTCTGCTTGTTGAATAAGTATCACCAAACCTCCTTTAAGATCCATAGTCACTGGTGTATTCCAGCTACGAGAACTACACAACACAATTATTGTATATCTTGTACATAACAGGTTAGTCCAGCACTGCCACAATGTTTCCCAGGTATACATATATACACAAGTGACTACAGGGTGAAAACTAAACACTTTGGTTGATTTGCCTATCCACGGTTAAATGTTAGCCACATCCCAACACTGTAGACTAATACAAACAGAAGTTATGGATGCCAATGTACACACCTGTAGTTTATTTTCAGTATATAACCACTGTACAAATCGATTTCCTTGCTCTTCCTATTGTCTAGCGCTATATAGGATGAAACTTTAATGATCCTTTCCTTGGACACTAGAATATAGTGCTGAGGAAAAAATTCAGAAGTTGTGCAAACTAGGTGGGTTTTTGCTGAGATGGTCACATGTAGGTCATGAGATATATTACATTTAAGTTCACCCCATACCTTATCTACGTATGTATGTGAAGGAGCAACAATTCAGGTAGCTGGTAATGCATGTGTTACAATGGAACTCATCTATTACAACATAATACTCTTACTTGTAGATGTAACACTGTGTTGGTGTGGTGACTACGAGATGACCCCAACCAAGAGAGACTCGGACAACGCGTTCAGGAAACTCCAAGTGTTCGGCCGACTCATTTCAGATGTCCACCATATCTATAGTATGGTCAGCATTCACTGTAGCACACCAGTTCTTCCACTCCAACTGCCTAGTAGGATGAGGAAAGAATTACACTGCTAAATTACATACGCACACACACACACACGCACACACACAGATACACTACATACATGCACAGAGCTACTCATATTACAAACACAAAGATGGATAGCTAACTTACCTGTCAACGACATGGGCAAAGATCACTCTACCATCAGCACACCCAGCAGCCAATTGTGTACTATCCATAGTCCAAGATAAAGAGAACAGTGTACCTGAATCTGGTTTATCCAGACTATAAGACCACTAGTAAAACAATATGGCCAAATAAACATTGTTTAAGACCACTAGTAAAACAATATGGCCAAATAAACATTGTTAAGATTACATTAACTCCAAGTGCCCATAATATGACAAGAACAATTTAATCACTGAAGGTTAAAGAATTCAATAACTACATAATAAGGATCACAGAGATGCTTAATTATCAAGGTACACCATACATACAATCCAGTTGTTTGCTCTATACTCAATATTACTCATTCCAGTACGGTCACACAACCTGATGGTGTTAAAAGCTCCCACAGCAAACATCTCACCACTGGGAGCCCATGATAGGGATGCAATTGGTGAGTCATGGAGACCAGATGTGTACAAATTACGACCATAACTGTCCCACACCTAACAGATCCAGATAACAGACAGTAGTAATGTATAACAGACTGCTTTATATAATATCCATGTATGTACACAGTAACATGAGCACACACTACACACACAAAAAATGAACAAATAAAAGTGTGCTACTAGACAGTGTGGACAACCAGAGTCTCACCGACCATGTGAGCCATGAAAAATTGGCATTCCATTATAAAAATTATTGCTTGTTACCAGCCTTCTGCAAGCCTGTCAATGTTATAATGTCACTGGCCTGTCACAGCACTGTATTCTAGATTACACTGTTGTACCATTCCTGGGGCAGGCCTGTCTAACAGGATGGTAATAGTATTGTGGAAGGTATGCAATTTCAATTTACAGGCCTGTCACAATCAACGACTAGGGTATCCTGCAAAAAAAATTGTACAACAGGCCTGGAACACATACATGTAATTTGTTGCTATGGTAACCACTGTTGCTACTGGTTACTGTATTGTTTAGTTACTATACTAACTAGCCCACATAGTAAATTTCCAAGTTCCCTGCAGTGTTGAGTAGTTATATATTACACCATACTGACTAACTTGCCACTCCATCTTCCTATTATGTTAAAGGTTTCATTTTGTATTTATAATCTTACTAACAAGTAAACTTTTCATTGTGGGATTCGAAATGTAACAGCGTTTACAGGTTTGTATCAGTTATCACAGGCCTGGTACAGGACGTTACATCCACACCTCAAAATGAATGAATCTTTACAAGCCTGCCACAGGATTTGACTATTTTACAGGCTTATTACCAGTTTATAATACAGGCCTGTATAAAATGCAACATAAGCCTGTTGTACGCAATAGAGCAGGTTACAGGCCTGCTAACATGCAAAAACAGCTAATTGCATGTCTGTACCAGGACTAAATTTTTGTAAGGGTTTGCTAATATCAGGTACCCAACAGGTAGACCATTAACACCAGGTCCCCATTAACAGCTGGTTAGCAAAGTGAGTAAGTAAACATGAAAACACACTTTGTACTCATGGATCACGCACGCACGCACGCACGCACGCACGCACGCACGCACGCACGCACGCACGCACGCACGCACACATGTACACAATCTTCACACCCTATACTTCCTATCTTCACCACCAGATATAATCAGGTTGCCTAACAAACTCCAGTCAACAGCCAGTATTAGTCCATCATGAGCCTTCCACTGTAGTGACTTGCTAGATGGTTGTAGTGACTGAATTATCAGATGTTTACCACTAGTATAGAGTAACTGTGAACTGTCTGGTGACCATGAGACTGAGTAAACTGGACTGGAGCTCTGGACTAGTGTGGATCGTAACATCAGTGAACGTGACCACACTTTAACTTGACCATCTTCTCCAACTGTACAAATATGAAATAGCAACGTATTTACATACATGGGTGTATTGCAAGGCTTAACAGAATACGTCACTACAAAGATTAGTCATTTTCTCACCAAAGTATTGTTTTAAAACAATTACGTATGTGTCATAATGATATCACTTGAGTACAAAAATGTACCCTCAAAACTAGGAGCTTTATTATTTCACCAAATTAACAATTATTAATTAACTGACTTTATAGAACTTAGCGTGGGCGAGATCAAAGGAAAAAGTGTACTTTAAATTTCATAAAGTACACTCTCAGCCGACTATCAGTGCTTCATCGACCACAAAAAGTGCTTTATTGCATCACAAAGAGTGCTATATTCGTTCAATAAAGCACTCTTTGTGGGCAATAAAGCACAATTGATACTCGCGCCTCGTACTTAATTTTTTATATGGCACTCGCGGCTATGCTTTAACATACACATAATGTTTCATGCCCTTCAGTCAATTAAGTGTAGTTTAAAATAAATACATCCAATGTTATAGACTACTGTATCAAAAGATGTCACTAAGGCCCAATATTTTGCTTTATACTGTAGCAAATACAGCAAATGTATTACATAACATTCTATATAATGAGTAGGTATACATAGAACACTGTATTGACAAATGAATGATTTAAAGTTCCTTTTATCTTTCTTTGTGCCTACTTTCTTGTATGAGTGTTCAAGTTATGGGTAACAATATGTGTTTTGTACTATTGTCATTATGTAATCTACCAATAATTTATGCTCAAGAGAATAAGGACACGTGAGACTGCAACAATAATGTATTATCCAAATTATAGTGAAAACATCTACACCTGTAGTTATATAATGGACATTTAATCTCATGTTTATTTAAACTCTCTTGTATGTGATAATATTGATATCATGGTAATATTATTCGACCTCACTTGTTTCATTGCTTTGTATTTCTATGACCCCAACTCAAATGTAATATTTCTAAAATATCCTTGTACTTGTTTGTTAACTTTAAGAACATAACTAATGACTGGTAAACTGTATCAAAGGAAAGAATAGCACCAACTAGGGGTATTATAAAAAGTACTTAAGTACCTTCACTATGAATAATTTACTGGACAACAATGTGACTATCTGACTTCATTTTCAGCTTTGTTCCACCTGTTAAACAGCATTAGAAATGAAGAGCAATACAAGAAGCATCTCTGCGACCACTATGGTAAACGCGCACCCTGATTACCAAATATACTAAGTGGTCATTCCACTTCGTTTCAGGTAGCTTTGTTCTATCCATTATACAGTGTTACCAATAAAGAACAGTACAGTAAGAGAAGTGCCTCTGAAATCAATCCATGTAGGAACCACCTATTTCTTCATGGTTTGTGTTAAACTACTACCAAAAATTCTTTCAAATGCATATTCGGCTTACATCACAGTCGATTGTGCTACAATGTTTGGAGGATAATATCCGTTAACCATAGAGTAGCGTGGTTCAAACCGTAAGCCGAATTATTCATAGGATATTTAGTTTACGAGATATATACGTTTGAACATATGCATGTAACAAGAGCCACTATAGTGGCTTTCGCATTTAACGGGACACTTTTTATTATTAACTTAGGGGCCAAAGGGTTTTAAACAAATCAGTGGGGAAATTAATCTGGACGCAAGGTTTAGGAGAGAAATATTTAGTGATTTAACTCTCAATAGAATTTGGTAGATAGAGTAATATTTTGATATGTAATAAGCACCCCAAGAAGGCTATTGAAATGATCAGCAAACTCAATTGACAAATTTCCATATAAATTTTCTCTGTTTCATAACATGTAAGACTACATTCATACAGCCTGTAAGTTATGACCATTGAATTAAACACTTGTAGTTTATATTCTGTATTTATTACCACTGTACAATTTACCTTTCTGTTGTTACTACTTTGTAGCACTTTAGCTCCTACCTAACCTGCTTCTATTACTTCTATGGCTAAACTTTACTTGATGTATCTAAATGTAATAAAAAAAGAATCTACATGCTCAAACATGTGGGATTCTTACAGATCCGGTTGCATTTAATATCTCATGAATGGGAATTTGGCTCATTTGAAGTAGCACTTGACCTGCTAAAAAACATGTACTTATTTTTACATTTTTAAACCATTTAAGTACACAATTTACAAGTAGTAATAATCTTACTCGATGAAGCATTTTAACTGGGAAAGTTACAGATGAATAAACATGATATAAGTGTTAGGGCTGGAAAAAAGATTCTGAAGCTTCGAAACCTTTGGAGGTGTAACCTTAAAGTGGTTTTACTCCTCGAAAGCTTCGTAACCATGGATATTGTCATGTGCAATCAGTCAAAAAGTCATGTGCTTTTTGGAAGCATGTAAATATCATGGATAAAATCATGATGTAAAATTTGACCTTTGTTCCAGCTCTAATACATATATGTGACAAGCGCCTATATATATAAGCATACATTCTTCCAGTATATACGTGCCTAAGCTTGATGACACACACAATTATACCCACACTGTGCACCCTACTGGTCTAGCAAAAATGGAAGGCGTTGACTTTCACTTTTGATAGGTGACCACCTGACTGGTACTCTACACAAAAGACACAAACCACAAGAATGTCACAAAGGTTACATATTTCGTGGAATACACAAATATACACACCCAAAAGGAAACATACACACACTACACATATACAGTCTATTTTAGGTTGGTTGTTCCATATAGACCAAATGCAAAAATATCACGTGCATACAAATAACCAATGAAATATTATGCCAGGTGGATGGAGCTAGTTTAAACTGAAGGCTACAAATCTCATTGGCTACATTCAAGCTAATGATTTTTAAGATTTTGTTTCCCTAGTCAACCAACCAGTAATCAACTGTACTCATGCACATGCACACACACACACACACACACACACACACACACACACACACACACACACACACACACACACACACACACACACACACACACACACACACACACACACACACACACACACACACACACACACACCAGATACTAGAGCAGTATAGTCTCTACACCATTTTGCTGCCAGTACAGCCCATGGTGAACAATCAGATCCAATTTGAAAAATTTATAGTGGAAAAGGCACAACCAGGGGTGTACTCAGGATTTTTTGAAGGGTGGTTCCAACAGCAGTATTGAGTTGCCCCCAGCCGTTGAGAGACTTTCAGTATTTTAATGAATCAAAACTCAGCAAATTGCTATATTTTATGCAAAAAGTACAGTAATTATAATGCATATAAGTACCCCTGGGTAAAAGCTAGTACTAGATAAAGCTACCTAGTAGAAACAGACAGCATAACACATAGAGACAAATATAGTAATCTGTAAGTGATAGTTATCTCACTGGTATAGGAACCATAAATCCGCTGATACAAATGTCATGACTTACAATCAAAACATTATAACTATACAAATATCCATAGCATGAATTCATTTTGCATAACACTAGTGATAAAGTACTGGAGTCCTTTACCTTTAAACACTGCACACCAAAGCTACAACAGTATAAGATCATGCTCAGTTTTGCATTTAATGTTAGAATGTCTGAAAATCTTTATATTGATAACATGCATAGTATACCTGACTGCTCTATTAGGGTATATACCTGACTGCTCTATTAGAGTAAATCGATCTTAGTTGTGAAGAGGGCTCGTGTTACCTCTGTAAATCCTTTCCTGAGAGATGAATGTAAAGTTTATCAATTGTTGTGCTGTGCTATTACACTATACACACTCATTATGTCCTACCACACTAAATGGTCTGTTAGGGTCCTGCTTGCAGAAGTCCAAATTTTACAGGGGGTTCCTGAACCCCTTGGAACTCTCCCTCCCTACGCCCTGCACCATGGCGGGGTGGGTTTACGAGAGGATGGTGGGAATTACAAAAGATGCTTGAAGAAGGCCTTGGCAGATCCATGTCCTATAATTCGAGGAGTTAAATAGTTGACATTGAAGCAACTTAGCCTTTGAAATTACACGTATAATAAGTGGAGGTCCGTTCAGTCTAGGTCATTTGGTCTACGGTCGACAGATAATAGTTAACGTCAATTGGAAATAGTTAATGTAAACAAGTCACTTGCAAGGAGAGCAAGACATCAGTTTAAGATGTTGAATAATTTCACACAACAGTGGAATCTACTAATTGTTACAGTAGGGGATAAGGGTATGTCAGTTACAGTGTCCAAATATCACACCAGGAGACATAATGGTTTTAAAGGGCGACCTCAGTTGGTGGAAACTGGCAAGGGTATTGGATAGGAAGAGACTGACAGGCCAGAGCAGCTAAAATCCATCAAAAAAAGAAGGCCTCAAATTTGGCCAGAACAATACAGCACCTTATCCCTCTTGAAGTATCAATGAAATACTGATTGATCAAAAAAACATGGGACTTATTTATAGCTTAATTTAATTACTTATGGGTAATCAACTCCTGGTAGTGTAGATGTATAATAGGGATTGTTTTTTTGTCAAAATCCTAATAGAACACACACCTAAACTCCAACTTAGGAAACATCGTCAATGCCAAAAAGAAGCCTTAGAAGTTAATTTGGAAGAAGTATAGGTCCACTGGAAAATATGAAGTCAAAAGGAACCAACAAAAGTACTTTTTAAAAATAACTTAAATATGCTATTTTGTTCATCTTGTTATTTTTTTTCCACAGGGCTAGAGGAAAATGTGAGTACTTTTTGATAAAAACTACATAACTTTCCTTCCTGTGGCTTTCTTCATGTCCATGACTTATTTTTAAATGCATATTACAATGATAACACATTCTCAAGCAAATTTGCTTCTTGTAGGTTCACTTTGCCATTGATCTTCTGACTTAGTCTCTGCAAGGGTAACCAATGTGTTAACGTGTGTTAATAAGTATCCAATCTATTCATGTTAACACCTTCATTTGGAAACCCTATAATATTACCTATATTTAACCACAGTATACAAGTTCATATCAAAGCAACAATGCTTTTGTATACCACTGTGTACTTGACTTACTGTGATCACATAGCTGCACAAGTGTGCATGCCTATAGTACAAAATACATTCAATAGTAAGGAACAATACACTGGTGTTTGCTAACTCTGATAATATTACCGTACGCAAGGAAATTTTGACGTAAGAAAAAATTGACGAATTCACTCTTCAGCAGATTTGACAAGTAAAATGTTGATGAAAATCAAGAAATTGTAGACAAATCCTGTACTTTTAAAGGCACTTATAAACATTTGACAAATTTAAATTTGACGAATTAAACTGATTCGTCAAATTTTTTGATGTCAAAATATTTCCTTGCGCACGGTAGCTGACTACTTAACAGCTACTATATACATCAGTACTAACTTCATGTTTAGTACTGTGTAATATCAAGCACTACTCAGCACCTCTTATGGAACTTATCCGCAATGACGTCACAACATAAAAATGGTAGTGATAGTGTGGGGACTTTGTACAGGATTGTATTAGGAGAGGTGGCATTTCGCTATGATGACGTTATTATAAAGCAACAAAGGACAAGGTGAGACATACACACTTACTTACAAGACAAATGCACACCATTTTATATCTGTATCAAAACTTAGGTCTGGTTTCACCTGGTGGGATTATTTCACATCACCACATCACACTATCTAGCCTCTTATCTTCATTATCCAATGTTCCCATGTTGTGAAAGCCGCAAACAAGGCTAATTTTAGTTACTACGAATAAAAACATGACAAAGTCCCCACACTAATGTGACCATTTTGTCAATAATGATGTCAATGTGGATAAGGTCCACGTGTTAGCTATCCATAAGTGGATTTATATCACAAACTAGTGTAAAATAATTTTTAAAAGTTAAAACATGCGAATAGAGATCACTGAAAAAAGTAAAGAAACAAGGGTCAACAAGTCAGCATGTTAAACACACAGAGAGATCTCTATTTGGACCCAAATAAACATTTATACAGAAGCGTTCTCAGTGCTTATCATTTTTAGAACTTATCTGTCCCTATTTACATAAAACTACTGCTTTTCCTTAATCTCTAGCTATACCATATCCATTGAGTCCAAATAAAGATATCTGTGTGTGTTTAACATGCTGGCTTGTTTGACCCTTGTTTCTTTTTTCAGCGATCATGTTAAAAAATTTTAACAGGCGCACGCCTGGTTTACTGAAATTGTTTTCGTAAAAGTGTGTGCGTGTACCTATCCACCTACGTTTGTCTGTATGCACCCACATGAGCAAAATCATTAAATAATGGTAAAAGTAGCTTTTACGTAAGAATTAAGTAAAAGCAAAATGAAGTCTGTATTAAACTTCTGCACAGGTGAACTTTGCTCTGAGGTGGTTTCTTTTTGGCAGACCGAAATACAGGTGTGGCGACTTTCCTCAGACTTTGTAAACTACCTTCCCTTTGAGGTTTTCAGGCATTTAACAACTGAAAAACAACGGTGCAGGCCTCGTACACTACCAGGAATAGTCTATTACTTCAAGTTGAAAGGGGGCGTATCATTTACGTGTGCAAACGAAAATGAAGAGCACCTTTGAGACTTTGTCAAGAGAATTTGTGGACAGTTTAGAAGATACTTCATGTTGGTAAAAGCGGTTTGTTTAACAAGCGCTTCCTTAGCAGTGTACAGCAACGTAACTGAACGAATTACAAAAATTTCATGAATTACAAAATACGAGAATTAGCTAATAATATTATTGCACAACCCAAAACTACCCTATTGTAAAATAGTGGTTAATTCATAGTAGCATATACTATCTAAGGTTAATTCCAGATAAGTTAGCTAGCTGCATGGTGCCTGGTTTTTGGAAGTAGTACAACATCAACTTTGATTAAATTATTTTTACACTAGTTCTGGGGGGAGACCCTACTATACAATACATGTGATACATGCAAGTACACTCACACCATAATACAGAGATTGGCGGAATGTTTGCAACAAAACCGTAAGCGCCAACCGAAAAACGTGATCCATCAACTTTGAAATGCGGTCACCACAACTTTGATAGGTCACGTTTCTGGTGACTTCGGTCATAGATATTATATACTACGTACCGTAGAATATCTATGCTTCTGTGCAGTGTTGTATGCATACAGTGACATACACCCAACAAACTGTTACGGGAGAAACGACTTTACCTTCAACTCGACTTTCTTGTTCCGTCTTTTCTGTTACCATAGATAATAGACGCCCCCACAACTAATCTGGGGAATGGCTAAATAAAAATTATACTGAGATTTTAGAGGCGCGTAACTTAAGTACAAGTCACGTGACCTCACGTGACCTCATGGGATTGGTTGAAAAGATCGCTTTACCAGGTTGGGGTGTGGTATTTCCATAAGAAACTTGCGACGAATATTTAGTTTCTAAACGACCTTTAAATAAAATACCACAAGTAAGCTGCTCGTAGTGTGAGTGTAATAGTGATTATTGTGTTTGTGCTGAATGTATAAGTTTTGTTGTTTCTGACTCACTGCTTCACAGGCTTATTCTTAGCCTCCTTGCAGGTCCCTAGAGGGATAGTTGTATAGGAAATAAATTGTCGAATTTCGAAGGGGTGTGGCAATTCACACTGCATGGTTTGGTACGTACTGGATCTGGTACAAATGCTTGAGTACAAAGGGTCGCAGCTCTCATCAGCCTGCTTTAATTAACAATCTTATTCAGTTTTACAGTCTCTGAAATACCAATATCTGTACAAGGCACGGGCCAGCGTAAGGCAAACTTGATTACAATACGGTCGATTGCAGAATTCTTGAAAAAAGTATGCCGTACCGTGAGTGTTTCCGTAAGGCTCCTTGTGAGTAAACTTTATTGTTCTTGCCACGGATTCAACAGCAATTGAACCACACTAATCTTTTTCCTCAATCCGGCTGATCCGGCGTCGCTACAAATAGTTTTCCGGCCCACGGAATGTTTACGGCACGGGAAGAGAAATTTCAACAATTCTGCAATTGACTGTACTTGTTTCTCATCCATTATTCGGTTTTCCGGATTATCAAAGAAAATCATTACAATTGTAGCAAGGGGGTGTCACGTAGGTACTCGCTGTAGATAGATCTGCGATCGCGGTCAGTCTTGACCGGCCGAAATTTCGCTTTGACCTGTTACTAAGGCTGCAGCACATGTTGCTGTCAGACCTTCAGTGCTGGTCACTGTAAAGTGCTAATAAGGCCCCTATTTGGTGCAGCGTTGAAACCGGGTCGGGTCATCCGGGTCACATTTTCTCCGGGTCTGACCCGGTTTACAATTTATCCGGGTCTGACCCGGATTGGATCACGTGAGAAACGAAATTGTTCGTTTGACGACGTGGAACTTATAAACGCTATCGCGTAGATGATGAAATGACAAAATTACATACAGAGCCTCGGACACATGCGACTACAAAGATAAGATCTGCGTAGGCATGGCAAGGATACATACAAAAATAATTAACTACAAAACTTAACTTAAAGTGTCCAGGTTGGATTACTACGTGCATAAAAGATTCTCTGAGAGGAAGTTATAGCCACAGCAGCTGCTCTATCAAGCAATGCTTTCGTCTTGGAAAAACTCAGATTTGAAACTCTTTTCATAGATATTACTGTCTCTGTAAGGTAATGGCCAAGGCAACCAATTTCAACTGTGTGGTAATGACTACCAAAACCCAAGCGGTCAAGCTCAGCAATAATTTGCAGATATTCTGGCTTCTCCTGCTTACGTTCTCGTGCAGCAGAAAGGTCAGCACGAGAATTAAATGGGCAGGTAAGTTCCAGAAGTACAACAGATTTCATTTCTGCATTATATATAACAATGTCAGGTCGGTGAGAACACACTAGTACAGCAGGGGGAATGGTGGCAGGAGGAGAGTCAGACGCACGTTTGCCATCCAAATCAGCAAATATTTCTACATTATCCAAACAAGCTTGCAACTCAGACATCAAACATAATAAAACAGCATCATGACGAAAAGTAAACCTGCCTTGCTGCAAAGCCACAGGACACCCATTTAGCACATGGTGACAAGTTGGACGAGGTGACAAACAAAGTGAACAAGTTGCACCAGTTTGTATATGCCAGCGACGTAAATTTAACGGAGTTGGTAATGTATCTGATGAAGCTCGCAGCACAAACGAAAGCTGGCCTGGATGAAAACCCAACAGGAGTCGATTCCACAGCTTAGAGTCAGCTTCCAGAACAGCACTTGATTCAAATTTACATTGAACAGAGAGAGTGTCCAGCTTCTCCTCTTTCGTGAGCCACGCCCACTTATCGCATTACCAACATACGCTCAGCCACGCTCATTTGTTAGTAAGTGTAGTATGTAGCACGAAATTGAGGGTATCTATGGTGAGGGGTAGCTATTGTCAGTAGGTGAAGACCTTTTTTTTTTTTTTTTTTGGTCTTCAACCTACAGCTAGGCTGAAGTTGCAATATTTACTCAACACGAATCGAACGCTCAAAATGTAGACTCGTTCGCTCACTCGAGACTAGCCGAAACACGTCTCGGCTTTAATTAATCCGGGTCAATCCGGGTCAGTGGGTCATCCGGGTCAGCAGTAGTGACCCGGTTTCAACGTTGATTTGGTGATTATTAGTTTCTCATCCACCGCCCGCATCCTTCTTAAGCTACCGCATGGTAAGCCATTATTTACTCTGCGCATGCTCAGAAGAACACGTGATACCAAACTGTTATAATTTTTGTTGATGAACGCTACAATGCGCTATATATCACCAGGAGAACTGTTGTTTTCCTTAGCAAATTGCTGCAGTGCCAGTTGCAATCGTGCTCTATCGACTTCATCAAAGCAGGCTTTCAATTGACTGTCGAAAAACAGTTGGCGATCACGAAAAGTAGTGAAGGAAATGTTTGTAGCAAGAAACAAAAGGCAATTTGGACAAGGTCTGTACATCAGTTTGTTAATATTATAAAATAATGGTATAATGGTAATACCCTCCCGCCCGCATCATAATAATTTGAAAGGCTGGATGAGAAACTAATAATCACCGAATAGGGGCCTAATAAAAAATAATAATAAGTGCGTTTTTCGACCTTTGACCGGTGACTTAGCGACGATGTTTCAGCACTTTTCGCCTGATTGTTGGTTGGAAGCTTTTACCCTTGACCGTTGAATTGGCACGATTTTGGTGGCCTTGACCTTTGACTTAGACTTTGACCGCGGTCGCAGATCTACCTACAGTGAGTGCCTGTGTGTCACCTCATTGTTGTAGGCTTTTCTGTTACTATAATTATTAATTAACTAAAGCCATCTTAAAGCTAATACTTACCTTTCAGGGTGCTAGACATATTTGCTATGTTGCCATTGAGCCAACCTTCACAGCATGACTGTGTGTATGGTAGCCAAGGCTTTGCCTTTTCATTGTGTAGCTGTGAGTGTGCTTTTACATGTATACATGCATGTGTGCGTGCATACAAATGTGTGTGTCAGTGTTAAAACTGGGTTGGGTCACCCATGTCAACCTGGTCACATTTTGTCTTATACTACAGGTTTTTGCAATTGAATTCGTCGCCTTTGCGATTGAATTCGTCCCGTTTGCAATTGAATTCGTCGGTATTGCAATTGAATTCGTCCCGTTTGCAATTGAATTCGTCGGTTTTGCAATTGAATTCGTCGGTTTTGCAGTTGATTAGTCGGTTTTGCAATAGAATTCGTCGTGTTTGCATTACAATTCGTCATAAACAAAACGGCTCCAAGAAACCAACCCGTTCATTAAGAGATGAACTATTTATGCCATGGAGAGTTACACTTGAGACACTAGAAGGTAATTGAAGCTGGTAGTACGCGAAGTTGATAGCTGTCTGACAAGTTAATTAACTTTCTCGCGAGTGACCACACCCATCGCGAATGGCGTAGTAGAGTTTGGAATGTTGCTGGATAGGCTGTAGAGGAAGAATTATTGCCTTATAAAGAGTTGTTTACTACCGTTGTACTTGAACAAGTTCTTGTAGCAGCTGCTACATCATGTTTTCGTGTTTACTCCAGCTGCCATTCTTGTTACGGACGAATTTAACTGCAAAAGCGACGAATTCAATTGCAAAAGCGACGAATTCAATTGCAAAAGCGACGAATTCAATTGCAAACGGGACGAATTCAATTGCAACAGCGACGAACTCAATTGCAAACGGGACGAATTCAATTGCAACAGCGACGAATTCAATTGCAAAAACCTGTATAATTATCTAGCCCAGGGTCTGACCCGGATTGGATCATTGAATCAATTAGCTTGGCAATGTGGAAGTGATCTAAGGCTTTATTGTGAGCCACGCCCACTTATGTAGTCCTGTCTACAGGTATACGTGGGGCCACACCCATTTATCAGTAGGTGAAGTGCAGTCTGTAGGTATGTATGAATCGATGTCCATTTCTGTCTGCAGACTTAGTCAAATCAATGTCCACTAACTTTGCTGTACAGATGAATGTGATAATATCAATTATTGTACGAGTCATAGTCTAATCTTGCCAATTTCTTTGCCAGCTACACCGGAATATGTGATATTGTCTGTAGGGATTAAACTATGCTATGCACAAAGTCACCGATATATAGTAAATGTGTTTTGCTGTCTGTTAACATATTTTGAATCACTCCCACTGACTTATAAAACCTACCTGTTTAATTAGTTATCCATTAATTTAATACACTAGTGAAGCATCCTAAATGTAGCTCTTGGCAGTCGCTCTGGTTTAGTCAGCAGTATGTGACCTGGTTTCAATGCTGGTGTGCGCATGCACATGCGTGTTTAATGAATTGATGTAAGCAACACAGATGAATGAAAAACTATAGTATTTTGTACTGTTAATGAAATATACCTATTACGTTCTTTACTTACAATATAGGTACAACAATCACTGACTACAATGGCAGATAAACAGGAGACTAACAAGAACACTGCTAGCAACCTGAGCTGTTCTCTTTGTGCTAAATTTGTTAAGATCCTGAGAGATGATGGGACAGAAAAGAAATGTGATGATTGTGGTTCTATTGAGCAAGTTGTGGCCCTGTGTATCAACTGTACACAATATTTGTGTGAAGTCTGCAATTCATACCACATCCGAAAAGAACATGATGTTGTTGCAGTGCAGTCCATAGAGAAGACTCTATATTGTCCAATACACAGCAAAAAAGAACTGGACCACTATTGTAAGACATGCAAAAAGCTTATCTGTCACTATTGTGTAACAAGTACAAAGGATCATGTTGGACACACATTTGACATGATAGAGTCAGCAGCTGTCAAACACAGGAATGAGTTGACCGACATAATCGCTCCAGTTGATGAGATGAGTACAAGCCTGACTAAAACTAAAAAGGACATTATCAATATGAAAAGCAAGCTAGAAAATCAAGCCAAAAAAGCCATAAAGATGATTGACAGGTGTTACGCTGAACAACTTACTAAACTAAATGAACATCATCAACAACTGAAGAAGCAACTACAAGATGAATTGTCACAGAAGGAGGAAGCACTGACCACACAACTGGAAGACATAAAATCAGTACAAGATCAACTGGCAAATATAAAGAAACAACGTGAAGGTCTAGAGAGGACTACTGACCGTAAAGTATTGTCCAAAAAGAAAGAAGATATAGAGAAAAGCATGAAGGAGGTTAGTGACAAGTACAAAACACTGAACACTCTACCTGTTGAAACTGACTCAATTCAATTTGTACCTGTCAACAATCCTAATATACTGCTAGGTCATCTGTTTACTTCTGCATATCCACATACTTCAGAAGTGGTTGATTTTCCTCATAACATAGGTTATAACACCAAGGTAGATTTCACCATCCAAACACAAAATTGTAAGGGTGAAAAGTGCACAAAGGGAGGTCATCACATATCGGTAGAATTAAAATCAGTTACAGGCAATGTGACCATTGGGGAGGTGAAGGATAACAATGATGGTAGTTATGTGGCTTCTTTTGTAGCTGGAGAAGTTGGAGATGCTAAATTGTCTGTGTCCATAAATGAGCAACAAATTAGGGGAAGTCCATACAGCATTGTTGTGGGTAGGAATTACCAAGGAATCAATATGCCTGATGAGATAGTAAATGATAATGGTAGCATGAGTGGTCCATGGGGTATTGCATTTGGTAAGGATGGCATGTGGGTAGTGGCTGATCACTCCAACTATTGTGTGTACATATTTAATGGTCAGGATGAATTAGTGAAAAAGTTTGGCAGTGGTAGCAGCAGTGGCCAGTTCAGTAGTCCTCGTGGTGTTGCTTTTGATAGTGACAATCACTTTTACATTGTTGAGTATAATAACAACAGATCTAGAGTGCAGAAGTTCAGTATCAATGGTAATTACCTACTACAGTTTGGTAATGATGGTGATGGTAAGCTCAGTGGACCATATGGTATCACAATACACAACAACAAAGTATATGTTGCTGATTATGATAACAAACGTATTGCAGTGTTCCAAACTAATGGCCAATTCTGCACCTCTTTTGGTTCTGAACATTTGAGTAGTCCCTGTGATGTAGCAGTTAACACAAATAATCAGTTGCTTGTTGTTGATTATAGTAATCACTGTGTAGTCACTTTTACTCTTGATGGTCATTATGTAGGCAAATTTGGTACACAAGGATCTGGTAGGGGTCAACTTAGTAGTCCATGTGGTCTTGCCATTGATATTAATGGGTTCATCTTAGTAGCTGACTCTAGCAATCATCGAGTATCAATTTTTGACAAGTCTGGAAACTACATTGATTGCTTTGGTTCCAAGGGATCTAATGCTGGTCAGTTTAGTAGTTCTTATGGTATAGCTCTTAGTCCTAATGGTAGCATCTATGTTAGTGACTCTAATAACAAAAGGGTTCAAATCTTTTCCAACTACTAACATCTAACACTTTTATTATTTCACACAACTGACTACTAATTCTATACACTATTACTGTACACACATTATTGTGACATGTGTATACACACACTTTATTAATTTTTGTACTTGACTATAGCTATACCATTGTAATATCTACTAGCACTGTAACTACTAACTTGTATCAATCAACTGTTGTATAAGTGTTAATAATATTTTTAAAGGATTTTTTTTTGTAAATCACACATATACACATCTTGTACACATAATAAAACAATACATTTCTGTACTCGTAATATTTCTATTATACACACACACACACACCATCAATTGTTATATAGTTAACAAAAGGTTGTTGTTTTTTATTTGAACTATGTAATAAAGTACAAGTCACTGCTTGAAGGTTCTTAGTTTACTAATTTGTTAAGATGCCTTACTGTAGTTATACTGATAGTAAACTGTCAGTAAACTTAAGTATATGGAACATAATTATTTTACTAAGTTTTAAACTCTCAGTAAAACATCAGTGAATGCGGGTTTACTGAAAAACTACTAAAATAACAAACAATTAACTGTTCCATATACTGGGGATATACCACTGTAGTAAACTAAGAAACTTCAAGCAGTGAGTGTAGGTGTGTTTTGATAATGAGGAAAAAGAGAAGGATGCATGGGGGCAAACTTTAACCATTCAAAACTATTTTATATAAAATTTAATTCGGTCAGCAATTCCTACAGCATGTAAGCAAGAGTTAATAATAGTAGATTATTAACTCTTGATGCAAGTAATAGGGATCATAGAAAAAGTAGGGAAACAAGGGAGGTCATGATCACCTGTACAACTGCAGATATACCAGTGAACATTTAATCCCTAATTGAGCATATATATGCCCTGGGATTAAAATAATGTCTGCTATAATTATACCTATGGTTTATTCTATTCTTAAATGGGTAGGAATTAACTTAATCCTGTGTTTCAGACACTAAATACTCTGTATCGAATTCAAATGCACTCATCAGGGTGATTTTCCAAAATACGGTCATATTGTACGTGTAATAATTGACTAATTGTATCTTGCAATACTTTTAAATCATCAATTCTCTTTATCTCAGTACAACTTTTTACCCAGAAATGTGGGAATATATAGCTACACAAGACTGTAGTCTCTTGAGCATGTCTGACACTGCAGACCTTGGAAGACTCAGATATTCCAAAAGTAGTACTGATTAATTTTTTTTGCAATAGGGGATATCAATACAGGTTACGGTAAGTCATTTATTGTACGCATGGAATTTTTCATCGGTATTAATATTGTTGTAATTAATGTGTTAGTTGCAATTGTAAATGGAATATTTCTAATTGTAGCTGAAACTATTATATCACACATGAAAGGTACGAGAATCTCATCAACTGTTGACTTTATAGCTAGCTTGTTTTCTACAGCATATAATCTTTAACTATAAACACAGCCTATATATCACCATAAATTTTTGAAGTGAGTGTTTTTGCATACCTAGAACCCCCTCCTCCCCCCTAAAAAAAGAAGCCATTTTATGTACTATATGTCATAAAGGCCTCAAACACTAAAAGTCCAGTATTTACCTATCAGTGTACTCTACACAGAGTATTCTCCAATCACTAATCAGATCAAATCTAATTTAAAAAAACAACAACAACATTTGATTGCATGACTGGTAAGATATTCAGCAATTACTGACTGACTACTCTAATAGGGCATCTCAAACGGTATATAATTATTTCCAAAAGTGATCCGGGTAAATCTGGAGTAGCTGGACCACTAATTCCTATGGCCCAAATAGTTGCCACTAAATACTGGGTAGACAAGCCTACCTAGTTCTGTTATCCTTATTATATACAGTAGACCATCAATTATCCAAATACAGAATGACCACTCTATTAGAGTATTTTGAGTACACTGTATGTCCTATTAGAGTATTCCAACACAGCTTTGTAATGTATGAGCTTCAGTTATCTGAACAGTTCACTTATCTGCACACTTTTACCATTGCCTGATAACATTGAGGTTTGGATCCATTGTATAGTATTAGTAGACCACTAGACACTATACATAAGTGATGTATGTTGATGATTATGAAAAGTTTCAAAGTTAAAAGTTCAAGTTTTCTCTGACTCTTTTTCTGCTTCCATTGCAATCTTTGCATTTATCTTCTCCCAGTCCAAACTGATCTGTAGGACAACAATACACTCAGTAACAACATCAATTGGTTCAGTACTAGTTGTGTGTGATGTGTGTGTGTCATATTGAACTTTCAACTTTATTTCAGAATCAAATGACAAACAACAAAATAATTTTGTCAAAATAATGATATCTAGTACCATAAGTTAAAACTTATAGAATCTACAAGCACATTAAAAGTATACATGTGTGTTCGATTCATTTGGTTGAGCTAGTATTTGAATACTACAAAGCAATCAAGCTTTTAACAATAATTATAGTACATTTTAGAAATTATATATGTAATGAGTGTAATTCTGTATATTCCGTGAAAGGTGAAGCTAGCACATTGGAAAATTACTATTGTCAAATTAGAAATTAAATCACATAAATTTGAATTTGAATCATTCACTCGTTGTATCAAAATTTGATAACTTAATATCAACAAACCTTTTCACTATACTGCTGGAATTTTGTTAAGTTTTCTTTCCACCCTATTTCTTCAAGGTATCTGTGTCGAAATGCCAACACTGTATCCACATGTGTTTTGTGTTTTATTGCAAGTTCCAATGCCCTGCATAGAATGATACATTCACTGTAATACAATACACATACTGTACTACTGTAAGTGACTGAGTTATTGTGGTGTAAGTGACTGAGTTATTGTGGTGTAAGTGACTGAGTTATTGTGGTGTAAGTAGAGTTGTGGAACACATTGTCTTTAGTCTGTGATCAGGTAGGCTGAGAGACAGGAATATTGGGGCAAGCAGGCCATGAAACAAGTAGAGAAACAGTATTAACTGCTTGGTGGACAAAATCCAAACTAAAGGTTTTCCAAGTGCTTTTAATTAAGCACACACAATTTTTATACCAATTGTGCTGCTCCAAAGTTGTTAAGTACAGGTCATTTTAGCCACACTATAGTATTAATGATACCAACAGACAGACAGACAGACAGACACAGACACACACTACACACCTTTCCCAGTTAAACAAAGTCATATTCAGTTCTATGGCTCGGAATATCATACCAGCCTGAATATATATGGCTTCTGCTTGGAGAGGTTGTCTACAAAATAATGCCAATTCAGCATTTCTTCTTTCTTGACCAGACAGCTCCTTGATCTTCCTTAAGTGATATACTTTATCCACCTAAAGGAAATTAGAAAGATTTCCATATAGAACCATACAAGTGTGTGAACAATGAAGTTACACACAGACATACACACAAACCTCATTGATTGCTGCATAAGCTATTTCAGCAGTGGCCAAGTCACGAGAAGCACATGCCATCCCAGCAAGACATGCCCATAGTGCCTCATCCTAATTAATATAAGAACAATACATAAAATTGTATAAAGATAATCGCCATACCTTCACAAATCTACAAAGCCGAATAGCTTCATTCCACTTGGATGAATTAGCGTATTCATGAAGTAGCCCAGGAAATGGTGAAATACTGTGAAATATATATAACATTCACTATTAAATATATAGCACATACACACATGATACTATACTTTACCTGGTTGTGATCAAGGCACCATCTGTGCGACGAAGGGTACACTGGTTCCCAAGGAAATGAACTATTTGTGGATTCTTAACAAACTCACTAAAACAAAAGTACTCAAAAACTATGAGCCACATTTCATTCTCTTACTTTCCTCCTCTTCTGCTTATGGTCCCAGTCAGAAGATCTTTGTCAGTGTACACCACAGTGGGGTGGTACCAGACTGTGAACCTACCATCCTGCATGCCTGCCAGTATGTTACTCTGATCATTCCAAGCCACACTAGCGACCATTGATCCTAGTACAATTGAAAATATTTTCACCATACATATTAAACTAAGAGACAGATACTCATTTCTGAGACAGCTAACAAAATTCATTTGCAAAATTCTATGGTATAATTCCTTGCTGCTTCCCATCCATGAATTTTCATAAACTAATGTGTGTGTGTGTGTGTGTGTGTGTGTGTGTGTGTGTGTGTGTGTGTGTGTGTGTGTGTGTGTGTGTGTGTGTGTGTGTGTGCATGCGTGTGAAATGGAAGTGATCGATTTTGCATGGTTCATCGCTCTACTCACATTGGTCTACCAGTTGTATTAATAAAGATTGTAAACCAGTGACCAATTCAGGGGTATATCCGGGGGGGGGGGGGGGGGGGGGTCTTACGACCCCCCTTTATGGTTGAACCTCAAACAGGAAATCTAAGACAGAAAGTGCACAGAGGAAAGCAACCAATCGCAAAAGATTGATATACCCTAATAGAGCAGTCTCTAATTGTTTGATATAGCATCACGTGATGATGGCTTACGTGATATGGATTGTTTAAAGTTCAGCAAATGGCGGAAGACACACGCTTAGTGTGCGTAGAAGAGCTGGCAGCTGTAAGGGAGCAATGGCATTTGTAATCACTGATATTGTTGTAAAGGTACGTCTGATTTGTATATAAAGAGTGTTTTACTGCCGGTACTTTTCTTTTGTGGTAATACACCTGACTCTGCCTTTGGTCAATATGGGCACGTGATATCACTCGGCTGTTCTTGAGACATCACCCAGAAGACACAGAATGCCGGTCCCCACACTCGACAGTATGAATTACAAAGTGACACAGGAGTTAGCTACTTCAGTAGTTCTTCAACTTGTTCAGGAAGACCAACTTCACTCGCACATGCACAAGGTTCACTTTTGGTGCCACTTCTACGAGGATGCCGGACAGAAAGCAAGCGGAAGTGTGATCGAAAATCTGGTGTGATGAACAAGTGATCCATCATTCGTCATGACTATACTGTGTGTCAGGAAGTTGTGTATGTAGTAAGCTATAAGTCTACAATTGCATAGTATAGCAATAAGCTGCACAAACAGCAGTGTAGGTTTCCAGCTAGTTATAGCTAGATACACGCATTGTGCTTATTAAAGTTTGCCTAGGGGCACATTTTATGTACAAATGCTACGTACAGCCATAGTCCGGATGTACTGAGTTGAATAATGTGAACTTTATGGGGCGTTACTCTCCACCCAGCTCAGAGACCCCCCTCTTGGGATCCGCCCCTGCAATTATACACCCCACTTAATAAGTAAGACTTTCAAGTACCTAGACCATCACCCATGAGCAAGGGGTAGATTAGCAAGCACAATTTTGGAAGTAAAGTGCAGAGGTGATCACAACTGTACAAAAATGGTAACTAGCTATAAGGTTGTTGTGATGTTTGTCTGGTGTGCAAGTGTGTACAATAATTTTATCAACCAACCAATACTAGTCATCTTGCTGGTACTACCAAAGCTCCTCACAGGTGTGATGTAGAGGTCATGGTTCTTATCCAGTAGGATCAGTTGTCGGGTAGCTGGGGGTCCATGATGATCAAGTGCTATTGTCAACAACTCAGTGTGGTGTTTTAGTGACTTCCCTGATGAGGAGGATGTACCCAGTGGCTTACCAGTGAGGGCATCAAACATGTGAACAACTACAAAATAGAACAAACACAGTGAAAATGAATTAATTATTTTCAATTAGCAACAAAATTATGAGAAGGACTTATGCCATTATGAAAGGATGTAATGGATAGCCTCATTTATTGTAACAAATTTCACTACAAAATCAGAGCTTCATGACCAGCAATTTTATTGCACAGAACTGCTTTAATTTTAGACCAAGTTATTGCAATGGAGGTAAATTGAACGGTATACAATCAGGTCTTTTATTAGTGAATAGATCCCTCAAATTAATACTTTTAAATATACTAGTACAGACGATATAACATAACTAACTTTTCTCATCCTTTTGATCCAGAATACACACTGTGTCATTACACACAGTCACTGTGTGAGGGTTGAGTGAGTCTGGTAGTAAACCAAGTTGTTTGATGGAGCAAATGTGATGACCCTGTCAGCACAAAACAATTCAACCTCACAACATGGTATTTATCCACCACACCTCATAAGATATCAACTGTAGGCCACTCACACTATCCACCAACAGGAAATGTCTGCAAGTGTGTAGTAACATGTTAGCACTTGTAATGGAACACTAACCGTTCTGTTTGTTGAATAAGTATCACCAAACCTCCTTTAAGGTCCATAGTCACTGGTGTATTCCAGCTACGAGAACTACACAACACAATTATTGTATATCTCTTGTTACATAACAGGTTAGTCCAGTACTGCCACAATGTTTCCCAGGTATACGTATATTACAGGGCTAAAACTATACCTTGGTTGATTTGCCAATCCATGGTGAACATTTTAAGCCAAATCCCAACACTGTAGACTAATACAAACAGAAGTTATGGCTGCCAATGTACACACCCGTAGTTTATTTTCAGTATATAACCACTGTACAAATCGATTTCCTTGCTCTTCCTATTGTCTAGTGCTATATAGGATGAAACTTTAACGATCCTTTCCTTGGACACTAGAGATAATGCTGAGGAAAAAATTTAGAAGTTGTGCAAACTAGGTGGGTTTTTGCTGAGACGGTCACATGTAGGTCATGAGATATATTACAATTAAATTCACCCCATACCTTATCTACATATGTGAGGGAGCAACAATTCAGGTAGCTGGTAATGCATGTGTTACCACGGAACTCATCTATTACAACATAATACTCTTACTTGTAGATGTAACACTGTGTTGGTGTGGTGACTAAGAGGTGACCCCAACCAAGAGAGGCTCGGACAACACGTTCAGGAAACTCCAAGTGTTCAGCCGACTCATTTGAGATGTCCACCATATCTATAGTATGGTCAGCATTCACTGTAGCACACCAGTTCTTCCACTCCAACTGCCTAGTAGGATGAGGGAAGAATTACACTGCTTACTACATGCGTACAAACAGTCAAACACGTGCGCGCACACACACGCGCACACACACACACACATACACTACATACATGCACAGAGCTATTCATATTACAAACACAAAGATGGATAGCTAACTTACCTGTCAACCACATGGGCAAAGATCACTCTACCATCAGCACACCCAGCAGCCAATTGTGTACTATCCATAGTCCAAGATAAAGAGAACAGTGTACCTGAATCTGGTTTATCCAGACTATAGGACCACTAGGAAAACAATATGGCCAAATAAATATTGTTAAGATTGCATTAACTTCAAGTGTGCCCATAATATGACAAGAACAATTTAATCACTGAAGGTTACAGAATTCAATAACTACACAATAAGGATCACAGAGATGCTTAATTATCAAGGTACACCATACATACAATCCAGTTGTTTGCTCTATACTCAATATTACTCATCCCAGTACGGTCACACAACCTGATGGTGTTAAAAGCTCCCACAGCAAACATCTCACCACTGGGAGCCCATGATAGGGATACAATTGGTGAGTCATGGAGACCAGATGTGTACAAATTACGACCATAACTGTCCCACACCTAACAGATCGAGATAACAGACAACAGTAATGTATAACAGACTGCTTTATATAATATCCATGTATGTACACAGTAACATGAACACACACTACACACACAAAATGAACAAATAAAAGAATAACTGGTCTACTAGACAGTGTGGACAACGAACACTCTGCAGGACATGTCTCACAGGTGAAGGTGTGGGCATCCACAGTCCCAGATGAAACTCACCCACTATGTGAGTTATGAACAATTGGCATTTGCTAATATCAGGTACTCAACAGCAGGGTAGACCATTAACACCAGGTCCCCATTAACAGCTGGTTAGCAATGTGAGTAAGCAAACATGAAAGCACACACTTTGTGCTCATGGATCACACACGCACGCACACACGCACGCACAATCTTCACACCTTGTACTTCCTATCTTCACCACCAGATATAATCAAGTTGCCTAATAAACTCCAGTCAACAGCCAGTATTAGTCCATCATGAGCCTTCCATTGTAGTGGCTTGCTAGATGGTTGTAGTGACTGAATTATCAGATGTTTACCACTAGTATAGAGTAACTGTGAACTGTCTGGTGACCATGAGACTGAGTAAACTGGACTGGAGCTCTGGACTAGTGTGGATCGTAACATCAGTGAACGTGACCACACTTTAACTTGACCATCTTCTCCAACTGTACAAATATGAAAGAACAGTGTATTTATATACGTAGGTGTATTGCAAGGCTTAACAGAATATGTCACAACAAAGATTAGTCATTTTCTCACTAAAATATTGTAGCTTTTAAACGTATCTGCCATAATGATATCACTTGAATGTACCCTCACAACTAAGAACTTCATTATTTCACCAAATTAACATTTATTATTTAACTGACTATAATGCTTCATGCTCTTCAGTCAATTAAGCATAATTTAAAATAAATACAGCCAATGTTATAGACCACTGTATCAAAAGATGTCACTATAAGGTCAATATTTTGCTTTATACTGTGGCAAATACTGTATAGCAAATGTATTATGTACTTTCACCTATTGAACTAAAACATTCTACAATGAGTTGTTATATGCAGAACACTATGGACAAATGAATGATTTAAAGTTCCTTTTATCTTTCTTTGTGCCTACTTTCTTGTATAAGTGTTAGAGTAATGGGTAACAATACGTGTTTCGTACTATTGTCATCATGTAATCTACCAATAATTTATGCTTAAGAGAATAAGGGCAGGTGAGACAACAATAATAATGAAACAATATTGTATGAGCCTTATCCGAAATTATGTCAGAGATAAAAATGGCCGCTGTAGTGTGGGGACGTTCGTAAAATCTGTATGGGCGACTATAGGATGAAAATTTTTGAATGGAAATATCTCAGCCAAGAAGGAAGATATCGAACTCTAACTAGCAGGTATGGCTATAAGACATTACAAAAGCAATTTTCGGTTGATTTTCAAAACAATGCTAGATTCCTATTCTTTCAGCTAATTCATCACCATACCTGTTGGTTAGAGCTCGATATCTTCCTTTTTGGCTGAGATATTGGCATTCAAAATTTTTCTCCCCATAGTCGCCCATACAAATTTTACGAACATCCCCACACTACAGCAGCCATTTTTATGTCTGTGACGTAATTTCTGATAAGGCTCATTGTCCAAATTATAGTGAAATAATATTACCACGATATCAATATTACCACATACAAGAGAGTGTAAATAAACATGAGATTAAATGTCCACTAGTTTAACTACAGGTATAGATGACCTCACTTGTTTCATTGCTTTTTATTTCTATGACCCCTACTCAAATGTAATATTTATAAAATATCCTTATACTTGTTTGTTAACTTTAGCTTTTTGACAACATAATTGATGACTGGTCAACTGCATCAAAGGAAAGAGCTAAGCAGAGGAGGTTGGACGTGTTCACGTGAACTTTTGGAAAATCTTCGTTTTAAGACAATTTTATTAAAACTATAGTTCATTTGAAAGTTGATGTATTTCTGAATTTAATGGCGTGGTGAAACCCAGCGAACCCCGCTGATTTGGCTGGTAACAAAGCCAGAGTTTAAAGCGTCAATAAAATTCAAAATCTGTTTTATTGGGGAGGGTAGTACAGCAATCTCAGTGTAACGCAGTGAAGGGTCATTGTTTCATTATAGAAAATGTACATGACAAGTCTGGTGAAGTATTATGCATCAAATCACAATTTATTAATTTCACACTGAATCTCAAGTGTTTTGAGAAAACAAAGTACATAGCCTTGAAGCCTACGTGAAGGACGATCTGAATATCTAATGAACCCCAGTGAATTCCATCGTTTTTCAGTTTAGTATTGCGACTATATTTAGGGTCACGTGAAATACCAAAGAAAAGAATGCAATTAAGAGCAATATATTTAAGTAGCGCTTATACCGTGTCCAACCTCCTCTGAAAGCTAAGTGTATTATATAAAAAGTAATTAAGCACCCTCCCTATGAATAATTTACTGGACAACAATGTGACTATCTGATTTCATTTTTAGCTTTGTTCCACTTGTTAAACAGCATTAGAAATGAAGAGCAATACAAGAAGCATCTCTGTGACCAATCCAGCCACTACGGAAATTGCAACTAAACATGCACCCTGATTATCGTTGCCATTCCACTTCGTTTTCAGGTACGTAGCTATGTTCTATCCATTATACAGCATTACCAATAAAGAACAGTACAAGCGCCTCTGAAATCAATCCATTTACTTGGATATTACAGATGATCTTTGCAACAGCCAGTTGCATTGAAGCCATCAAGCATTACTGCTAATCAACACCTATGTGTTGGTGGAGAAAGGGGACACAAAGATAACAAAGGTAAGTATGCACTGTAGCTGCTACGCTTGGTGAAAAGGCACATCTCAGGCCAAAGCAACGTCAAACAGTGAAGAAATGGGACAGTGAAGCTTGGTACAGATAATCACTATACCATCAACACCAATATTAAATGATTTCATTAAATGGTTTATGGGTTACAGCCCTTGAACACAGCTATAATAAACTACACAAAAGCATGATTTAGTTGTAAGTATAGCACTATAAATAAATTCTTGATGTTAACACACTATGTACATGTTTACAAGGATAGAAACAGGAAATAGTGGAACATTTTAAAAACAAATCAGTGGAAAAATTTATCTGGATGCAAGGTTTAGGAGAGAAGTATTAACTCTCAATAGAATTTGGTAGATACTGTAATATTTTGATATGTAACAAGCACCCCAAGAAGGCTATCAAAATGATCAGCAAATTCAATTCGCAAATTTTTATATAAATTTTCTCTGTTTCATAACGTAAGACTACATTCATACAGCCTGTAAGTTATGACCATTGAATTAAACACTTGTAGTTTATTTCTGTATTTATTACTACTGAACAATTTACCTTTCTGTTGTTACTACTTTGTAGCACTGTAGTTCCTACCTAAAATGCTTCTATTACTTCTATGGCTAAACTTTACTTGGCATATCTAAATGCAATAAAAAAAGAATCTACATGCTCAAACATGAGGGATTCTTGTAGATCCAGTTGCATTTAATATCTCATGAATGGGAATTTGGCTCATTTGAAGTAGCACTTGACCTGCTAAAAAACATTTACGTATTTTTACATAACACATTTTAAACTATTTAAGTACACAATTTACAGGTAGCAATAATCTTACTCGGATGAAGCATTTTAATTGGGAAAGCTACACATGAATAAACACGATATAAGTATTAGGGCTGGAAAAAAGATTCTGAAGCTTCGAAACCTTTGGAGGTATAACCTTAAAGTGGTTTTACCCCTAAAAAGCTTTTAACCATGGATACTGCCATGTGCAATCGGTCAAAAAGCCATGTGCTTTTTGGAAGCATACAAATATCATGGATAAAATCATGATGTAAAATTTAACCTTTGTTCCAGCTCTAATATATACACGTAACAAGCGCCTATATATATAAGCATACATTCTTCCAGTATATGTATGCCTAAGCTTGATGACACACACAATTATACCCACACTGTCTATCAGTCTATCAAAAAGGAAGGTGTTGGTTTTCACTTTTCACTTTCACTTTTACAATATCATCTACAATGACATTTCATACACATACTTCTGTAAAAGTTTCATTACAATTGACCACCCTTGATCAGCTCCCCTCAGTCTAAACTCCACGGGAGTAGCAGTACAAATATCAGGAATCGCACCAATAAAACGTCTCCTACATGACTGCTCTATTAGAATATTTAATCTGGATAACCCGGCCACGTACAATAATCACTGAGCGAAAAAAAACCACCTTGCAACAAAGTCATCAGCCCAGATTAAGCTTCCTGAGTTTAATAAAGACAAATTCTATTAGCAACAAGCAGCGCACATCAAAAAACCTAACATTGAGTGTGATCTTGTATGGCTTCTCGAGTGTAATTGAATTTTGGGCTGTTTACATCTAAAAACGAAATCAAAAATAGGTCATGGACACACACAATGATCCATTCAGCAAGCCTTGCTACTTTTTATCCCAGGATTCTCCTTATAAACTTCGCTATGCCTGTGAAAGAATAATATTATGAATAATAAGAAGAATATGAACAAACAAGCACATTTCAGTTTTGTCTGAAATACACATACTGTTTTCTTTTCACTTGATACTTACTAGTGGACCTATTTTCATTGCAAAGAACCACCAGAGGGTAGTTTTTAGGTGTGCGTTCTATTAGGATTTTTGCAAGAAACGTGGGCAATCCCTATTATGAACCCACTACGTATGACATTATAGCTTCACTTATACACCACCATGCATCTTACGATATAATTATTGTGTATAGTATAGATGTACTTTGCTTGTATACTGAATATGTCTTACATTTCATGTACAAGAAGCACATATATGGAGTGGGTATCAGAGCTATGGAATAGATGATATGCATACCATTCGAAGAAAATCAGCTTGCGCAGTGCTGAGTCTTAATGGTGTCTCATTCCCGCGAATCCCATACAAAAGTATGGACAGTGAATGTAGTTCAGACAATAACTCATCACTAGAGCTACGGGTGTGGCTTCTCAATTGCAACACATTATTTTTAAGTTAGAGGAATTTGATGTTGTCGAAGAATCATCTGTAGCTGTTCTACTGTAGACGCAATGAAGCGATTTGCACTTTTCCCTATAGACCACAATACATTCAGTCACCATTATGACGTGTTAAAGAATCACGTGTTTATTAGAATATTTACGGTACGTATATCGTCTATTCACCTGTTGATTACACAATAACAAAATAATTAGCTACAAAGAAGCAAAATGGTTACTCTATGTAAACACAATGCATTACTGTCCAAAAGTAGACTTCTTATGTCAAACATTTTCTTAATTTTATGGGGGTATGAGGTTAGCAAGCAGTTACTGTAATTTAAAATAAATGATTGGTGAAACTATGATGTCACTTCTGCTGTAAGTGAATAAAAATGTGTGATATGTAGGGCTTTCATAACTGAAGAGACCAAGACTGAGATAAAGACCTACTGTATGTGTTTGCATAGCTGGCAGTGGCCAAAAGAATTCTACCGGATTGCTGACCTCACACAATTTAAAGCCTTAATTTGACAGTGACAAAAAATTAGCCCAATAGTTCAGTATGCAGCATATTATCATTTTCAAGTTGTACAGCCACTAAACTAGTTATTCTTAACTGCATGACCGTAGCTAATATAATTCACCAAGTGACTCATTAGCAAGGGGTCGTCACTACCAATAGTCTTGTAGAACCATCTGCGACCAGGGTCAAGGTTTTTGATCCACGAAAATATACCTTGATCACTTGATTTAGCTTTAAAAACAGCCTTGATTGCTTGATAATTCAGCACATCTTTTCGTAAATTCTTGTTTTGGTTGTGAGCTAGCTTAATTACCGCTTTCTAGGACATCTTGATTGCTTGATTCAGTGCTTATCTACCTATTGATTGCTTGATTTAATTTTGATCCCGGTCGCGATGGTTCTACAGGACTATTGGTAGTGACTACCCCTTGATTAGCTACACCCAGAACCAAAATTCCACTACTGAATACGCGGTTATAAAGATGAGGTCTTGTCCTCCTAGGCAAGCTCCAGAGGTAGTTAGAGACATCTCAAAAGCCTGCTCTAGAGTCTCTGGTGCGGCTGAGTCTCCTTCCCAGACAACAACTGACGGCTCGGTAGGAATGAGCAGGAAGCAGCCCGGGCACTGACACGCGAGCTAATACTATAATTAGTAGAAGAAAAAACCAATAACAATATTATAGCTCAAGAAGAAAACAATCTGAACACAAAGGTTTTCTTTCTTTGCAGCTGACTACATGTGCACCTGCTCGAATAGGCGAGATAAATTTACAAAAAATATTTTTGAAGTTTTACGGAAAATTTTATTGAGATTTTAGGGATTGAATGGCGGACATAAAAGCTTTTGAAGATTTCATCCAAGATTTTAAGATTCTCGGAGATTTTAAGACTAAACAATCTGATTTGGAGGATTCAAAAAGATTTTTAAGATCTAAAGGATTTCACAAGGATTTTAGTGCATCGAGTCTCAAGATAAGCCTAGATCCGATGCGTGTCAAGCCCCCTGGACAAAATAGGGATTTGTGGTTTACATAGGCTTTTTTTCAGCGATCCCTATTCCCATTTAAAAATTTCCAATTTTTTATTCATCTAGTTTGTGTACTTTTTATTAATCCAGTAATGGAATATGAAGAAGACTGTTGTGAATAGTGTAATTTTGCATAGTAACACCGTCAACATTTCAGTACACACATGAAACTGATAAATTGCAATGTGCATACAGACTGAGAGCCTCCTAATATGAGCTACAATTTACATTACTAGTACCTTTAATAGCTGTCAAATTCAGTGCAAGGATTGTTGTTATACACTTGACTGCATTATTAGAGTATTTACATGACTGCTCTATTAGAGTATTTAATCTGGATAACCTGCCCACGTACAATAATCATGAAGCGAAAAAACCACCTTGCAACAAAGTCATCAGCCCAGATTAAGCTTCCTGGCCTATACTGAGTTTAACAAAGACAGATTCTATTAGCTACAAGCAGCGCACATCAAAAAACTTAACTTTTGCTATCCCTGTGAAAGAATAATAATATTATGAATAATTATAATCACTCATGAGCAAGTTGTTGTCTGTGTTTTCTTGTACCTTGTAACTGTCCAGTCAGCACGCTATTATTCTCCCAACAATTTAAGCCTGTTACTAGCTGATACACAACACAACAACACCAAGCCTGCCTTAATTGCATAATAAATTTTTGTTTGACAGTCGCTCACTATCCCGTAACCTTAACAAACACAATTTTGCAAGTATAAAGCAAAGGTGATCACAAGTGTACAAAAATGGCAACTAGCTATAAGGTTGTTGTGATGCTTGTCTGGTGTGCAAGTGTGTACAATAATGTTATCAACCAACCAATACTAGTCATCTTGCTGGTGCTACCAAAACTCCTCACAGGTGTGATGTAGAGGTCATGGTTCTTATCCAGTAGGATCAGTTGTCGGGTAACTGGGGGACCACGATGATCAAGTGCAATTGTCAACAACCCAGTGTGGTGTTTTAGTGACTTCCCTGATGAGGAGGATGTACCCAGTGGCTTACCAGTGAGAGCATCAAACATGTGAACAACTAAACACAGTGAAAATGAATTAATTATTTGACAAACAGTTTCAATTAGCAACAAAATTATGTGAAGGACTAATGCTGCTATGAAAGGATGTAATGGATAGCCTCATTTATTGTAACAAATTTCACTATAACATTTAAGCTTCATGACCAGCAATTTTATTGCACAGAACTACTTTAATTTGAGACCAAGTTATTGCAATGGAGGTAAATTGTTAAAGTAGCTACGGTACTCAATCAGGTCTTTTGCATCACACTTATTAGCAAATGGATCCTATATCATTTTAAATTAATATTTTTAAATACAATAGTATATACAGGAGCACAACTGACTTTTCTCATCCTTCTGATCCAGAATACACACTGTGTCATTACACACAGTCAATGTGTGAGGGTTGAGTAAGTCTGGTAGTAAACCAAGTTGTTTGATGGAGCAAATGTGACGACCCTGTCAACACAAAACAATTCAACCTCATAACATGTTATTCATCCACCACACCTCATAAGAGATCAACTATAGGCCACTCACACTATCCACCAACAAGAAATGTCTACAAGTGTGTAGTAACATGTTAGCACTTGTAATGGAACACTAACCATTCTGTTTGTTGAATAAGTATCACCAAACCTCCTTTAAGGTCCATAGTCACTGGTGTATTCCAGCTACGAGAACTACACAACACAATTATTGTATATCTTGTACATAACAGGTTAGTCCAGTACTGCCACAATGTTTCCCAGGTATACGTATATGCACAAGTGACTACAGGGCTAAAACTATACCTTGGTTGATTTGCCTATCCATGGTGACACTTTTAAGCCAAATCCCAACACTGCAGACTAATACAAACAGAAGTTATGGCTGCCAATGTACACACCTGTAGTATAATTTCAGTATATAACCACTGTACAAAATCGATTTCCTTGCTCTTCCTATTGTCTAGCGCTATACAGGATGAAACTTTAACGATCCTTTCCTTGGACACTAGAGATAATGCTGAGGAAAAAATTCAGAAGTTGTGCAAACTAGGTGGGTTTTTGCTGAGATGGTCACATACGTATAGGTCATGAGATATTACATTTAAATTCAGGGTTTTTCCAATACCTTATCTACGCATGTGAGGTGGCAACAATTCAGGCAATGCATTTGTTACCATGGAACTCATCTATTACAACATAATACTCTTACTTGTATATGTAACACTGTGTTGGTGTGGTGACTAAGAGGTGACCCCAACCAAGACAGGCTCGTCATGGAACTATAAGTGTTCAGCCGACTCATTTGAGATGTCCACCATATCTATAGTATGGTCAGCATTCACTGTAGCACACCAGTTCTTCCACTCCAACTGCCTAGTAGGATGAGGGAAGACTTACACTGCTAAATTGTACATACACACACACACACGTGCACACGCACGCACGCACACACACAGTTGTGTGACTGTTTACTAGATAGATACTTAAGCATGTTGGAATGGCCTGAGCTAACATTAATTGTGCTATTTTACAGTTGAACTTCTATGAACAAGATAAAAGAAGTATGAGCATCATGTACATGTACGTACAGTGAACAGTAAAATTTGGTGATCATGATACTGTATGTACAAGTGGATGATGAATAAGAATACACATGTGTTACTTGATAAGTAAAATGATGAGTTGGCACATGGCGAGCAATGTGGAAAGCTGGTTTATGGCCTATTTGTATGGAAGAACAGTATCTAATAATGAACCCTTACAATAAAACATTACTGTAAGTGGCCTGGCACAAGCCTGTAAAGCAGAGGTACTTATAATAAGATAACATGCCAGTCACAGGCTTGTGAAAAGCCTACCTGCTAATATTTAGGAGTGAAGTAAGCCTGTGACAGTATTGTCAGACAGGCTTGCAGCAAGGCACATCACATACTGTCACAATAATATGGTGGTATTTGTCAGGCATGTAACAGGACTACATTGTTAGATACATGATAAATCCATCCTGCAAAATAATTTCTTACAGGACTGGTATATACATGTACTCTGGTTGCTATAGTGATTATTGTTACCACTGGTTACTGTATTAGTGTCACTAATGGCCCACTTAGCATGTTTCCAATATCCCTGTACAGTATAGCAGTTAACACATACACCATGCTGACTCACGCACTACACCAGCTTCCTATTTAATAAGGGTTTCAATTTGTATTTATAACGTTACGGACAACTGTTATGTTGCATCGTGGGACTGAGATGCTACAGGCCTGTATCAGACCTGAACCCACTTGCCACAGCTCTTGAACACTTCACAGACTCGATCACTACCAGTTTACAATACACACATGTTACAGGCCTGCTAACATACAATTATATTACTTATTATAGGAGATTCAAGATATTGGATGGTCACACAGGACTGACATTTGTGTTCATGAGAGAAAAGGACTGTTACAGGCTTGTAACCTATTTTATTAAATGTGTAAGTGTTTACAACAGGCTTGTGGCACATTTATAGGTGATCCATACAGGCCTGTACTCATATTAGAATAACAGCTTTAGCAGGCCTGTCTTACTGCCTGTAGCAGGCAGTTTACAGGCCAACAAGCAGCACATACATGACTGTATTAGGCCTGCAACAATATAAAGCTTTTGTATCACATACTTTTGTACGTGTCTCAATTTAGGCCAACATTTATTAATTCCTTGTTTCCTGTCCCCAAAAGAACATTCAGCTAGTGCGGGCGGGTGATTATTATTATTATTATAATAACTAAAACTTTATTATTTTTGAAAATCATCAAAACATTGCAAAAACAGGCCAGTTGGCTACGTACCTCAGTGAAGATAAATTAATCATCTGTAGGTCAAACAAACTGCAAAATGATTGGCTTTGCTTGTGAAATGCCAACAAACAATTATATTTGTGTACTGAGATATGCTACGTAACTTCATGGACAATCGCTAGAGGCAAACAAATTACAAATAATTTCCATATTTCTAATTATTTATAATGCCAATTACAATAATAATTACCAATGCAGGTGACAAACTGGACTGGGTGAAAGGAAATTAACAAATGTTGGCCATAGATAACCTTTTTGTTAACACCAACCAACCATTCTTTATTTCCAGTGTAGGTGTCAATTTTGATCAACACATATTTATAATACACACTGTTACTATCATACAGTATGATAGCACTGTATAGTAGGAACCACAAAGGAGTAGGCGTGGCCCACAAAATAACATCACACAAAAACCAGCCTCAATGTTCCTAGATGACAATGAGGCAGTATTGGTTAGGTAAAACCAAGGGGCATTACTATTCAGTGGATTGGACTACTGGACTGACATATTCTTGGTTTTTGCTGATTCTATGGTTGGATTCATGGAGTCTTGCTAATAAGCACCCTTAGGGCACCTGTAGCCCACTTCTAAATGCTGAAGACAAACAGTGGAATATGTGAAAACTATATTTTGCTGTTCATTATGCCACTTTACAACACTTATTCCTTACCCTGGTGTGTAGTAATTGAATGTGACAGTATTAGTTAACCAGCAATCAACTAGCCAGTAGACAATATCTTATATCCTTAGAGCAAGCTTGAGGAGCAAGCTAGTCTCGCCAGCGTGGCCATACCTCTAGTTCAGTGCACGGGCTTACCAATTAGAGATTTTTCAGTATGGGCACTTATAATCTTCAATTAATAAGCCCCTACACTGAAATAAAAGTCTGGCAGAGAGACTCAAGACAGTTGCTCCTCAAGCTTGGTCTAAGGATATAACTCGAAGGATATTGTCTACTGGCTAGTTGATTGTTGGTTAACTATTGCTGTCACAATCAATTCCCTGCACTGCCTGCAGCATTACTACACACCAAGGTAAGGAATAAGCATTGTATAGTGGTATAATGAACAGTAGCGAAATTGTTAAGAGACAGTTTTCGCATATTCCACTGTTCATCTTCAGCGTTTAGAAGTGGCCTAAGAGTGCTTACTAGCAAGACTCCATAATTCCAATTATAGAATGTGCAAAAACCAAAAATATGTCAGTCCAGTAGTCCAGTCCAGTGTTCCACTGAATAGTAACACCCCCAATCAAGCTTTCAGATTGGCCCAATAGGGCCGATACGCTTTTCAACAAGTTGCTATGGAATTTTTAAAAATATTATTTAACGGAATTTTCTACTGACTGACTGACTGACTGACTGAGTAAGTAACTGACTGAACAGCGTACCTGAATCTGATTTAACCAGACTATAGGACCACTAGTAAACAATATGGGTAACCAAACATTGTGTGAAAATGTATGTATGATGTATTATAAGTTGACTGTCTCAGTCTTTCTGTTGTGTCAATTTGATAGTTCATAACTTGTGAATAACACTGCACCACTATAATATTGTCCTTTGTTGTTTCAAGTCAACAGGATAATACAAACTTTGGAATTCAACTGAGATGGTATAAGCTTAAAACCACTAAGAATCTATAGACTCAAAGACAGTTGTACCAAAAAGCAAATCAACAGCTTTACTACAAAGTATATATCATACATACACTCCAGTGATTTGGAGTTTTAAACTCACCTCAGTATGGCCAAGTGTGGTATTGCAGGCTCCCACAGCAAACATCTCACCACCGGGAGCCCATTAGAGGGATACAATTGGTAAGTCATGGACACCAGATGTGTACAAGTTGTGACATAACTAGAAGAGATAGCATATGGTATTAAAGTACACACCACACTATTATAAAAACCTGTGGTTTGTGTCTATTGTGTAAATAAGTACCAGTCAAGTAGTTACTTATCAAAAGTGAAAACCAACACCTTCCATATTTGGAAGACCAGTAAGATAAGAATGTGACAAAGGATACATACACATGTGCTATATATACAATAACACACATACACATGCACATGCACAAGCACGCACGCACACACACACACACACACACACACACACACACACACACACACACACACACACACCTCCAGTGTGAGCCTCAACTGACTTCACAACTCTACCCAGTTTGGAGAGGAACATCAACTTTCCTGTAAGAGACAATGATTATGAGAAACTGGTACATTCTATGATACGTATGTAGATGGCTATAAACTGACACCAATTTGGCTGGATCAGAGATCTACAATGCATTAAAACAATACCTGGAGGCTATGTACGTACCTGGACACAACAAACTTCACACAATTTACTCATTGTATTTATTATACATTCAGCAGCATTAGTACTAAGATTCTCATTTACAGTTTGTAACATTCTCACAATTCCTACAAACTGATGTTAACTTTTATTTATTAAATCATGGTCTCTTCAGTTATGTATACAGATATGCTACATCTACTACGGTAGTTTTCAAAAAAGCCAGTAGACCATGTGTATGTTCTGTACTGCACGCATATATCGTATCGTACGCATACGGTACATACACTGTACCATACGTGTATAGTATATACCATACGCGTACCGACGAAAATCAAACATTAATTAATTGGAAGGCATAGCTCTGAGGACATGGATTCATGCATGTCTATACAATACACCTACTGATAGATGGGTGTGGCTAAACTTACACATAGTAGCACATATAATCTCTATAAGTGGGCGTGGCTCATGAAGAGACTAGACCTCAAGCGAGACTATGACATGTAACGCATTTAATGTTTCGTAACACATACACATAGCACTAGTAGTAGTAAACCACCGAGTCCTATACTGTAGTTAATATTGGCTATAGGATTGAACAAAAGTATAACTACTAATAACCGATCAGGAGCTGCTGCTTTGGTTTTATTACTGTTTTTAATGCAAGCCACAGTGTAATCATGCACTAGTCCTTAATGATAGTCAAATCAGACCCTTTTTCAGGCACCTAAAAAGGGTTGACGGAGCCAGACTATGAAGTAGACGTGGGGCTGTAGTGGGCAACGTAGCATTATACACTGTTTTAAAGTGAGCCACAGTGTGATCACGCACAAGTTCTTAATGCTAGACAAACCAGACCCTTTTCAGGCACCTAAAAAGGGTTGACAGAGCCAGACTAAGAAGTAGGCATGGGGCTGTAACAGCAACGCAGCGTTATAAGCATTAATAAACTTCCAGATCGTCAAACTAATTATTTGGTGTCGCCGGCACTCCAGATAGCTAGCTATCATCTCAGATCAAGCCATGTTTTGTGGCTTTTTTCCCGTTTGGTGACCCTTTTTTTGTCTAAGTTTTACTGTTAGTTCAATAGCGAGCCCGGCTTATTGAACTGGCTTTCAGTTCGTCATCTACTGCCAATTTTATATTATACCTATACGGTATGGATTGTCATACTGTACGCGTACAGTCCTTACCATACGCGTACATATAGCTATACCATATGGGTCGGGTATATGAATTATGGTATGTACCATACATGTACTGTACGATATACGCGTGCGGTACAGAACATGTATAACAAATTCCAGTACAACTTGGGGAACATCTGAAAGTGTCCTGATTCCCAGCATGATCAGTTTACTATTTGTGACCTATACTCTATAGTATGTACAAAGTTGAGCTGGATCCTGAAAAATTAAAAGTTGCCTTTTCTCAATACAGTAAACATTTCAGCCAACCAGAAGCCATACGAATACAGTGTCTGTTACAGCCTTGTAATGAAGTCAAACTGTACATGTCTGTTGTTGACACCTTTGCTATATCACCATTAATCATCTCCACATAGGAAATGTATGGTGAAAATTTTGATTGGCTGTAAATACTAAGTTAGAAATTTGAACAAAAAGAGATTTTGAAATATTTTTAGCAGGTCTATTGGAAATGGCAGCACCTAAAATATCCATGATTCGAATTGGCATGTGGTTCCCGTAATTTGCACTGCATACTAAATTTATTGGTTATTGATGGGAGTTTTGTAGGTTTTGCAAGAGGGGTTAGAACTTGTTAGTAAAATGTGTCACTGTACTACTAGCTTTGTTCAACTGCTCAGGAATTAGATTAATGCTTGAAAGGAAAAATAGTTTTGCTAGACAACAACTGTGCAGAGTTACAAGAGTATTACAGCACTGAATAAAGTTGTAACTAAGGAAATATGCATCCACAGGTGTGACTTACAAACCGTTCTGTTCATCAAGGGAGTTCTAAAAAGCCACATATCGTTGATACTACAGTAGGAAGTGTGTGCAGAGGTTACAGGAACAGAAACACACCTTGGTGTAGAAACAATACCGAAATGGCACAATGTAACAATTTTTTTCTGAGGGAAAGGCCACTCAGTGGCTTCCACCAAAGCAGTTTGTATCATTCAACCATACAGAACTTTCATATTATACAAAACCTACAGTAATAGTCTACAGTAAGAAGAAATGTTAGACTTTCCATGCTCTTCAAAGCAGTAGCAAGTAAAACCTGCCTCGTATCTGACCAGTGATGTTAAATGTACAGGTAGTGTACTGGACATGTGACGCCATTACAAATCTCTATTAAGAGCCGTATATCTATGTTACAACCAAGCTTAAGTAAACGAACAAAATAAAACATTGTGGTGGCCCTGTGCCCTAAAGCAAAGTGGCCTTAATTCTTATCAACACTTTTAACAAACCAAATGCCAGTGATTTATCTAGAGGCAGAGGGACAAATCAAGCAGGGGGGGGGGGGGGGGGGGGGCATCAGCCAGCATGTATAGCATGCTATTTCTGAAGGGGGTCTGGGGGAATGCTCCCCCAGAATTTTTTTGAAAAATAGTCATGCACACCATAGAATCTGAAAGCAATTTTGACTAAATCTAAAACTCTAAAGTTTCAGTAGTATAGGTTGAGCATGTGTAACTATTTAAACATGAAGTCTGAGGGAATTCCTGCAAGAAAGTTTAAACAGGTATCATGAGATTGAATTTGGAAGCAATTTCAGCAAAACTAAATCACTAAAGTTTTGATAAGAAAGTAGATCATACACAACTATTTAAACATACTTCTCCAGGGTGCTACATACATCAATAAGTTCTAACAAGTGGGAAAACAATAAGAACATCAAAGACTGATGGTAACTTCATCTAAATTACAGTAGAAGTTGGCATGTATAGTGAACCACCAGTGTATTGAAGCTTTGAGAAACTTGGCAAGCAAATACATTTCAGCAGGCTTTATAGTTGAGAGTCTGATTCACATATGTGGATGCAATAAAAGTTAAAGATTTTACTTTACATTATTGGTGAGTGTACTTGCATCACTACAGATACTGAATATATATTTACCTACAATAGGCACTACATGTACACTGTTTTAGAATTCATCCATCTGTTAGTGTGTAATATGAACAACTTTAGCAAGAGGTGAAACAGTTTTTCAGGAGGGACAAAGTCAATTCCAGTACCCCCCATCCCTAAAAAAACCTGCCAATGAGGCTGACCCCACTAGTTCTAATAAAGAACTTACATTGGTATTAACAAGAAATGGGTTAACACAGGTACATATATATGATACAAGTCCTAGACAATATAGTTTTTGCCTACATGTCAAATCATACAATGTATGTAGGATGTTACAATCACAACCACTAACATGCACACACTCTAAGCTCTTTTTACCACCAGCTACTTGTTGTCTGCTTGTTGGTCTACTCCAGTGAGCAAAATTAGGGAGTTGAGTTATATAACTAGATAACAACAGCAGGCCTTTGTGTGGCCTTTATTTAAAGATATGGCTATTAATTAAGAGGTGGTAAGATTTCACTGTAACAAAAGGCAATACACACATATAATGATATACGATGACAACATTGTCCTGGTTTTACAGCTGTCTTACTCAAGGAAACAACACCCAGGCTGAGCATTGAACCTGCAACCCAGGCCGATGCCCTAACCCCTGGCTGTTCATTATACCATGCACTCACTTTTGTTGTAAGTATTCTTTTTATCCAACATCAAACTTTGGAACAGCTAGCTACTGGACTGAAGTAGTCACATCCCAGCATCCTCCAGCCTGGAAATATTCAAAAGTAAACTGAACATGTAACTTACGTAATTATTTTGTTGCTCTTCGTACAATATATCTAGCTACTATTTTAAAATTGGCAGGTTATAGAGCCGGTACTGGTTACACCGTTTTGCCGGCTATTTTGCCGGCAGTGGAGGGTATAATACTTAGAATGTTACGTGCATTAAAAAAAACTTGTACAAAAAACCTAAGAAAGCGAAAAAAAAAGTTGTCTAAGCGAGGATTCGAACCCGGGCATCCGTACTCATAAGCAATGTTTGTAACGATTATACCACCGGTGCTGCAACTAGGCATATTATTTAGTTTCTACGTTATAAACATCCGACTGAAGTGACTTCTACATATAACAAGAGTGAAGAAGAAACCAAAGCTGAACCCTAGCCTACCCCTAACGCTAAGGAACTACTTTTCGCATCCCCTAAAGTTGAATGCTCGGGGCAACCTACTAGACGCGTGCCCTAAGGTTGAATGCTCGGGGCAACCTAGTCTCGCGTGGCCAGACCCTTTCCGCGCAGCCGCTTATCGATTGGAAATTATAAGCGCGGCGCCTATAATTTCCAATCGATAAGCGGTTGCGCGGAAAGGGTCTGGCCACGCGAGACTACGGGGCAACCTACTAGTGCCGGCACAATAGCCGTTAGTGTTTGCAAACCGGTACCGGCTAAATATACACTTCGTTTAAAATTACCTATTGAAGAGATAAGAGATTCCACCCCAGCTCTACTTCACAACGCAATATCAATGGAAATTGATGGGCTTTGTTTAGAGTGAGGGTGTGTTTGTTTAGCAGTGATTGTGGTATTTCCTTATAAATTATTTGCAGTTTCCGAGCGACCTTTGAGCAAAAACCGGTTCAGACTTGTTTGAGTCACAAGCTAGTAAGCATTTTGTAGTGTGCGATAACGTTTTTGTGCTAAGCTGAATGCATAGATTTATAAACCCCTGGGGTTTATAAATCTATGCTGAATGTATCTTGTGTGGTGTAAGTTGAAGTTTTTCAATTTTTTGTTGACTCGTGTTCCAAGGGGTGTGGCACGTTATTCACATTACAATTGAGATAATTCTTATTTTATTGCTAGAATCCTACTTCAATAATTATAATTGCACTTTCAGAAACTCATCACAGAACGTTCTGTATAGCCACGCCCACTTGACATTGAAAGCACTAGTTACATCTAGACACTTAGGGCATTTTCACAAAATCTTGTTTCTCTGGCCCATATTTTTAGCACGAAAATATCACGTTCATACATGATCATTTGCAAGTAAGGATAATAGTGCATGTTAGAAAATGCTCTAAGCCACAACAATTGCAGGCTTTCTGGTTATAAAGGATAGCTAAACCATTCTAAAGGTAATACATTGTGTTTTACTGCCTATTGAGGTGCAAGAAATGTTTTCTGTACTGTAAAATGATAGCCAGTCTTACCAGCATCAAAACATGTTGATAACAGTGAGTTTTATTGAAGTGGAAGAATTAATAAAAGCGCTTAAGCGATGCAGGTGGGGGATGAGAAACAGTTGTCTGGTATTTATACAATTCAGTATATAACTTCTGTACACTAACTGTGCATGTAGTGAGCATATCAGTTACTGTTTAAAATACATAATTTACCATAGCTATTTGTTGCTTTAAACTTCAGGACTGCTACTTGATGTATTTCAATGACTACACTACACAGTGTTATTACATCCTTTACTTGTAATGTAGGTACAACAATCACTGACTACAATGGCTGATAAACAGGAGACTAACAAGAACACTGCTAACAACCTGAGCTGTTCTCTTTGTACTAAATTTGTTAAGATCCTGAGACACAAATCAGATGATGACACTGATGATGAAACAGAAGTGAAGTGTGATGATTGTGGTAGTGATGACCCAGTTGTGGCTCTGTGTATCAATTGTACCTTATGTCTGTGTGAAGACTGCAACAAGTGTCACAGGAAGAAGAACAAGACACATGATGTTGTGCAGCTGAATGAAGCTTGTCTCCCTATGGCAACTGGTGGTGCAGGTGTTCAGCCTAAAGAGAAGATCATTTATTGTCCTAAACATACCAAAAATGAGTTGGACTATTATTGTGAGACATGTGACAAGATTGTCTGCCTCTACTGTACAGTGAAGGATCATGTTGGACACACACATGACATTGTAGAGGTGACAGCCACTAAACACCGAAATGAGCTGACCAAGATGATTGCTCCAATTGAGAAGATGAGTGAAAACCTGTCCAAAGCTGAGGAGACCATTATGACCATGAAGGATAAGATACAGAAACAAGTCACACTAGTTGATGATATGATTGACAAGTGCTATACTGAACAACTTACTAAACTAAATGAACATCATCAAGAACTGAAGAAACAACTACAAGATGAATTGTCACAGAAGGAGATAGCATTGACCACACAACTGGAAGACATAAAATCTGTACAAGATCAACTGGCAAATATGAAGAAACAACGTGAAGGTCTAGAGAAGACTACTGACCGTAAAGTGTTGTCCACAAAGAAAGAAGATATAGAGAAAAGCATGAAGGAGGTTGTGACAAGTACAAAACACTGAACACTCTTCCTGTTGAAACTGACTCAATTGAATTTGTATCTGTCAACAATCCTAATATACTGCTAGGTCAGCTGTTTACTTCTGCACGTCCACATACTTCAGAAGTGGTTGATCTTCCTCATAACATAGGTTATAACACCAAGGTAGATTTCACCATCCAAACACGAAATTGTAAGGGTGAAAAGTGCACAAAGGGAGGTCATCACATATCGGTAGAGTTAAAATCAGTTACAGGCAATGTCACCATTGGGGAGGTGAAGGATAATAATGATGGTAGTTTTGTGGCTTCTTTTGTAGCTGGAGAAGTTGGTGATGCTAAATTGTCTGTGTCCATAAATGGGGAGCAAATTAGGGGAAGTCCTTACAGCATTGTTGTGGGTAGGAATTACCAAGGAATCAGTATGCCTGATGAGATAGTAAATGATAATGGTAGCATGAGTCGTCCATGCGGTATTGCATTTGGTAAGGATGGCATGTGGGTAGTGGCTGATAACTACAACCATTGTGTGTACATATTTAATGGTCAGGATGAATTAATGAAAAAGTTTGGCAGTAATGGTAGCAGCAGTGGCCAGTTCCGTAGTCCTCGTGGTGTTGCTTTTGATAGTGACAATCACTTTTACATCGTTGATCATAGTAACAACAGAGTACAGAAGTTCAGTATCAATGGTAATTACCTACTACAGTTTGGTAATGATGGTGATGGTAAGCTCAGTAGACCATTTGGTATCACAACACACAACAACAAAGTATATGTTGCTGATTATGGTAACAAATGTATTGCAGTGTTCCAAATTAATGGTCAATTCTGCACCTCTTTTGGTTCTGAACACTTGAGTGGTCCCTATGATGTAGCAGTTAACACAAATAATCAGTTGCTTGTTGTTGATTATAGTAATCACTGTGTAGTCACTTTTACTCTTGATGGTAATTATGTAGGAAAATTTGGTACACAAGGATCTGGTAGGGGTCAACTTAGTAGTCCATGTGCTCTTGCCATTGATATTAATGGGTTCATCTTAGTAGCTGACTATGACAATCATCGAGTATCAATCTTTGACAAGTCTGGAAACTACATTGATTGCTTTGGTTCCAATGGATCTAATGCTGGTCAGTTTAGTAATCCTAAAGCTGTAGCTCTTAGTCCTAATGGTAGCATCTATGTTAGTGACTCTAGTAACAAAAGGGTTCAAATCTTTTCCAACTACTAACATCTAACACTTTTATTATTTCACACAACTGACTACTAATTCTATACACTATTACTGTACACACATTATTGTGACATGTGTATACACACACTTTATTAATTTTTGTCCTTGACTATAGCTATACCATTGTAATATCTACTAGCACTGTAACTACTAACTTGACTGTTGTATAAGAGTTCATAATATTTTTAAAGAATAATTTTTTGTAAATCACACATACTGTATACACATCTTGTACACTTAGTAAAACACAATTCTGTACTCGTAATATTTCATTATACACACACACACCATCAATTGTTATATAGTTAACAAAAGGTTGATGTTTTTGATTTGAACTATGTAATAAAGTACAAGTGTAGGTGTGTTTTGATAATGAGGAACAAGAGAAGGATGCATGGGGCAAACTTTAACCATTCAAAGCTATTTTATATAAAATTTAATTTGATCTGCAATTCCTACAGCATACAAAGGGGTCATAGAAAAAGTAGGGAAACAAGGGAGGTCACAATCACCTATGCAACTATAGATATACCAGTGAACATTTAATCCCTAATTGAGCATATGCCTGGGATTAAGATAATGTCTGCTATATACCTATGGTTTATTCTATTCTTAAATGGGTAAGAATTAACTTAATACTGTGTTTCAGAAACTAAATACTCTAGATCTGTATCAAATTCGAATGCACTCATCAGGGTGATTTTCCAAAATTTGGTCATATTGTATGTGTAATAATTGACTAATTGTATCATGCAATACTTTTAAATCATCAGTTCTCTTTATCTCAGTACAACTTTTTACCCAGAAATGTGGGAATATATAGCTACACAAGACTGTAGTCTCTTGAGGATGTCTGACACTACAGACCTTGGAAGACTCAGATATTCCAAAAGCAGTACTGATTAATATTTTTGCAATAGGGGATATCAATACAGGTTACGGTAAGTCATTTATTGTATGCATGTAATTTTTCAGCAGTATTAATATTGTTGTAACTAATCTGTTAGTTGCAATTGTAAATGGAATATTTCTAATTGTAGCTGAAACTATTATATCACACATGAAAGGTACGAGAATCTCATCAACTGTTGACTTTACAGCTAGCTTGTTTTCTACAGCATATAATCTTTAACTATAAACGCAGCCTATATATCACCACAAATTTTTGAAGTGAGTGTTTTTGCATACCTAGAACCCCCTCCTCCTCCGCCCAAAAATGAAGTCATTTTATGTACTGAATACAACCTCTATTATCTACTCTTGATACAACTGTATCTCATAAAGGCCTCAAATACTAAAAGTCCAGTATTTACCTATTAGTGTACTTCACACAAAGAGTATTCTCCAACCAGTAAACACTAAACAGATCAAATCTCATTTTTAAAATAAAACATTTGATTGCATGACTGGTAAGATATTCAGCAATTACTGACTAGGGACCCGCCGATTATGCTGGCATAATAATGAGCATAATAGGTGCCTGAAAGCATTGAGCATAATGCTAGCATAATAGGCAGAACACTTATGCATTACCATAAATTCTTGGTTATCAAAATACATATCACAGAAAAAGATCGATATACTCTAATAGAACAATCAGAGAATAGTCAGACAGCTGACTGTTCTATTAGAGTATATCGATCTTTTCTGTGACATGCATTTTGACAAGCAAGGATTTAGAGTCTGTGCTTCAGCAACTTGCTATTTACTATAAAGTGCAAATTTACTAGGAAAACATGGGAATTGAGGTATAGATGTCGAGCATAATTTGAGCATAATAGTAGGCATTCCAGCCCGATTATTAAATTTTAGAAAAACAGGCTTTTTATATGCTCAATAGATAGAGTATTGATTGCCGATCTCAGAAATATATAGTTTATTGGGTTGGAATTAGTTACTTTGGCATGCACAGTGCTTAAAAACTAAAAAAAGGTACATTTTTTCTCCAGGGCTCCCCATACATTTTAAAGGGGAAAATGGCACAATTGAATCAGGAAGCCATCTATCAATCTGGAGTATCTTGAAACTGCAGTTGCTTCTAGCTGCAAGTTTGTACATGTAATGAGAGTAACTTCAGGTCTTATTGGATCTCAGCGATCTTTGTATACTTTGTGGTGAGCAAATATGCTTCACCTATTGCACACTTCTCAATACAATGGTGTATACCCATATAGGCAAGTGGCCATCTCAAGTTGGTAAAAACATCAAGTTAACAACTTATAAAGGTAAACAACTAAAGTGGAGGTGCCACAATGATGCAACAATACCTAAGGTGGAGTTGTGGTTCAATTATGGCATTGTTATGCCGACTTTGAAGTGGTTCATACTTTTGAGCTGATGACTCAGCCATCAGAAAATTGCTCTGGAGCTGAAAATCGCTAACCCGAGTGAAGTAACTACGCACTTTAAAGTAAGCACCAGTGACTACCTTCCACCCGACAGTACGTTTTTTTAAGTTTTAAAGTATTCTACATATATTACAAGGCTTGAAAAGATTACAAAACAACACAAAACGTACTTATATGTAACGCACACGATAAAACTAAGATTTTCATGATGATCAGCGTGTGAACAAACCCCACAGCGATTTTCATCCTCATTGGAGCTCAGATGACGGAGCAATCCCAAGTTAAACACGAGTTGTCATTTTGTGCCAGGGTTCTATTGGGGAATATACGGAGAATTTTTTTATTAAAAAATCTCGGATACTGAAATGCCTAATAATAGGTAAACATTGAGCGTTAATTTAAGCATAATAGGCAAAATTTTGAGCAGTGCAGCATAGCATAATAGGCAAAATAATAAGCATAATCGACGGGTCCTTATTACTGACTGACTACTCTAATAGGGCACCTCAAACGGTATATAAGGCCACTCCAATTGGTAGTTATGTTTCTGGTCCTTTGAAAATGAGTCCTAGGTGCGGGCGGGCGGAATTCAGCAACAAAGCAACAATGAAGTGACTGCTCAATTAGAGTACTTTTGTGATTTACTGACTGTTCTATTAGAGTATATCGATCTGTACTATGCACTATGTCCATTTCTTGCAGGTTTTCACTGATAAAATACAAATTGTGGTTAGAATTAGCATACTTGTTGCTGCCCAATATTGTTTCTGAAATCCAGGTTTTTCAAAAAGCTGATGCGGGAATTTTACCCATGTATCTCGTGTATTTCTGAAATTTAACATTCTCCAAAAAAGGATGCGGGCGGTTGACCAGAAACATAATTACCAATTGGAGTGGCCTAATATATATATATATATATTAATTATTTCCAAAAGTGATCCGGGTAAATCTGGAGTAGCTGGAACACTTCCTATGGCCCAAATAGTTGCCACTAAATACTGGGTAGACAAGCCTACCTAGTTCTGCTATCCTTACATATACAGTAGACCGTCAATTATCCAAATACAGAATGACCACTCTATTAGAGTACACTGTACATCCTGTTAGTAGGCTAGTCTCGCGTGCCAGACGGTTTGTGTGGGGGCGGCAAATAAACCGTCTGGTCACTGTTGCACACTTTCCGTGAACTCACTGGAATGCAATTAGATTACATCACGGCATTGTTTTGCGCCAAGGATGATGCAATAATCGTTCCAATCACCTCTTTGAGCAGACTAAGACAATAATTGTCCTGGTGACGTATTCGAAACATTGCTGAACGTCTTCCTCGACAATTCTGTCGTTTCACAAATCCGTAGCGAACCACGATCGTTCTTATACGAACGATTTTAAGAGCCCTGTACTAGGGAAACAAAGATCCTAAGCCCATGACGTTGTTAAACTTTCGAAAAAGTGATCTGTAGCCGAGATTCAGTTCTTTATTACACTAAGAATTTGAATTATTAGTGGTTGTTTCGTCACAGTGCGCGAAGCGATCTGATTGGCTCTGCCAACATTCCGGCAGTGGTCCCGGAATGTGTGCAACAGTGACCAGACGGTTTATTTACCGCCCCCACACAAAACGTCTGGCACGCGAGACTATTAGTAGGCATTCCAGCCTGATTTTTAAATTTTGGAAAAATGGGCTTTTTATATGCTCAATAGATAGAGTATTGATTGCCAATCTCAGAAATATATAGTTTGTTGGGCTGGAATTAGCTACTTTGGCATGCACAGTGCTTAAAAACTGAAAAAAGGTACATTTTTCCTCCAGGGCTCCCCTTACTTCAGGAAGCCATCTAGCAATCTGGACTATCTTGAAACTGCAGTTGCTTCTTGCTGCAAGTTTGTACATGTAATGAGAGTAACTTCAGATTGTATTGGATCTCAGCAATCTTTTGTATGCTTTGTGGTGAGCAAATTAAATATGTTTCACCTACATAGTACACACTTCTCAATACAATGGTGTATACCCATAGGCAAGAGGCTATCTCAAGTAAGCAAAAACATCAAATTAACAACTTATAAAGGTAAACAACTAAAGTGGAGGTGCCACAATGATGCAACAATACCTAAGATGGAGTTGTGGTCTCAAATATGGCATTGTTATGTCAACTTTGAAGTGGTTTATACTTTTGAGCTGATACAGCCACCAGAAAATTGCTCTGGACCTGAAAATCACTAACCAGAGCGAAGTAACTACACACTTTAAAGTAAGCACCAGTAACTACCTTCCACCCAACTACGTTTTTTAAAGTTTTAAAGTATTCTACATACAACAAGGCATGAAAAGATTACAAAACAACACAAAACTTACTTAAACGTAACGCGCACGATAAAACTAAGATTTTCATGATGATCAGTGTGTGGACAAACCCCACAGCAATTTTCATCCTCAATGGAGCTCGGATGACAGAGCAATCCCAAGTTAAACACGAGTTGTTATTTTGTGCCAGGGTTCTATTGGGGAATATACGGAGATTTTTTTTATTAGAAAATCTCGGATACTGGAATGCCTACTATATTCCAACAGAGCTTTGTAATGTATGAGTTTCAGTTATCCGAACAGTTCACTTATCTGAACACTTTTACCATTGCCTGAGAACATTGGGGCTTGAAAAAACAAGGATCCACTGTATAGGAGCAAATTTTACTCAGTAGACTACTAGACACTATACATAAGTGATGCATGTTGACGATTATGAAAAGTTTCAAAGTTAAAAGTTCAAGTTTTCTCTGACTCTTTTTCTACTTCCATTGCAATCTTTGCATTTATCTTCTCCCAGTCCAAACTGATCTGTAGAACAACAACAACACACTCAGTAATATCAATCGGTTCAATACTAGCTGCATGTGTGTGTGTGTGTGTGTGTGTGTGTGTGTGTGTGTGTGTGTGTGTGTGTGTGTGTGTGTGTGTGTGTGTGTGTGTGTGTGTGTGTGTGTGTGTGTGTGTGTGTGTGTGTGTGTGTGTGTGTGCACATGTGAATTGGTAGTGCAGTGATCAATGTACACATGGGTCATCGCTCTACTCAAATTGGTCTACCAGTTGTATTAATAGAGATTTGTAAACCAGTGACTAATTATACACCCCACTTAATAAGTAAGACTTTCAAGTATGTACCTAGACCATCACTCATGAGCAAGTAGTACATTAGCAAGCATTATTTTGGAAATAAAGTGCAGAGGTGATCACAAGTGTACAAAAATGGCAACTAGCTATAAGGTTGTTGTGATGTTTGTCTGGTGTGCAAGTGTGTACAATAATGTTATCAACCAACCAATACTAGTCATCTTGCTGGTGCTACCAAAGCTCCTCACAGGTGTGATGTAGAGGTCATGGTTCTTATCCAGTAGGATCAGTTGTCGGGTAGCTGGGGGACCATGATGATCAAGTGCAATTGTCAACAACTCAGTGTTGTGTTTTAGTGACTTCCCTGATGAGGAGGATGTACCCAGTGGCTTACCAGTGAGGGAATCAAACATGTGAACAACTACACAACAGAATAAACACAGTGAAAATAAATAAATTATTTGACAAACAGCTTCAGTTAGCAACAAAATTATGTGAAGGAGTTATGCTACTATGAAAGGATGTAATGGATAGCCTCATTTATTGTAACAAATTTCACTACAAAATATGAGCTCCTTGACTAGTAATTGTATTGCACAGAACTGCTTTAACTTGAGACCAAGTTATTGCAATGGAGGTAAATTGATAGAGTAGCTACAGTATACAATCAGCTCTTTTATTAGTGAAGTCTCAAATTAATACTATTAAATACACTAGTACAGATGATATAACACAACTAACCTTTTTCATCCTTCTGATCCAGAATACACACTGTGTCATTACACACAGTCACTGTATGAGGGTTGAGTGAGTCTGGTAGTAAACCAAGTTGTTTGATGGAGCAAATGTGACGACCCTGTCAACACAAAACAATTCAACCTCATAACTTGTTATTCATCCACCACACTACATAAGAGATCAACTGTAGGCCACTCACACTATCCACCAACAAGAAATGTCTATAAGTGTGTAGTAACATGTTAGCACTTGTAATGGAACACTAACCATTCTGCTTGTTGAATAAGTATCACCAAACCTCCTTTAAGGTCCATAGTCACTGGTGTATTCCAGCTACGAGAACTACACAACACAATTATTGTATATCTTGTACATAACAGGTTAGTCCAGTACTGCCACAATGTTTCCCAGGTATACGTATATACACAAGTGACTACAGGGTGCAAACTATACCTTGGTTGATTTGCCTATCCATGGTGACACTTTTAAGCCAAATCCCAACACTGTAGACTAATACAAACAGAAGTTATGGCTGCCAATGTACACACCTGTAATTCAGTATATAACCACTGTACAAATCGATTTCCTTGCTCTTCCTATTGTCTAGTGCTATATAGGATGAAACTTTAATGATCCTTTCCTTGTACACTAGAGATAATGCTGAGGAAAAAAATTCAGAAGTTGTGCAAACTAGGTGGGTTTTTGCTGAGATGGTCACATACGTATAGGTCATGAGATATTACATTTAAATTCAGGGTTTTTCCTATACCTTATCTACGTATGTGAGGGAGCAACAATTCAGGTAGCTGGTAATGCATTTGTTACCATGGAACTCATCTATTACAACATAATACTCTTACTTGTAGATGTAACACTGTGTTGGTGTGGTGACTACGAGGTGATCCCAACCAAGAGAAGCTCGGACAACATGTTCAGGGAATTCCAAGTGTTCAGCCGACTCATTTGAGATGTCTACCATATCTATAGTATGGTCAGCATTTACTGTAGCACACCAGTTCTTCCACTCCAACTGCCATGCCTAGTAGGATGAATTACACTGCTAAATTGTACACACACACACACACACACACACACACACACACACACACACACACACACACACACACACACACACACACACACACACACACACACACACACACACACACACACACACACACACACACACACACACACACACATACGTGTGACTGTTTACTAGATAGATACTTAAGCATGTTGGGATGGCCTGAGCTAACATTAATTGTGCCATTTGACAGTTGAACTTCTATGAACAAGATAAAAGAAGTATGAGCGTCATGTACATGTACGTACAGTGAACAGTAAAATTTGGTGATCATGATACTGTATGTACAAGTGGATGATGAATAAGAATATACATGTGTTACTTGATAAGCAAAATGATGAGTTGGCACATGGCGAGCAATGTGGAAAGCTGGTACATGGCCTATTTGTATGGAAGAACAGTATCTAATAATGGACCTTTATAATTAAACATTACTGTAAATGGCCTGGCACAAGCCTGTAAAGTAGAGGTACTTATAATAAGATAACATGCCAGTCACAGGCTTGTGAAAAGCCTACCTGCTAATTTTAGGAGTGATCTAATAGGGCATCTCAAGTGGTATATAATCATTTCCAAAAGTGATCCGGGTAAATCTGGAGTAGCTGGAATACTTCCTATGGCCCAAATAGTTGCCACTAAATACTGGGTAGACTTATATATACAGTAGACCATCAATTATCCAAAAGCAGAATGACCACTCTATTAGAGTATTTTGAGTACACTGTATGTCCTATTAGAGTATTCCAACAGAGCTTTGTAATGTATGAGCTTCAGTTATCTGAACAGTTCACTTATCTAAACACTTTTACCATTGCCTGAGAACACTGGGGCTTGGATCCATTGTATAGGAAGAAATTATATTCAGTAGACTACTAGACACTATACATAAGTGATGTATGTTGATGATTATGAAAAGTTTCAAAGTTAAAAGTTCAAGTTTTCTCTGACTCTTTTTCTGCTTCCATTGCAATCTTTGCATTTATCTTCTCCCAGTCCAAACTGATCTGTAGGACAACAACAACAACACACTTTTAGACTATGGTACAGCTCATTTACAGGGTTACTAAATCACTTAGTCACCTGACATGCTCATTTAGTCACCTACACATGTTCATTTAGTAACCCGCCCTCAGGCAATTTTGTACGTGAAAATAATTATAACACGAAAGGTGCACTGGAGTACTTGATAATACTGTAATACAATTCTTCTCCGTGTTCTGCGAATAATTCTGGACAAATAGTAGACTAAACGGCGTATCTACTGTAGCTCTAGCCGTTACTCTGGTTACCGGTTGAATAATTATTTTTGTGGGCGCTGTAAGGACTTCAGGAATAAACCGTTCTGCCGTTCTGCATTGCTCTTTCACCCCACCCTAATGCTCTGGCTATAAAAGTATGTACTTTAAACCATAGTCTAAATAAGTTAGACACTGCGACCAACGGGAACTAAGCGATTTAGTAACCCCTCTGGCCCTTAGTAGCGCCCTCGCTGCGCTCGGGACGCTACAGCCTCAGGCCATTGGGGTTACTAAATCGCTTAGTTCCCTTGGTCTTGGTGACTAACTATTATTTAGTAATATCAATTGGTTCAATACTAGCTGTGTGTGTGTGTGTGTGTGTGTGTGTGTGTGTGTGTGTGTGTGTGTGTGTGTGTGTGTGTGTGTGTGTGTGTGTGTGTGTGTGTGTGTGTGTGTGTGTGTGTGTGTGCACACATATGTGAATTGGTAGTGCAGTGATCAATGTACACATGGGTGATCAATGTACACATGGGTCATCACTCTATTCAAATTGGTCTACCAGTTGTATTAATAGAGATTGTAAACCAGTGACTAATTATACACCCCACTTAATAAGTAAGACTTTCAAGTATGTACCTAGCCCATCACTTATGAGCAAAGAGTAGATTAGCAAGTATTATTTTGGAAGTAAAGTGCAGAGGTGATGACAACAGTACAAAAATGACAACTAGCTATAAGATTGTTGTGATGTTTGTCTGGTGTGCAAGTGTGTACAATAATGTTATCAACCAACCAATACTAGTCATCTTGCTGGTGCTACCAAAGCTCCTCACAGGTGTGATGTAGAGGTCATGGTTCTTATCCAGTAGGATCAGTTGTCAGGTAGCTGGGGGACCATGATGATCAAGTGCAATTGTCAACAGCTCAGTGTGGTGTTTTAGTGACTTCCCTGATGAGGAGGATGTACCCAGTGACTTACCAGTGAGGGCATCAAACATGTGAACAACTACACAATAGAATAAACACAGTGAAAATAAATTAATTATTTGACAAACAGTTTCAATTAGCAACAAAATTATGTGAAGGAGTTATGCTACTATCAAGAGTATATAATGTGGGAGGGAGAGTGTTGAACTACGCTATGGCCTGTGAAAAATCAGCCCGTTAAGTCCTATGGCCTCGACAAGAAGTGTAAATAGGTGAGACCGGCGTGCGATGCTGTGGGTTGAGAGCACGCAAGCTTATATGCACGTGCGTCACAAATATGGCTGAGTGCAGTTCGACTGAGAATGGAGTAGTAGGTGCCAGAAGACGAAGTACACGGCGCAAACTGTTAGAAAAAGAAGTAGAATCGGCGAGCAAGCAAAGAAGGACGGACGTAACTCAGTGTGAGACAAATAATGGAGAAAACTCGAATGCAGGAGCGACCACAGCTAGAGCAGCCCAAGTCACGAAGCAAAAAAAACCCTCGAAAGAAGGCTAGAGCAAGCAATTCCAAGGAATCAGAGTCCACAAACGACGATGGCTCAATTGTAACCACGGCTCGAGCATCCCTAGCCACAAAGCAAAAACCCGCTCAAAAGAAGGCTAGTCTAAGAACAAGCAGTTCAAAGGGAACAAAAAGCTCAGAGCTTATAAGCGGCAAAGGTTCAAGTGCTGGAGCAACCACGGCTCAAGCAGCCCAAGCCATGCAGCAGAAAACCTCTCAAAAGAAGGGCAAAACTAGTAAAACTAAAGCAATGAAGAAATCAGAGAGGGATGAGTTGTTGCAGTCAATACAAAGTATCAGTAGTGAGGTTATACAGTGGGAAGTAATCAGTAAACTGAAGGAAACTTTTGATGATGGTGGATTACTGAAAGATTTTGCAAATGTGTTGTGTACATCAGAGCAGCCTCTTCGAGAAGTGCTTGTGCATCACCATCGTTACTTTGGGACACTTTACATCAGCAGCAAGAAACTTCCAGACTCCTTCTTACGATTCCAGCTAGATTGGCACAATTACTGTAGTGTTTTCCTGCTTAGTGAAGAATATTCTTTGCAAGACATAGATTACCAAGAGCTGGCTGAACACCCTGTGAATACCCTTCGAAGCACATGGTTGGAATTTTGTAAAGCAAATGGAATGCCTGTTCCCCACTGTAACAAGGTTATGATAACAGTGTCATCTACTGTGTACCACTTTCTATTAGAACATGTAACTCGATTTCAGAAACAACTTGTTGAGTCTGGGAGTGTAACAATAGGAACAGATGAAGACGGCGTGTACTACCGTTTTGGAGGAGCAGCACTTTGTAGTATGTTGCATGCGCTATACAAGGAAATCAAACAGTGCTCTGATGACCAAAGAAATGTCCTTTCTCAAAAAATCACTGTGCTACAAGCTATCGATACCAAGGACAAATCGTGCATTCCAGGATACTTAAAGTATCGTGACAGGGGTTACATGTATTTCCCTGATCCACTTTTTGTACCACACCTTCGTGAAGTGGACATGGTCTTAAAGCAGGTGGTCAATTCAAAAGGGTTAAATGAACATGGGGCTGATTTAATAAAGGTGAACACTGGTAGATAGTTTAACTTTATAGTAAATTCTAAAAACTATTCATCTTTATTAGAGACCATGACTGGGTGTGATAGTCTCAAACGCTTGTGTATATTTTGAAATATGTTGTTGTCCTTTGCAAATTGAATTATAACTGTTGTTGTTTCTTGCAGGTGGGACACACTACTGTCGCTGCACGTCATGATCTACGAGAATCATTTAAAAATGTATTGGCCCAAAAGCTACCAAACATCGAGACTTTCAATGAAGAAGTTTTAGAAAGTGTTTTTGTAGAGTTTACTAGGAAATTGTGCAATACTAGAATTCAAGAGTTCGTCTCTTCAATGAAACAACAACTAGCAACTAAGAAGGGTGTGGCATCCACTGTAGAAGTAAACTTACGGAACACACTGTTAACTCATCACACACAACTGGGGGCTAAGTTCACTGCAATATAGTACATGCATTCTTGACTGTATGATTTGGCACATATTGTGCATGTGAAATTTCAATAAAGATAAAGTAGTACATTAATACACTGGTCAATATATTACAAGTTAACTAGTCCTTTGTGCTTGCTTTACCATACTTGTGCTTTACTAATGGTAGCTCAATTCCAACAGACTGGTCTCGATAATCTTTCCCAGCTTGATGGCTAGCAACACACTGCTTAACCAAATGAGAACATCTTGCTATTGCATAGTTTGCCGCATCCAACTTTCCACCAGCACTGTATTTATATTGGCTAAACAAACTCTCCACTGCAGATCCAGAAATTCGAAGGGGTGAAATAAAGTATGTTGGATAGCAATTAAAAAACCATTTAGCAAAGGCGTTAAAGCCATAGACATCTATCCGTAGAAGGTCCCATGCTACAAATAGAAAAATAGAAAATACACACATTCTGAATCAGCTTACTTTGCCATGACAGGAACTCCCTTTGTGTGTTGGAAGTGTGTGGGAAATTTGGGCCTGTAGAAAGAAAACTAAAATCTCACACATATGTTCAAAGTAAAATACCGCATTCAAGCAGATCAGTAAGCCATCCGGAAAAGTAGCGGTATCCCTTGTTGATGTTATTCAGCACCTCAGAATTGAGACCTCTAATTCTTTCATGACTCAGAAACCCATGTTCAAACAGGCATTGACAGGCTTCCAAGTATGCCAATGTTTCAGCTGTCTTAGCTGCTTCTTCAGGTGTAGTATGGTCCTGATGAATATGCCAGTGGAGCTCTGACGATACCTGTTCTTGCTATTTCACAGCCAGATGACATAAATACACATTTCTCACAAAACCACATTATTACCTGCATTATCTTTGCTGGTAAGACATTTAATTTAGTCCACGCATCCCGCAAGCAGTGAGTTTCCTTCAGCTTTGGTACCATTCTTGCACAATTAAGCTTCACTCGACTCAATTCTCGTTGATACAAGTCATCAATCGTATCCCATCCAAACTTGCACTGGCCACTGCGCTGAAAATGCTTAGTACCAGTGCTCTTTGAAGAGAACAGTGCATTCACCATATTTTTGAGCTGGTAGAAAGTGAAAATTTAAGATCATTCGTGCATTATGATTATGATTGGTACATACCTGATGAGATGGGCAGATTAGCCAATAAATGTGATGAGGTGGATTGAATGGATTCACCATCCATGGTTTCACTTCAAAAATATCATCTTTGTTTTGAGCAACTGAATATACTCCATTGTGTTTGTGGCTTGCTTTTATGGCTGAAACATTCGAAGATGCACCATCACAAACCAACAGGCTTGTTTTCATGCCATAAAACTGAAACAGCTTGACTGTCTCTAAAACACATGCTATGACAAATTTCCCTTCCATGCAAGAAGAAGTTGTAAAGTAAGGTCCCACAATGTCGAATTCACTGGTAAGGTCACGCCATAGAAACTGGAGTATATAAGATGTTTGCTGTGCAATGTCAGGTTCTTTCAATAATCTATAAATGTCGTTAAGGGAAGACAATTCTTGGTGGGTCATGACAACGCCCATCAGCTGATGGCTACGCGAGTTCCACATCAGTTGACATGCAACTTTCACCTCATCAAATATGAGTACCCCATCCGATTTGGGCTCTTGTTTACCAGCTTCTCTGCACTGTTCCTTGAAGATTACATAACGAGCAACCTGCCTCTCTATGCACTGACTGCTTGCTCCTGGTTCATGCATAAATGCTCCAGTGTAGGCTTGTAATGTTGACCTGGATGGCAATTGCAAAATTCCAAAACTTTTAAGAGCCTTATAAGCTGCAGGACTCCTGGTATATACTGCTAAGGCTAAACATAAAAGTGCTACATAAATGGGATTCAACATACAAAGTAACTGACCAATTCTAACAGTTATCATGCTCCATCTGTTACCTCGCTCTCCAGAAACTGACAAACAATCATATAATAATAATATAATCAATTAAACAGTACTGTAAAGCTTACCATTCTTGGACTGATCATGCAGGAACTGCTGCTTCTGACGCTTACTATCAGTGTACCAGATCTCCTTCATTAAATCACCAACTCCGTGTTCACTACCTTCAAGTAAAATCTTTTCCAACTCTTCAGTCCTAATACTCTCCACAATAGCACACATCTCGTCATGTTGTTCATCATTCAACGTTACATCTGACTCGGAACACTTTTCCAACTTTCGTAATAAATTGGATCTCTCACTTTGCGCATGGCATTTTCTCTTATTCTGGCTAGCTGGAGACATATATGAAAGCCTGGCCCGTGATGATGACAATTGCCTTTTCAGCTTTCGACTAGGGCTTTCTGCTAAAGTACGGCGTCTTTGGCAATTCAAATAGTGGATTAGCCTCTTACAAGCAGCACAGTTAACTTCCATAGATGCTTTTTCAGCTGCAGTTGCATTGCTGGCCAGCAAAAACCATAGCTTGCAGTTTACTGAGTCTACTCGGGCAAAAGGCTCTGCAGTTTTCCTCACACTTTTAATATCAAAGCGGATAGTTTCAAAATAATGCGAGTTGTAATACTTTGGGTCAATACCAGGACAAAATTTGTATCCAGAGCCAGCACGAAATTGACGGCACAATTCCTTCACATCCCTGACAGACTTCAAGGTACCTGAAATCAGTTTCTTCATCATCACATGAACTTCGTACTCCATTCCCCTGATGGTTACTTGGACTCGCGAAGTAAAGCCAAATGGACGGTGAAACATCAGTGTTTGCTGAGTTATCACTACCATAGAGTTCCCTGCGTCGTCTTGTGCTTTAACAAAACACAGATCCGGAAAATCATTGGTCCCCAGCTCGCACACTTCGTGATGAAAAAGCTCATGTTCCGCTCGATCCACCTCCCCAATCTCTACAGGACCGTTGTTCTCCTCTCCAGGCACTCCTTCACCTCGTTCTTCACTTACTGCTCTCGCTTCAGTCCCTTTACTGTCACCGGCGATGCCATCTTGCAACTCATAATCGATTTCCCGTTCAATATCACTGGACATTTCAACCATTTGCTGAACCACTGTATGTCTCGAAGGGGTTTCAGCCATCGTTCACTTTGGTTCTTGCGGCCATGAGGTCTTAGCCGCCTTGACATAGACGTGTCGATTCGTGCCTATCAACACCAGTCGAGATTACGTAAATACACGTAGGCATCCGTAAATATCCGGAAACACTTAACGGGCTCATTTTTCACAGGCTATAGCGTAGTTCGACACTCTCCCTCCCACATTATATACTCTTGCTACTATGAAAGGATGTAATGGATAGCCTCATTTATTGTAACAAATTTCACTACAAAATATGAGCTCCTTGACCAGCAATTTTATTGCACAGAACTGCTTTAACTTGAGACCAAGATATTGCAATGGAGGTAAATTGATAGAGTAGCTACAGTATACAATCAGCTCTTTTATTAGTGGATAGATCCCTCAAATTAATACTATTAAATACACTAGTACAGATGATATAACACAACTAACTTTTCTCATCCTTCTGATCTAGAATACACACTGTGTCATTACACACAGTCACTGTGTGAGGGTTGAGTCAGTCTGGTAGTAAACCAAGTTGTTTGATGGAGCAAATGTGACGACCCTGTTAATACAAAACAATTCAACCTCATAAATTGTTATTTATCCACCACACCTCATAAGAGATCAACTGTAGGCCACTCACACTATCCACCAACAAGAAATGTCTACAAGTGTGTAGTAACATGTTAGCACTTGTAATGGAACACTAACCGTTCTGCTTGTTGAATAAGTATCACCAAACCTCCTTTAAGGTCCATAGTCACTGGTGTATTCCAGCTACGAGAACTACACAACACAATTATTGTATATCTTGTACATAACAGGTTAGTCCAGCACTACCACAATGTTTCCCAGGTATATGTATATGCACAAGTGACTACAGGGTGAAAACTAAACACCTTGGTTGATTTGCCTATCCATGGTGGCACTTTTAAGCCAAATCTCAACACTGTAGACTAATACAAACAGAAGTTATGGCTGCCAATGTACACACCTGTAGTTTATTTTCAGTATATAACCACTGTACAAATCAATTTCCTTGCTCTTCCTATTGTCTAGCGCTATATAGGATGAAACTTTAACGATCCTTTCCTTGGACACTAGAATATAGTGCTGAGGAAAAAATTCAGAAGTTGTGCAAACTAGGTGGGTTTTTGCTGAGATGGTCACATGTAGGTCATGAGATATATTAGATTTAAATTCACCCCATACCTTATCTCTGTATGTGAAGGAACAACAATTCAGGTAGCTGGTAATGCATTTGTTACCATGGAACTCATCTATTACAACATAATACTCTTACTTGTAGATGTAACACTGTGTTGGTGTGGTGACTACGAGATGACCCAACCAAGAGAGGCTCGGACAACGCGTTCAGGAAACTCCAAGTGTTCAGCCGACTCATTTGAGATGTCCACCATATCTATAGTATGGTCAGTGTTCACTGTAGCACACCAGTTCTTCCACTCCAACTGCCTAGCAGGATGAGGGAAGAATTACACTGCTAAATTGTACATTACTACATGCGTACAAACATGCACGCGCACACATGCTCACACACACACACACACACACACACACACACACACACACACACACACACACACACACACACACACACACACACACACACAAACACACAGAGCTACTCATATTACAAACACAAAGATGGATAGCTAACTTACCTGTCAACCACATGGGCAAAGATCACTCTACCATCAGCACACCCAGCAGCCAATTGTGTACTATCCATAGTCCAAGATAAAGAGAACAGTGTACCTGAATCTGGTTTATCCAGACTATAGGACCACTAGTAAAACAATATGGCCAAATAAACATTGTTAAGATTGCATTAACTCCAAGTGCCCATAATATGACAAGAACAATTTAATCACTGAAGGTTACAGAATTCAATAACTACATAATAAGGATCACAGAGATGCTTAATTATCAAGGTACACCATACATACAATCCAGTTGTTTGCTCTATACTCAATATTACTCATCCCAGTACGGTCACACAACCTGATGGTGTTGAAAGCTCCCACAGCAAACATCTCACCACTGGGAGCCCATGATAGGGATGCAATTGGTGAGTCATGGAGACCAGATGTGTACAAATTACGACCATAACTGTCCCACACCTAACAGATCCAGATAACAGACAGTAGTAATGTATAACAGACTGCTTTATATAGTATCCATGTATGTACACAGTAACATGAGCACACACTACACACACACAAAAAGAACAAATAAAAGTGTGCTACTAGACAGTGTGGACAATGAACACTCTGCAGGATGTCTCACAGGTGAAGGTGTGGGCAACCAGAGTCTCACCGACCATGTGAACCATGAAAAATTGGCATTCCATTATAAAAATTATTGCTTGTTACCAGCCTTCTGCAAGCCTGTCAATGTTATAATGTCACTGGCCTGTCACAGCACTGTATTCTAGATTACACTGTTGTACCATTCCTGGGGCAGGCCTGTCTAGCAGGATGGTAATAGTATTGTGGAAGGTATGCAATTTCAATTTACAGGCATGTCACAATCAACGACTAGGGTATCCTGCAAAAAAAATTGTACAACAAGCCTGGAACACATACATGTAATTTGTTGCTATGGTAACCACTGTTGCTACTGGTTACTGTATTGTTTAGTTACTATACTAACTAGCCCACATTGTAAATTTCCAAGTTCCCTGCAGTGTTGACTAGTTATATATTACACCACACTGACTAACTTGCCACTCCATCTTCCTATTATGTTAAAGGTTTCATTTTGTATTTATAATCTTACTAACAAGTAAACTTTTCATTGTGGGATTCGAAATGTAATAGCGTTTACAGGTCTGTATCAGTTAGCACAGGCCTGGTACAGGACGTTACATCCACACCTCAAAATGAATGAATCTTTACAAGCCTGCCACAGGATTTGACTATTTTACAGGCTTGTTACCAGTTTATAATACAGGCCTGTATAAAATGCAACATAAGCCTGTTGTACACAATAGAGCAGGTCACAGGCCTGCTAACATACAAAAACAGCTAATTGCATGCCTGTACCAGGACTAAATTTTTGTAAGGGTTTGCTAATATCAGGTACCCAACAGGTAGACCATTAACACCAGGTCCCCATTAACAGCTGGTTAGCAATGTGAGTAAGTAAACATGAAAACACACTTTGTGCTCATGGATCACGCACGCACGCACGCACGCACGCACGCACGCACACATGTACACAATCTTCACACCCTATACTTCCTATCTTCACCACCAGATATAATCAGGTTGCCTAACAAACTCCAGTCAACAGCCGGTATTAGTCCATCATGAGCTTTCCACTGTAGTGACTTGCTAGATGGTTGTAGTGATTGAATTATCAGATGTTTACCACTAGTATAGAGTAACTGAGAACTGTCTGGTGACCATGAGACTGAGTAAACTGGACTGGAGCTCTGGACTAGTGTGGATTGTAACATCAGTGAATGTGACCACACTTTAACTTGACCATCTTCTCCAACTGTACAAATATGAAATAGCAACGTATTTACATACGTGGGTGTATTGCAAGGCTTAACAGAATACGTCACTACAAAGATTAGTCATTTTCTCACCAAAGTATTGTTTTAAAACAATTACGTATGTGTCATAATGATATCACTTGAGTACAAAAATGTACCCTCAAAACTAGGAGCTTTATTATTTCACCAAATTAACAATTATTAATTAACTGACTTTATAGAACTTAGCGTGGGCGAGATCAAAGGAAAAAGTGTACTTTAAATTTCATAAAGTACACTCTCAGCCGACTATCAGTGCTTCATCGACCACAAAGAGTGCTTTATTCGTTCAATAAAGCACTCTTTGTGGGCAATAAAGCACAATTGATACTACTCGGCCATGCGCCTCGTACTTAATTTTGTATATAGCACTCGCGGCTATGCTTTAACATACACATAATGTTTCATTCCCTTCAGTCAATTAAGTGTAGTTTAAAATAAATACATCCAATGTTATAAACTACTGTATCAAAAGATGTCACTAAGGCCAAATATTTTGCTTTATACTGTAGCAAATACAGCAAATGTATTACATAACATTCTATACAATGAGTAGGTATACATAGAACACTGTATTGACAAATGAATGATTTAAAGTTCCTTTTACCTTTCTTTGTGCCTACTTTCTTGTATGAGTGTTCAAGTTATGGGTAACAATATGTGTTTTGTACTATTGTCATTATGTAATCTACCAATAATTTATGCTCAAGAGAATAAGGATATGTGAGACTACAACAATAATGTATTATCCAAATTATAGTGAAAACATCTACACCTGTAGTTATATAATGGACATTTAATCTCATGTTTATTTACACTCTCTTGTATGTGATAATATTGATATCATGGTAATATTATTTGACCTCACTTGTTTCATTACTTTTTATTTCTATGACCCCAACTCAAATGTAATTTTTCTAAAATATCCTTGTACTTATTTGTTAACTTTAAGAACATAACTGATGACTGGTAAACTGTATCATAGGAAAGAATAGCACCAGCTAGGGGTATTATAACAAGTTGATGTTGTGCTACTTCTAAAAACCAGGCGCCATGCAGCTAGCTAACTCATCTGAAATAACTATAGACAGTATATACAACTATGAATTAACCAACTATGTATTACTACTTTATAATAGGGTAGTTTGGGTTGTGCAATAATATAATTAGCTATTTCTCGTATTTCGTAATTCATGAAATATTCGTAATTCGTTCAATTACGTTGCTATGCACTGCTAAGGAAGCGTTTGTTAAATAAACCGCTTTTACCAACATATTACGCACAAAACTATCTTCTAAACTGTTTTACAGTGTGACTAACGTGTTTTTTCCCACACATTCTCTCGACAAAGCCTCAAAGCTACTCTTCATTTTCGTTTGCGTACGTAAGGGATACGCCCCCTTTCAACTCGAAGCGGTAGGCTATTCCTGGCAGTGTACGAGGCCTGCACCGTTGTTTTTCAGTTGCTAAATGCCTGAAAACCTCAAGGGGAAGGTAGTCTGAGGAAAGTCACCACACCCGTATTTCAGTCCGCCGAAAAGAAACCACCTCAGAGCAAAGTTCACTTGTGCAAAAGTTTAATACAGACTTCATTTCACTTTTACTTCTTATGCTGCTTTTACCGTTATTAAACGATTTTGCTCACGTGGGTGCGTACGGACAAACATAGGTAGATAGGTAGATAGATAGGTACACACACACACTATTACGAAAACAATTTCAGTAAACCAGGCGTACGCCCACAGCCGGCCTTCGGCCGGCTGTGGGCGTGCGCCTGGTTTAAAAAAGTAATTAAACACCTTCACTATGAATAATTTACTGGACAACAATGTGACTATCTGATTTCATTTTCAGCTTGGTTCCACCTGTTAAACAGCATTAGAAATGAAGAGCAATACAAGAAGCATCTCTGTGACCACTATGGTAAACGTGCATCCTGATTACCAAATATACTAAGTGGTCATTCCACTTCGTTTCAGGTAGCTATGTTCTATCCATTATACAGCATTACCAATAAAGAACAGTACAGTAAGAGAAGTGCCTCTGAAATCAATCCATGTAGGAACCACCTATTTCTTCATGGTTTGTGTTAAACTACTACCAAAAATTCTTTCAAATGCATATTCGGCTTACATCACAGTCAATTGTGCTACAATGTTTGGAGGATAATATCCATTAACCGTAGAGTAATGTGGTTCAAACCGTATATTCATAGGATATTTAGTTTACGAGATATATACGTTTGAACATATGCATGTAACAAGAGCCACTATAGTGGCTTTCGCATTTAACGGGACACTTTTTATTATTAACTTAGGGGCCAAAGGGTTTTAAACAAATCAGTGGGAAAATTAATCTGGATGCAAGGTTTAGGAGAGAAATACTTAGTGATTTAACTCTCAATAGAATTTGGTAGATAGTGTAATATTTTGATATGTAACAAGCACCCCAAGAAGGCTATTGAAATGATCAGCAAACTCAATTGACAAATTTCCATATAAATTTTCTCTGTTTCATAACATGTAAGACTACATTCATACAGCCTGTAAGTTATAACCATTGAATTAAACACTTGTAGTTTATATTCTGTATTTATTACTACTGTACAATTTACCTTTCTGTTGTTACTACTTTGTAGCACTGTAGCTCCTACCTAACCTGCTTCTATTACTTCTATGGCTAAACTTTACTTGATGTATCTAAATGTAATAATAAAAGAATCTACATGCTCAAACATGTGGGATTCTTACAGATCCGGTTGCATTTAATATCTCATGAATGGGAATTTGGCTCATTTGAAGTAGCACTTGACCTGCTAAAAAACATGTACTTATTAAATCATTTAAGTGCACAATTTACAGGTAGTAATAATCTTACTCGATGAAGCATTTTAACTGGGAAAGTTACAGATGAATAAACATGATATAAGTGTTAGGGCTGGAAAAAAGATTTTGAGGCTTCGAAACCTTTGGAGGTGTAACCTTAAAGTGGTTTTACCCCTCGAAAGCTTTGTAACCATGGATACTGCCATGTGCAATCAGTCAAAGTCATGTGCTTTTTGGAAGCATGCAAATATCATGGATAAAATCATGATGTAAAATTTAACCTTTGTTCCAGCTCTAATATATACACGTAACAAGCGCCTATATATATAAGCATACATTCTTCCAGTATATGCGTGCCTAAGCTCAATGACACACACAATTATACCCACACTGTTATTAAACCCTATTGGTCTATCAAAAAAGGAAGGTATTGGCTTTCACTTTTGATAGATGACCACCTGATTGGTACTTTACACAAAAGACACAAACCACAAGAATGTCACAAAGGTTACATATCACATGGACTACACAAATATACACACACCCAAAAGGAAACATACACACACTACACATATACAGTCTATTTTAGGTTGGTTGTCCATGTAGGCCAATGCAAGAATATCACGTGAGTACAAATAACCAACAGTTCAATAACCAATGAAATTTTATGCCAGGCGGACGGAACTAGTTTAAACTGAAGGCTACAGATCTCATTGGTTACTTTCACAGACGTGATTTTTAATGCTTTGTTTCCCTAGTCAACCAACCAGAAATCAACTGTACTCATGTACACACATACACACACACCAGATACTAGAGCAGTATAGTCTTCACACCATCTTGTTGCCAGTACAGCTCCAGTGTGAGCCTCAACTGACTTCTCAACTCTACCCAGTTTGGAGAGGAACATCAACTTTCCTGTAAGAGACAATGATTGTGAGAAACTGCATGGTACATTATCACAAAAAGGCCTGACATCAGAGATCTGTGAAAGCAACTACAAGATACCTGGGGGCTACATACATAGATGGAAAGAACAAATTCACACAATTCACTTTGTATTATGACTACATCTATTCTACATTCAACAGTTTTATTACTATAAGATTGACTTCCTGTACTGACGGCTTTAGCTTTAAGGCCTTAGTAACAAAAGCAATTCCACGGAGTACTTGAAATGATACAGCATATCATGTACCTGGAGAGAAGGCCATGTTTTTGAAATAAAAAAAACACCATCCATTCACTTAGCTTAATTAACATAGGGCAGAAAAAAAATTAAGCATACCATGTATAGGATAGTGTTCTGATTCTTTGTTTGAAACAGTTTATAATGTAAGTTTTATTTGTGACCTAAGTGGATTATGAAGATGGTTATAGACTGCTAAAACTGAATAAACAATAATTTAGAGTTTCAATGTTACAACTACATAACACTACACAAGAACATTGATACATCCTATAATAGGTACAATTGCTTTAGGTGAAAAACACTTGGTGAGAAAGAGGTACAATGAAACATTCTGATCAATGTTTATGAAAACAAGTATAAGAAAAAAATTGGAATTTTAAAGTAGATTAGGGATAGTGTATAATGCTGCAATAAAAAGTACTGAAACAAGCTGGATCATAGTACGTAATGTCCAAATACTGTAAAACAATAAGAAGTGAATATCCCTACTGTGCATTCTTATACTTGTTTGTTTGCAAGCTCATGACCACTAAATATCTGCTGAGTTACTCACAGCACTATTGTACTAGATTATGACTCATACAATAACAACTGATCAGTGGGCGTGGCTCCACATAAGCCTGCAGACAATAATGGACGTGGATTCGTGCTTACATACGGACTGATGGATGGGCGTGGCTACCATATTATGTCTACAGACAGTAATTTATGTAAGTGGGCGTGGCTCACGAAAGAAGCAGTGCTATGCTATGACATGTAGTAACATGTCCACATTTAATTTAGCACATGAGGTCAGACCCGAATAATCTGTAAAGCAGGACCTGGATGACCTACTGTTACTAAATAAACTATAGACTTACACATTGCTATATAGAGTTGCTCTCTGTGATCGATATCAACAGTGAGTCACGTACGCGTGTTTTTGGTGTAACTGGCGACCACGTGTATTCGAATAGTTTGATGCAATATACACTGGTATGGAAGCCATACTGTAGTCTATTAACACTCAGCGGTAGAACCTTGACTGATGGCCATGGCAAAGAAGGATAAAAGGTAACACAATAGCACAAGCATTGTATGCTTATCAATATACCAAAGGTTTTTTTCTTAAGTGAACTAGAAACGTTTCTGTGAAAAAAATTTGGGCTGTAGCTGTAGCCACTTTTCCGCTACGCTTGACTGAAGACGTCAGGCAGGCAGGCAGGCAGGCAGGCAGGCAGGCAGGCAGGCAGGCAGGCAGGCAGGCAGGCAGGCAGGCAGGCAGGCAGGCAGGCAGGCAGGCAGGCAGGCAGGCAGGCAGGCAGGCAGGCAGGCAGGCAGGCAGGCAGGCAGGCAGGCAGGCAGGCAGGCAGGCAGGCAGGCAGGCAGGCAGGCAGGCAGGCAGGCAGGCAGGCAGGCAGGCAGGCAGGCAGGCAGACAGGCAGTAGAAAATTCTGTTGAATAATTTTTTTCTAAATTCTGTAGTAACTTGACGCAAACGTTTCGGGTCGATCTGAAGACACTTTTGGGCTTGGTTTTATCCAACCAATACTGTCATGTCATTGTGAGGAAAAATTGTGGCGGTTTTTGGGTTATTATACCACAGATCGCCCCCAAACCTTCGATGTCCTTAATATACATGTACAGTAACCTTCGATGTCCTTAATATACATGTACAGTACTATTGTACTGTATGGTGATAAATTTGCACTACAATAAAACAGAAAGTTATGGTACAATCAGCATATAGAATGTGCTAATTTCATATCAACAAATAATGAAAACATTCAGTAACCAAATAATTACCCACTTCAAAGGTTAATGGAAAACACCAATTAATTTAAAGAATTCACATTGGTGTTAAAAAGAAATGAATAACAGAGGTATGATACAAGGAGACAATAGGTACCAGATAATATATTTTTACCCATAATCCTTACACGTCAATGTATAAAGGATGTCACAATTCACCATCACTAGTGACCACTAACATAGACTCTGAACTCTTCTTACCACCAGCTACTTGTTGTCTGGCTGTTGAGCTACTCCAGTGAGCATCAATAGCAAATGTGTTCTTGGGGAGTTGCATGAACTAGACAATGATAGCAACAAATTGATGAACAATTAGATGTATTAGAAATTGACATGGACTGAAACTATGATGGTGGGGGCCTTTAGAATACATGTCAGCCATGCTTGAAATATGGTGGTCATATTAAAGAGGCAATGAGGTATATCACTGCTAAATTTCTTGTAAAATGTAAAGGCCAGTTCTTAATTTTGACATGCTCCTTGAATGAAAACCTGTCAAGCCAGGCTATGTAAGCTTTTGTATGGCTGTTCAACCTACCACAACCTACATAGGTCATTCAATCAGCTGATATTGATTAACTACAACATTAATCATCACCTTTGTGTGTTCTCCAGTTTGAGTACACTGTATGTCCTATTAGAGTATTCCAACAGACCTTAGTCTGTAATGTGTAACATATGGGCTTCTGAATAATTCACTTATCAGAACACTTTTACCATTGCCTGAGAACACTGGGGCTTGGAAAAACAAGGATCCACTGTATAGGAGCAAATTATATTCAGTAGACTACTAGACACTATACATAAGTGATGTATGTTGATGATTATGAAAAGTTTCAAAGTTAAAAGTTCAAGTTTTCTCTGACTCTTTTTCTGCTTCCATTGCAATCTTTGCATTTATCTTCTCCCAGTCCAAACTGATCTGTAGGACAACAACAACAACAACGACACACTCAGTAATATCTATCGGTTCAATACTAGCTGCTATGGGGCTGAAAAACTGTCATAAAATTAGGAGCTTATGAAGAGGAACAACAACTTATGCTGTGTCACTACCATTACTAACATTGAACTTACAAGTTTATTTCAGAACTGAATGACAAACAACAAAATAATTGTGTCAAAATGTGATATGATAAAGTACTAAGTTAAAAGGGAGAATCTACAAGCACATAATATTCAGGTATATATATTACCTCAAGTTTCGATGAAATGTACCAATTCACAAAACATCATATATCAACTGGAGCCGAAACAAACATTCAAATCGCTTGGTTGAGCTAGTATTTGAATACTGGTAATTATTCGAATACAAGCTTAGCAATGGTATTTGTCACAAAATTTAGGAAATTATACTTGTGATTAAGTGTATTTCTGTATATATTTCCAGTTAATCTTCTAATGAAAGGTGAATCTAGTGAGACAATTTGAATTGGTAAGGATTATCAGATGTTCAAACCAAAGTGAACAACACGTCACTTATGAATTACATGGTCAGTGACGCCTATGAATGAGCATACTTAACCATTGTATATCTGAGAATACACTACCCATGGTGAAGTCCTCGTCTTGCTTAGCGGTATTAAGGTCGTTGTGGAACTTTGGTTACCGTGACCTCTCTCTGTGAGACCTGGACAGTCCTCCTGCAGGTTACTACCCCTGCCCCAGGAGGATTTGCCTGCACAAGGCTCAAGTGCCTGAGTGGTGCACAGGCATCCCAGTGCAGGTTCACTGGGCAGCAATAGCTATGTTTCGCATGGCTGCCAGAGGCTTTGCTTGCTTATGATAAATCAGAAGCCATAGTATTGCTGACCACAGCATGCTATACACTGCCTATAGTTGGATATGTCAAAGCTGTATAGTACAAAGTACATTCAATAGTAAGGAAACAATACACTGGTGCTTGCTAACTCTGATAATATTAGCTGACTACTTAACAGCTACTATACATCATTACTAACTTCATGTTTAGTACTGTGTAATATCAAGCACCACAAATGGATTTATAAAAAGTAAACAAACTATCGTAAAAATACTTAAAACATGGGAACAGAGATCGCTGAAAAAGTAAAAAAAACAAGGGTCAAACAAACCAGCATGTTAAACACACAGAGATATCTATTTGGACCCAAATAAACATTATAATTTTATACAGTTGCATTCTCAGTGCTTACTGATCATTCTCACTGCCCCTATTTATATAAAACTACTGCTTTTCCTTAGTATCTAGCTATACTATATCCATAAAGTGCAAATAGAGATCTCCAATGGCGGATCCAGGATGGGGCATTTTGGGCAAATGCCCCCCCCCCCCCCCCATTCCTCACCTTGTGGAGGAGCCAGTCATACTTCTGATTAAAATAGCTACTAAACTTTATCAAGCCAAGAAACTCATAACATTTTAGTAGCATTTATTACAAATTCACCTGAAATCAAAGCAAACCAAAGTCAAGCTAACTGTGAAATTGTCACCCAGCACCTTGGTACTACTAAGCGCCTCTAAAATAATTATTGTGTTACAGTTGTTTAAGACATTCAGAGTATTTTAAACAGCTTTTAAGACTTCACAACCATCTGAAAAGGCAATAATGGCAAAAATCAACAGTGAGACACTACTAAGAGGTGATTATTTGCTGCTTCAAAAATGCAGCACTGAACTAGAGAATCTGGCTATCCCCAACCACTTAGCCTGTTTGTGCCCCTCCCCTTGCCAACTCCTGGATCCGCCCCTGATCTCTGTGTGTTTAACATGCTGGCTTGTTTGACCTAAAGTTGTTTCTTTACTTTTTCAGCGATCTCTATTCCCATGTTGTAATTTAATTTTTTTTACACTAGTTATGGGGGGAGACCCTACTATACAATACATTTGATACACACAAAGTACACTTATATACACCATAATAAACATCTGATTATTATTATTATTATTACTAGGACCGCGTCACATACAACCAAGTACATACACCAACGTGACAGCCCCCCGGTGAGGCTATTAGGTGGTGAATGCATTATCCCCAAATCAACTCAATATGTCACAGTAGTGACAGATATAACACAATAGTGGCATCGTAACTAAAGGCCACCAGTAGCTAAGTGCCAGTACATCATTGGTGTGGTATAAATGGCACAGTGATGTGTACAAAGTATATGTATACAAAACATACAGGAGAGAACTATACATTATTGCAGTATTGTATGCAGCAATACATTATAGGCAACATCACCATGCAGATAAAAATTATTAGCCAATATACAGCAATGCATATCAACATCAACTAGAGCTAAGTAAGGCCAATGAAACTTGATTACCAGTTTCTCGCTCAGATTTTTGAAAATTTGATGCGGGCGGGCGGTTATTATTCATTATTCATTATTTTTCCGAAAGCACAACACACATCCAAACATGAAGATTTCTGCCAAAAAACAGTGAGATTTACACTGATTATTCTTGCATTAAATAGCTAAAGTACGTTACTAATCTATAACAAGTGATTTTTCCATTAGAGTATAGCTGATTGCTCTATTAGAGTAAAAGTGACTGTTCTATTAGAGTATTTCGATCTGAAATACCAATAATGAAATTCCATGCGGGTGTATCAAAAGCATGCGGGCGATGACGCGAAACTGCTACTCAAGTTTCATTGGCCTAAGGTTCATCGGTGATGTAGCAATGGCACAGTGATGGGTGACACACTATAGTTATGCATACACAACTTTCAGGAGATAGCTACACAATGCTGTAGGCGTATGCAAGCCAGATGAACCAGATAAAGGAAGATAGCCAAGCCACTAAAGCCTAGTAGCTACGCCAGGTGAAGGCAAAAAAGATTAAGCACGTATTGAATTGCCTGACACCAACACAAAGAAAGTTCGCCATGCCAGCTGCACAAGACAAAATTGTTTACTTGTATTTTATATGTAACTGTAAGCTTATTGTAAAGAGCGTGGCATATGTCAGTTCAATGTTTTCTTGTATTGTTTATTTACGTGAATGAATCCACTGGCAGCTGGCATGGAGACTTGAGATGTTACAAACATAAAAACTTACTTGTAATCTTCTTGTTTACACAAGTGGCTTCTGGCTTTCCTGCACGGGAATCACTAATCTTCTTCGCTAATCTTCTTCGCGCAATATGTAGCTAAGTAATTAAGCAAGGGTGTGGTACTGGGCGTTATATAGAATTACACGTATGGTCAAGTCATCAGCACAAACAGGAGCGACGATTATACGTTTGTGCCTTCATTCACAGGCGAATCTATCCCCGGTTAGTTCATGTCTCTAGGCCTCGTAGTTTTCTCAAACATTAATTATTAATTATTTAATTATTTATTTATTTATTTATTTATTTATGACGTAATTTTAACCGCGTTTCGTATTATTCTTAGTACTTGGTTGTATAATTATTACTAGGACCGCGTCACATACAACCAAGTACATACACCAACGTGACAGCCCCCCCAGTGAGGCTATTAGGTGGTGAAGGCATGATCCCCAAATCATCTTAATATGTCACAGTAGTGACAGATATAACACAATAGTGGCATCGTAACTAAAGGCCACCAGTAGCTAAGTGCCAGTACATTATTGGTGTGGTAATGGCACAGTGATGTGTACAAAGTATATGTATACAAAACATACAGGAGAGAACTATACATTATTGCAGTATTGTATGCAGCAATACATTATAGGCAACATCACCAGATAAAAATTATTAGCCAATATACAGCACTGTATATCAACATCAACTAGAGCTAAGTAAGGTTCATCAGTGATGTAGCAATGGCACAGTGATGGGTGACACACTATAGTTATGCATACACAACTTTCAGGAGATAGCTACACAATGCTGTAGGAGTATGCAAGCCAGATGAACCAGATAAAGGAAGACAGCCAAGCCAGCCAGAGCCTAGTAGCTACGCCAGGTGAAGGCAAAAAAGATTAAGCACGTATTGAATTGCCTGACACCAACACAAAGGAAGTTCGCCATGCCAGCTGCACAAGACAAGATTGTTTACTTGTATTTTATATGTACTTGTATTGTAAAGAGCGTGGCATATGTTTTAATGTTTTCTTGTATTGTTTATTTACGTGAATGAATCCACTGGCAGCTGGCATGGAGACTTGAGATGTTGCAAACATAAAAACTTACTTGTAATCTTCTTGTTTACACAAGTGGCTTCTGGCTCTCCTGCACGGGCATCGCTAATCTTCTCCTTCGCGCAATCTGTAAATGTGACTGAATTTGACAAAACCCGGCTTCGACGCACAAAACTTCGTTAGGAGATATGGCGATTTTAAGTAATCATTGTGTAATAACTTCCCAGTGCCTACAGCTGTGCAAACAAAATTTGCACCAAGTATGCATCTATTTACTAGCTATCACTGAGTGGGTGTATACATTTCTGATACCCAACATTAGCCCTGTTTTGGGCAGCTTTTCTCGAGTGGGTAATAATATCACAGGTGATAGTAATAGGGTGGGAGGGTGGGGGTGGATGGTGGTCTTAATATGCGGGTATAAAATGGAGTAAGAAGACGATTGGAATCCAGAGGCCAAGTTTGGGCTCTCCATGGCCCTCAAATCACTCCAAATTGACCGAGAACACTATTGGTGAGCTCTCTGTGAAGTCCCAGCTCACTACACACCATTATCACAAAGCCATGGCCATTCAATGGCGCCAATCTCCCACTCGTGGCTTTGACAGGGTCGGAAGAAAGCTGCCACAGAAACCAGACTTGCCAGTCCTGAAGGAAGTACAGTGTGGAATGTGATAGTGTATTAGGCCAGCAATCCATTTCTGGTAAAAACGTAAGTTTGATTTTGTGTGTGTGGAAGCCTTGTTATGTGAAATCCGGTCACAAATAATTAAGCAAGGGTGTGGTACTGGGCGTTATATAGAATTACACGTATGGTCAAGTCATCAGCACGAACAGGAGCGACGATTATACATTTGTGCCTTCATTCACAGGCGAATCTATCCCCGGTTAGTTCATGTCTCTAGGCCTCGTAGTTTTCTCAAACATTAATTATTAATTAATTATTTATTTATTTATTTATGACGCGCTTTCGTATTATTCTTACTACTTGGTTGTATAATTATCAAATTTACCACAATGGAAGGCATACACAAAAGGCAAAGCCTGTACAAGGTGTCAGCCACAAAAAAGAACACTACAACTACAAAAATATACAACAAACAAATAATTACAAAACTGCACAACAATACAAAAACATCAATTAACACACACATAATGGTATAATAAATGCCGGAAGGATTTTGGATTTGGATCATTGAGGATGGTTAATGGTACAGAATTCCACAGAAAGACAGTGTTAACAAAGAACGAATAACGACAAGAGTTGATGGTTGACTGTGGTGGGTTTATTGACAAAATAAACCATCTGATGGTCTTCCAAAACGGAAGTCTTGTGATAGGTAACCACTGACAGGTATGTACTTCACATAAGACACAAAACCATAAGAATGTTACAAAGGTTACATATCACATGGACTGCACAAATACACACACACACACACACACACACTAGGGCTGAGCGATACTACCGTTTTAGCGATATATCGCGATATTTTGAAAGTATTGATATCGCGATAGTTTGTTATTAACTATCGTGATACCATGCCTGTACATTACTGTCATTAAAATCCATTTGTTATGCTGTACTAGGCTCAAGAATCCTTGTAAGTCATAACCTGGTTACCCCTGGAGAGAGGTGTGAACACCATAACATAACTTCAAAGCATGTGTTACAATAACTGTTACTGTAAACAAGGTTGACAGTGGCTAGTTTGATACTACTTTTGAAGACTTCCTGCAGGAATACTGAGCGATACACTATGTGGCACCAGCTATGATTGACATATTTGTAAGTATCGTGAACTATTCAGTATCGTGAATAGTGGCTTTAGTATCAATCGTGATACTAAAATGGCAGTATCGCTCAGCCCTAACACACACACACACACACACACACACACACACACACACACACACACACACACCAGATACTAAAGCAGTACAGTTTCCATACCATCTTGCTGCTAGTACTACATCAGTGTGAGCCTCAACTGACTACCCAGATTTGAGGAACATATGCAAAACAACATAAACAATAGACCGTATTCCAAATGATGTCACACGAATTTTCTATTTGGGGGACTCTTATATTTTCGAGTAATATCACCAATGGTGATTGATATTCTGAAGATTGATATAGAGGCTAAGAAACAAGATGAGGCGAAACTACCAGGTTTGTTTATTACAGCAAAGAAACAATACTATTTCTTCTAAACTTTAAAAACCAGCTGAAAAATTCTAACCCGGCGTTAGAGAATAGATTTTATACCCTTATAACTGTACCTGTTAGTGTTAGGTCAATATCTTCTTCCAGGATTGAATAGTGATTTGAATCTTATTAAGCCCCATTGGAACTCTCACTCGAAATTGTTAGAATACCCCAAATAGCCGCAGCCATTTTATTTTGTGATGTCATTTGGAATACGGTCCTGGAAATAACAAATTTCACACAATTTGCTTTAAGTGCCATTATTGTATTAATATCTGCATTTATATATAATCACCCACCTTAAAAGGTTAATGGAAACTAATTTAAAGATCTCACATCGAAGTTAAAAAAGAAATGAATTAGTTATGAAACAAGGCAATAAGCAATAGATTTTTTTTTTTTGGTCTTCGATTACAATTAGGCCAAGGTATCACCAAGCTAGACCCCCTAAATAAAGGTGCCTCTGCCGCCTCTGCAAGATACTGTATTTAAACTGTGATCATACAGTGCTGTATGCATACAGTGATATACACCCAACAAACTGTTACAGGAGAAACGACTTTACCTTCAACTGTCTGCGGTCACGGAGAAGCGACTTTCTTGTTCCGTCTTTTCTTCTTACTGACCTGTGGAATGGCTAAATGAATAAAAAATTATACTGACATTTTAGAGGCGCATAACTTAGGCACAAGTCACGTGACCTCATGGGATTGGTTGAAAAGATCGCTTTACCAGGTTGGGGTGTGGTATTTCCATAACAAACTTGCGACGAATATTTAGTTTCCAAACGACCTTTGAATAAAAAACCACAAGTAAGCTGCTCGTAGTGTGAGTGTAATAGTGATTATTGTGTTTGTGCTGAATGTATTTCAGTGTGTCGTGAAAGTTTTGTTGTTTCTGACTCACTGCTTCACAGAGGCTTATTGTTAGCCTCCTTGCAGGTCCCTAGAGAGATAGTTGTCTTATAAATAAATTGTCGAATTTCGAAGGGGTGTGGCAATTGACACTGCATGGTTTGGTACGTACTGGATGATGGGAGTGCTTTTCAGTATACCTTCTGGTACACAATGCTTGAGTACAAAGGGTCCGCAGCTCTCATCAGCCTGCTTTAATTTACAATCTTATTCAGTTTTACAGTCTCTGAAATGTATCTGTACAAGGCGCCAGGCAAACTTGATTACAATACTTGTTTCTCATCCATAATATTCGTTTTTCATTATTAAAGAAAACCACAACAATGAAACTTATCCGCAATGACGTCATAAATGACAAAATGGCTGTGTTTAATGTGGGCACTTTGTACGTAATCACTAAAATGAGCTTTGCTTGCGGATTTCACGACATGGAACTATTGGATAATAAAGGTAAAAGGCTAGTTAGCGTGATGTAGCGATGCGAAATAGTCCCACCAGACAAAACCAGACTTAAGTTTGCTATCGGCACAAAACCATGTGCATTTGTCTTGTAATTAATTAAGTATGCCTCACCTTGCTCCTTGCTGCAGTATGTAAACGCTAACATAGCAAACCGCCATCTCTCCCAATAGCCTCTGTACAAAAGTGCCCACACTATCGGCCGCCATTTTGTGTTTTGACGTCATTTCAGATAAGGTCCATTGTAGGCTTTTCTGTTACTATAATTAGCTAAAGCTGTCTTAAAGCTAATACCTACCTTTAGGGGTGGTAGACACATTTGCTGTGTTGTAAAATTATAGCCAGCCATCGAGCCAACCTTCAAAGTATGACTGTGTGTATGGTAGCCAAGGCTTTGCCTTTCATTGTGTAGCTGCGAGTGTGCTTTTACATGTATACGTGCATGTGTGCGTGTGTATGTACATGCATGTGTGCGTGCATACAAATATGTGTGTGTTGTGTGTGTCAGTGTTAAAACTGGGTTGGGTCACCTGTGTCAACCTGGTCACATTTTGTCTTATACTATAATTATCTAGCCCAGGGTCTGACCCTGATTGGATAAATGAATCAATTAGATTGGCAATGTGGAAGTGTATTATTCTGATCTGAGATTTTATTGTGAGCCACGCCCACTTATAGGGATTATGGGGTCCTGTCTACAGGCATACATGGGGCCACACCCATTTATCAGTAGGTGTAGTGCACTCTGTAGGTATGTATGAATCGATGTCCATTTCTGTCTGCAGACTTAGTCAAATCAACATCCACCATCTTTGCTGTACAGATGAATGTGATAATATCAATTATTGTACAAGTCATAGTCTAGTCGTGCCAATTTCTTTGCCAGCTACACCGGGAATATGTGATATTGTCTGTAGGCATTAAACCATGCTATGCACAAAGACATGATTTATAGTAAATGTGTTTTGCTATCCGTTAACATATTTTGAACCACTCCCACTGACTTATAAAACCTACCTGTTTAATTAGTTATCCATTAATTTAATACACTAGTGAAGCATCCTAAATGTAGCTCTTGGCAATCACTCCAGTTTTGGTCAGCAGTATGTGACTTGGTTTCAATGCTGTGTGTGTGCGTGTGTGATGAATGGATGTATACAACACAGATAGATGAAAAACTACAGTATTTTGTACCTATTACCTTTTTACTTACAATGTAGGTATAACAATCACTGACTACAATGGTTGATAAACAGGAGACTAACAAGAACACTGCTAACAACCTGAGCTGTTCTCTTTGTGCTAAATTTGTTAAGATCCTGAGAGATGATGGGACAGAAAAGGAATGTGATGATTGTGGTCGTAATAACCCAGTTGTGGCCCTGTGTATCAACTGTACACAATATTTGTGTGAAGTCTGCAATTCATACCACATCAATAAAGAACATGATGTTGTTGCAGTGCAGTCCATAGAGAAGATTCTATATTGTCCAATACACAGTAAAAAAGAGCTAGACCACTATTGTGAGACATGTGACAAGGTTATCTGTCACTACTGTGTAACAAAGGATCATGTTGGACACACATTTGATACAGTAGAGTCAACAGCCTCTAAACACAGGAATGAGCTGATCAAAATTATCACTCCAGTTGATGAGATGAGCACAAGCCTGACTAAAGCTAAAAAGGACATTAACCTCATGAAAGGCAAGATAGAAAATCAAGCCATAAAAATTGAAAAGTTACTTGACAAATGTCATGAAGAGCAAATTGCTAGACTAAATAAACATCATCAACAACTCAAAAAGCAACTACAAGATGAATTGTCCCAGAAAGAGGAAGCACTGACCACACAACTGGAAGACATAAAATCAGTACAAGATCAACTGGCAAATATAAAGAAACAACGTGAAGGTCTAGAGAGGACTACTGACCGTAAAGTATTGTCCAAAAAGAAAGAAGATATAGAGAAAAGCATGAAGGAGGTTAGTGACAAGTACAAAACACTGAACACTCTACCTGTTGAAACTGACTCAATTCAATTTGTACCTGTCAACAATCCTAATATACTGCTAGGTCATCTGTTTACTTCTGCATATCCACATACTTCAGAAGTGGTTGATCTTCCTCATAACATAGGTTATAACACCAAGGTAGATTTCACCATCCAAACACGAAATTGTAAGGGTGAAAAGTGCACAAAGGGAGGTCATCACATATCGGTAGAGTTAAAATCAGTTACAGGCAATGTCACCATTGGGGAGGTGAAGGATAACAATGATGGTAGTTATGTGGCTTCTTTTGTAGCTGGAGAAGTTGGAGATACTAAATTGTCTGTATCCATAAATGGGCAACAAATTAGGGGAAGTCCATACAGCATTGTTGTGGGTAGGAATTACCAAGGAATCAATATGCCTGATGAGATAGTAAATGATAATGGTAGCATGAGTAGTCCACGGGGTATTGCATTTGGTAAGGATGGCATGTGGGTAGTGGCTAATTACTCCAACCATTGTGTGTACATATTTAATGGTCAGGATGAATTAGTGAAAACGTTTGGCAGTGGTAGCAGCAGTGGCCAGTTCAGTATTCCTATTGGTGTTGCTTTTGATAGTGACAATTACTTTTACATTGTTGATACTGGTAACAACAGAGTACAGAAGTTCAGTATCAATGGTAATTACCTACTGCAGTTTGGTAATGATGGTGATGGTAAGCTCAGTGGACCATATGGTATCACAACACACAACAACAAAGTATATGTTGCTGATTATATTAACAAACGTATTGCAGTGTTCCAAACTAATGGTCAATTCTGCACCTCTTTTGGTTCTGAACATTTGAGTAGTCCCTGTGATGTAGCAGTTAACACAAATAATCAGTTGCTTGTTGTTGATTATAGTAATCACTGTGTAGTCACTTTTACTCTTGATGGTCATTATGTAGGCACATTTGGTACAGAAGGATCTGGTAGGGGTCAACTTAGTAGTCCATATGGTCTTGCCATTGATAGTAATGGGTTCATCTTAGTAGCTGACTCTAGCAATCATCGAGTATCAATTTTTGACAAGTCTGGAAACTACATTGATTGCTTTGGTTCCTATGGATCTAATGCTGGTCAGTTTAGTAACCCTTGGGGAATCGCTCTTAGTCCTAATGGTAGCATCTATGTTAGTGACTCTTGTAACAACAGGGTTCAAATCTTTTCCAACTACTAACATCTAACACTTTTATTATTTCACACAACTGACTACTAATTCTATACACTATTACTGTACACACATTATTGTGACATGTGTATACACACACTTTATTAATTTTTGTACTTGACTATAGCTATACCATTGTAATATCTACTAGCACTGTAACTACTAACTTGTATCAATCAACTGTTGTATAAGTGTCAATAATATTTTAAAAAAAAATTTTTTTGTAAATCACACATATACACATAATAAAACAATACATTTCTGTACTCGTAATATTTCTATTATACACAAACACACCATCAATTGTTATATAGTTAACAAAAGGTTGTTGTTTTTGATTTGAACTATGTAATAAAGTACAAGTGTAGGTGTGTTTTGATAATGAGGAAAAAGAGAAGGATGCATGGTGGCAAACTTTAACCATTCAAAACTATTTTATATAAAATTTAATTTGGTCAGCAATTCCTACAGCATGCAATTAATAGGGATTATAGAACAAGTAGGGAAACAAGGGAGGTCGAGGTCATGATCACCTGTACAACTACAGATATACCAATGAACATTTAATCCCTAATTGAGCATATGCCCTGGGATTAAAATAATGTCTGCTATAATTATACCTATGGTTTATTCTATTCTTAAATGGATAGGAATTAACTTAATACTGTGTTTCAGACACTAAATACTCTGTATCGAATTCAAATGCACTCATCAGGGTGATTTTCCAAAATACGGTCATATTGTATGTGTAATAATTGACTAATTGTATCTTGCAATACTTTTAAATCATCAATTCTCTTTATCTCAGTACAACTTTTTACCCAGAAATGTGGGAATATATAGCTACACAAGACTGTAGTCTCTTGAGCATGTCTGACACTGCAGACCTTGGAAGACTCAGATATTCCAAAAGCAGTACTGATTAATTTTTTTTGCAATAGGGGATATCAATACAGGTTACGGTAAGTCATTTATTGTATGCATGTAATTTTTCATCGGTATTAATATTGTTGTAATTAATCTGTTAGTTGCAATTGTAAATTGAATATTTCTAATTGTAGCTGAAACTATATCACACATGAAAGTACGAGAATCTCATCAACTGTTGACTTTACAGCTAGCTTGTTTTCTACAGCATATAATCTTTAACTATACACACAGCCTGTGTATCACCATAAATTTTTGAAGTGAGTGTTTTTGCATACCTAGAACTCCCTCCTCCCCTCAAAAAAGAAGCCATTTTATGTACTAAATACAACTGTATCTCATAAAGGCCTCAAACACTAAAAGTCCAGTATTTACCTATCAGTGTACTCCACACAAAGAGTATTCTCTAACCAGTAAACAGAATTTAAAAAACAAACAAACATTTGATTGCATGACTGGTAAGATATTCAGCAATTACTGACTGACTACTCTAATAGGGCATCTCAAGCGGTATATAATTATTTCCAAAAGTGATCCGGGTAAATCTGGAGTAGCCGGACCACTAATTCCTATGGCCCAAATAGTTGCCACTAAATACTGGATAGACAAGCCTACCTAGTTCTGCTATCCTTATTATATACAGTAGACCATCAATTATCCAAATGCAGAATGACCACTCTATTAGAGTATTTTGAGTACACTGTATATCCTATTAGAGTATTCCAACAGAGCTTTGTAATGTATGAACTTCAGTTATCTGAACAGTTCACTTATCTGCACACTTTTACCATTGCCTGAGAACATTGAGGTTTGGATCCATTGTATGGTATTAGTAGACTACTAGACACTATACATAAGTGATGTATGTTGATGATTATGAAAAGTTTCAAAGTTAAAAGTTCAAGTTTTCTCTGACTCTTTTTCTGCTTCCATTGCAATCTTTGCATTTATCTTCTCCCAGTCCAAACTGATCTGTAGGACAACAATACACTCAGTAACAACATCAATTGGTTCAGTACTAGTTGTGTGTGTTGTGTGTGTTGTGTGTGTGTCATATTGAACTGTCAACTTTATTTCAGAATCAAATGACAAACAACAAAATAATTTTGTCAAAATAATGATATCTAATACCATAAGTTAAAACTTATAGAATCTACAAGAACATGAAAAGTATATATGTGCGTTCGATTCATTTGGTTGAGCTAGTATTTGAATACTACAAAGCAATCAAGCTTTTAACAATAATTGTAGTACATTTTAGAAATTATATATGTAATAAGTGTAATTCTGTATATTCCGTGAAAGGTGAAGCTAGCACATTGGAAAATTACTACTGTCAAATTAGAAATTAAATCACATAAATTCGAATTTGAATCATTCACTCGTTGTATTAAAATTTGATAACTTAATATCAACAAACCTTTTCACTATACTGCTGGAATTTTGTTAAGTGTTCTTTCCACCCTATTTCTTCAAGGTATCTGTGTCGAAATGCCAACACTGTATCCACATGTGTTTTGTGTTTTATGGCAAGTTCCAATGCCCTGCATAGAATGATACATTCACTGTAATACAATACACATACTGTACTCTGTAAGTGACTGAGTTATTGTGGTGTAAGTAGAGTTGTGGAACACATTGTCTTTAGTCTGTGATCAGGTAGGCTGAGAGACAGGAATATTGGGGCAAGAAGGCCATGAAACAAGTAGAGAAACAGTATTAACTGCTTGGTGGACAAAATCCAAACTAAAGGTTTTTCAAGTGCTTTTAATTAAGCACACACAATTTTTATACCAATTGTGCTGCTCCAAAGTTGTTAAGTACAGGTCACTTTAGCCACACTATAGTATTAATGATACCAACAGACAGACAGACAGACAGACAGACACAGACACACACTACACACCTTTCCCAGTTAAACAAAGTCATATTCAGTTCTATGGCTCGGAATATCATACCAGCCTGAATATATATGGCTTCTGCTTGGAGAGGTTGTCTACAAAATAATGCCAATTCAGCATTTCTTCTTTCTTGACCAGACAGCTCCTTGATCTTCCTTAAGTGATATACTTTATCCACCTAAAGGAAATTAGAAAGATTTCCATATAGAACCATACAGGTGTATGAGCAATGAAGTTACACACAGACATACACACAAACCTCATTGATTGCTGCATAAGCTATTTCAGCAGTGGCCAAGTCACGAGAAGCACATGCCATCCCAGCAAGACATGCCCATAGTGCCTCATCCTAATTAATATAAGAACAATACATAAAATTGTATAAAGATAATCACCATACCTTCACAAATCTACAAAGCCGAATAGCTTCATTCCACTTGGATGAATTAGCGTATTCATGAAGTAGCCCAGGAAATGGTGAAATACTGTGAAATATATAACATTCACTATTAAATATATAGCACATACACACATGATACTATACATTACCTGGTTGTGATCAAGGCACCATCTGTGCGACGAAGGGTACACTGGTTCCCAAGGAACTGAAATATTTGTGGATTCTTAATAAATTCACTAAAACAAAAGTACTCAAAAACTATGAGCCACATTTCATTCTCTTACTTTCCTCCTCTTCTGCATATAGTCCCAGCCAGAAGATCTTTGTCAGTGTACACCACAGTGGGGTGGTACCAGACTGTGAACCTACCATCCTGCATGCCTGCCAGTATGTTACTCTGATCATTCCAAGCCACACTACTGACCATTGATCCTAGTACAATTGAAAATATTTTAACCATACATATTAAACTAAGAGACAGATACTCATTTCTGAGACAGCTAACAAAATTCATTTGCAAAATTCTATGGTATAATTCCTTGCTGCTTCCCATCCATGAATTTTCATAAACTAATGTGTGTGTGTGTGTGTTTGTGCATGCGTGTGAAATGGAAGTGATCGATTTTGCATGGTTCATCGCTCTACTCACATTGGTCTACCAGTTGTATTAATAAAGATTGTAAACCAGTGACCAATTCAGGGGTATATCCTGGGGGGGGGGGGGGGTCTTTGGGGTCTCAAGACCCCCCTTTTAGGTTAAACCTCAAACAGGAAATCTAAGACAGAAAGTGCACAGAGGAAAGCAACCAATCGCCAAAGATTGATATACCCTAATAGAGCAGTCTCTAATTGTTTGATATAGCATCACGTGATGATAGCTTACGTGATATGGATTGTTTAAAGTTCAGCAAATGGTGGAAGACACACGCTTACTGTGCGTAGAAGAGCTGGCAGCTGTAAGGGAGCAATGGCATTTGTAATCACTGATATTGTTGTAAAGGTACGTCTGATGTGTATATAAAGAGTGTTTTACTGCCGGTACTTTTCTTTTGTGGTAATACACCTGACTCTGCCTTTGGTCAATATGGGCACGTGATATCACTCGGCTGTTCTTGAGACATCACCCAGAAGACACAGAATGCCGGTCCCCACACTTGACAGTATGAATTACAAAGTGACACAGGAGTTAGCTACTTCAGTAGTTCTTCACTTGCACATGCACAAGGTTCACTTTTGGTGCCACTTCTACGATGATGTCAGACAGAAAGCAAGCGGAAGTGTGATCGAAAATCTGGTGTGATGAACAAGTGATCCATCATTCGTCATGACTATACTGTGTCAGGAAGTTGTGTATGTAGTAAGCTATAAGTCTACAATAGCATAGTATAGCAATAAGCTGCACAAACAGCAGTGTAGGTTTTCAGCTAGTTATAGCTAGATACACGCATTGTGCTTATTAAAGTTTGCCTAAGGGCACATTTTATGTACGAATGCTACGTACAGCCATAGGCCAGATGTACTGAGTTGAATAATGTGAACTTTATGGGGGGTTACCCTCCACCCAGCTCAGAGACCCCCTCTTGGGATCCGCCCCTGCAATTATACACCCCACTCAATAAGTAAGACTTTCAAGTACCTAGACCATCACTCATGAGCAAGGAGTAGATTAGCAAGCACAATTTTGGAAGTAAAGTGCAGAGGTGATCACAATTGTACAAAAATGGCAACTAGCTATAAGGTTGTTGTGATGTTTATCTGGTGTGCAAGTGTGTACAATAATGTTATCAACCAACCAATACTAGTCATCTTGCTGGTACTACCAAAGCTCCTCACAGGTGTGATGTAGAGGTCATGGTTCTTATCCAGTAGGATCAGTTGTCGGGTAGCTGGGGTACCACGATGATCAAGTGCTATTGTCAACAACTCAGTGTGGTGTTTTAGTGACTTCCCTGATGAGGAGGATGTACCCAGTGGCTTGCCAGTGAGGGCATCAAACATGTGAACAACTACACAATAGAACAAACACAGTGAAAATGAATTAATTATTTTCAATTAGCAACAAAATTATGAGAAGGACTTATGCTATTATGAAAGGATGTAATGGATAGCCTCATTTATTGTAACAAATTTCACTACAAAATCAGAACTTCATGACCAGCAATTTTATTGCACAGAACTGCTTTAACTTGAGACCAAGTTATTGCAATGGAGGTAAATTGAATGGTATACAATCAGGTCTGTTATTGGTGAATAGATCCCTCAAATTAATACTTTTAAATACACTAGTACAGACAATATAACATAACTAACTTTTCTCATCCTTCTGATCCAGAATACACACTGTGTCATTACACACAGTCACTGTGTGAGGGTTGAGTGAGTCTGGTAGTAAACCAAGTTGTTTGATGGAGCAAATGTGACGACCCTTTCAACACAAAACAATTTAACCTCATAACTTGTTATCCATCCACCACACCTCATAAGAGATCAACTGTAGGCCACTCACACTATCCACCAACAAGAAATGTCTACAAGTGTGTAGTAACATGTTAGCACTTGTAATGGAACACTAACCGTTCTGCTTGTTGAATAAGTATCATCAAACCTCCTTTAAGGTCCATAGTCACTGGTGTATTCCAGCTACGAGAACTACACAACACAGTTATTGTATATCTTGTACATAACAGGTTAGTCCAGTACTGCCACAATGTTTCCCAGGTATACGTATATTACATCGTTAAAATTATACCTTGGTTGATTTGCCAATCCATGGTGAACATTTTAAGCCAAATCCCAACACTGTAGACTAATACAAACAGAAGTTATGGCTGCCAATGTACACACCTGTAGTATATTTTCAGTATATAACCACTGTATAAATCGATTTCCTTGCTCTTCCTATTGTCTAGTGCTATATAGGATGAAACTTTAATGATCTTTTCCTTGGACACTAGAGATAATGCTGAGGAAAAAAATCAGAAGTTGTGCAAACTAGGTGGATTTTTGCTGAGACGGTCACATGTAGGTCAGGAGATATTATATTTAAATTCACCCCATACCTTATCTACGTATGTGAGGTGGCAACAATTCAGGTAATGCATGTGTTACCATGGAACTCATCTATTACAACATAATACTCTTACTTGTAGATGTAACACTGTGTTGGTGTGGTGACTAATAGGTGACCCCAACCAAGAGAGGCTCGGACAACACGTTCAGGAAACTCCAAGTGTTCAGCTGACTCATTTGAGATGTCCACCATATCTATAGTATGGTCAGCATTTACTGTAGCACACCAGTTCTTCCACTCCAACTGCCTAGTAGGATGAGGGAAGAATTACACTTACTACATGCGTACAAACATGCACGCACGCACGCACGCACGCACGCACGCACGCACGCACGCACGCACGCACGCACGCACGCACGCACACACACTACATACATGCACAGAGCTACTCATATTACAAACACAAAGATGGATAGCTAACTTACCTGTCAACCACATGGGCAAAGATCACTCTACCATCAGCACACCCAGCAGCCAATTGTGTACTATCCATAGTCCAAGATAAAGAGAACAGTGTACCTGAATCTGGTTTATCCAGACTATAGGACCACTAGGAAATCAATATGGCCAAATAAACATTGTTCAGATTTTAGTGCCCATAATATGACAAGAACAATTTAATCACTGAAGGTTACAGAATTCAATAACTACATAATAAGGATCACAGAGATGCTTAATTATCAAGGTACACCATACATACAATCCAGTTGTTTGCTCTATACTCAATATTACTCACCCCAGTACGGTCACACAACCTGATGGTGTTAAAAGCTCCCACAGCAAACATCTCACCACTGGGAGCCCATGATAGGGATGCAATTGGTGAGTCGTGGAGACCAGATGTGTACAAATTACGACCATAACTGTCCCACACCTAACAGATCGAGATAACAGACAACAGTAATGTATAACAGACTGCTTTATATAATATCCATATATGTACACAGTAACATGAGCACACACTACACACAAAAAATGAACAAATAAAAGAATAACTGGTCTACTAGACAGTGTGGACAACGAACACTCTGCAGGAGGCTGTACCATGTCTCACAGGTGAAGGTGTGGGCAACCAGAGTCCCAGATGAAACTCACCCACTATGTGAGTCATGAACAATTGGTTAGCAATGTGAGTAAGGAAACATGAAAGCACACACTTTGTGCTCATGGATCACACACACACACGCACACACCCACACACAATCTTCACACCTTGTACTTCCTATCTTCACCACCAGATATAATCAGGTTGCCTAATAAACTCCAGTCAACAGCCAGTATTAGTCCATCATGAGCCTTCCACTGTAGTGGCTTGCTAGATGGTTGTAGTGACTGAATTATCAGATGTTTACCACTAGTATAGAGTAACTGTGAACTGTCTGGTGACCATGAGACTGAGTAAACTGGACTGGAGCTCTGGACTAGTGTGGATCGTAACATCAGTGAACGTGACCACACTTTAACTTGACCATCTTCTCCAACTGTACAAATATGAAAGAACAGTGTATTTACATACACGGGTGTATTGCAAGGCTTAACAGAATACGTCACAACAAAGATTAGCCATTTTCTCACCAAAATATTGTAGCTTTTAAACGTATCTGCCATAATGATATCACTTGAGTACAAAAATGTACTCTCAAAACTATGAGCTTCATTATTTCACCAAATTAACATTTATTAATTAACTGACTATAATGCTTCATACCCTTCAGTCAATTAAGTATAATTTAAAAAAAATACAGCCAATGTTATAGACCACTGTATCAAAAGATGTCACTATAAGGTCAATATTTTGCTTTATACTGTAGCAAATACTGTATAGCAAATGTATTATGTACTTTCACCTATTGAACTAAAACATTCTACAATTAGTTGTTATATGCAGAACACTGTATGGACAAATGAATGATTTAAAGTTCCTTTTATCTTTCTTTGTGCCTACTTTCTTGTACGAGTGTTTGAGTCACAGGTAACAATATGTGTTTTGTACTATATTGTCTTCATTTAATCTACCAATAATTTATGCTTAAGAGTATAAGGGAAGGTGAGACAGCAATATTAATGAAACAATATTGCATTGTCCAAATTATAGTGAAATAATATTACCACGATATCATTATTACCACCTACAAGAGAGTGTAAATAAACATCATGGAATTAAATGTCCACTACAGTGTAGTCACTTGTTTCATTGTTTTTTATTTCTATGACCCCTACTCAAATGTAATATTTCTAAAATATCCTTATACTTGTTTGTTAACTTTAGCTTTTTGACAACATAATTGATGACTGGTCAACTGCATCAAAGGAAAGAGCTAAGCAGAGGAGGTTGGACATGTTTATGTGAACTGTACATTTTCATTGGAAAATCTTCGTTTTAAGAAAATTTTATTAAAACTATATAGTTCATTTGAAAGTTAATGTATTTCTGAATCTAATGGCGTGGTGAACCCCAGCGAACCCCGCTGATTTGGCTGGTAACAAAGCCAGAGTTTAAAGCTCCAATAAAATAAATTATGCAAAATCTGTTTTATTGGGGGAGGGTAGTACAGCAATCTCAGTGTAACACAGTGAAGGGTCGTTGTTTCATTATAGAAAATATGCGCGATAAGTCAGGTGAAGTCGTTCGTATGCATCAAATCACAATTTATTAATTTCACCCCGAATCTCAAGTGCTTTGAGAAAACAAAGTACATAGCCTTGAAGCCTACGTGAAGGACGATCTGAATATCTAACGAACCACAGTGAACCCCATCATTTTTCAGTTTAGTATTGCGACTATTGATGGTCACGTGAAATACCAAAGAAAAGAATGCAATTAAGAGCAATATATTTAAGTAGCGCTTATACGTGTCCAACCTCCTCTGAGAGCTAAGTGTATTATAAAAAGTAATTAAGCACCCTCCTATGAATAATTTACTGGACAACAATGTGACTATCTGATTTCATTTTCAGCTTTGTTCCACCTGTTAAACAGCATTAGAAATGAAGAGCAATACAAGAAGCATCACTGCGACCAATCCAGCCACTACGGAAATTGCAACTAAACATGCACCCTGATTATCGTTGCCATTCCACTTCGTTTTCAGGTACGTAGCTATGTTCTATCCATTATACAGCATTACCAATAAAGAACAGTACAAGCGCCTCTGAAATCAATCCATTTACTTGGATATTACAGATGATCTTTGCAACAGCCAGTTGCATTGAAGCCATCAAGCATTACTGCTAATCAACACCTATGTGTTGGTGGAGAAAGGGGACACTGTAATATTTTGATATGTAACAAGCACCCCAAGAAGGCTATCAAAATGATCAGCAAATTCAATTGGCAAATTTTTATATAAATTTTCTCTGTTTCATAACATGTAAGACTACATTCATACAGCCTGTAAGTTATGACCATTGAATTAAACACTTGTAGTTTATTTCTGTATTTATTACTACTGTACAATTTATCTTTCTGTCGTTACTACTTTGTAGCACTGTAGTTCCTACCTAAAATGCTTCTATTACTTCTATGGCTAAACTTTACTTGGCATATCTAAATGTAATAAAAAAAGAATCTACATGCTCAAACATGTGGGATTCTTGTAGATCCAGTTGCATTTAATATCTCATGAATGGGAATTTAGCTCATTTGAAGTAATACTTGACCTGCTAAAAAACATTTACGTATTTTTACATAACACGTTTTAAACTATTTAAGTACACAATTTACAAGTAGTAATAATCTTACTCGATGAAGCATTTTAATTGGGAAAGTTACACATGAATAAACATGATATAAGTATTAGGGCTGGAAAAAAGATTCTGAAGCTTCGAAGCCTTTGGAGGTATAACCTTAAAGTGGTTTTACCTCTAAAAAGCTTTGTAACCATGGATACTGCCATGTGCAATCGGTCAAAAAGTCATGTGCTTTTTGGAAGCATGTAAATATCATGGATAAAATCATGATGTAAAATTTAACCTTTGTTCCAGCTCTAATACATATACGTGACAAGCGCCTATATATATAAGCATACATTCTTCCAGTATATGCGTGCCTAAGCTTGATGACACACACAATTACACCCACACTGTCTATCAGTCTATCAAAAAGGAAGGTGTTGGCTTTCACTTTTGATAGGTGACCACCTGATTGGTACTTTACACAAAAGACACAAACCACAAGAATGTCACAAAGGATAAATATCACATGGACTACACAAATATACACACACCCAAAAGGAAACATACACACACTACACATATACAGTCTATTTTAGGTTGGTTGTTCATGTAGGCCAAATGAAAAAATATCACTTGCATACAAATAACCAATGAAATTTTATGCCAGGTGGATGGAGCTAGTTTAAACTGAAGGCTACAGATCTCATTGGCTATTTTCAAGCATGTGATTTTTAATGCTTTGTTTCCCTAGTCAACCAACCAAAAGTCAACTGTACTCATGTACACACACACACACACACACACACACACACACACACACACACACACACACACACACACACACACACACACACACACACACACACACACACACACACACACACACACACACACCAGATACTAGAGCAGTATAGTCTCCACACCATCTTGTTGCCAGTACAGCTCCAGTGTGAGCCTCAACTGACTTCTCAACTCTACCCAGTTTGGAGAGGAGCATCAGCTTACCTGCAAGAAACAGTGATTATGAGAAACTGGTACATTACCACAAAAAGGCTTGAGATCAGAGGTCTGAAAAAGCACCTACAAGATACCCGGGGGCTACATACATAGATGGAAAGAACAAATTCAACAATTCACTTTGTATTATGACTACATCTATTCTGCATTCAGCAGTTTTATTATTAAGATTCCAACTCCATGCACTGATGGGCTTTAGCTGTAAGGCCTTAAAGCAATTCCATGGAGTACTTGAAATAATACAGCATATCATGATCACATATCTGGAGAGAAGGCCATGTTTTTTGAAATAAAAAAATACCATCCATTTCAGGGCAATGCGAAAAAAAATTTTTTTAAAGCATACTATGTACAGGATACATGTTCTGATTCTTTGTTTGAATGAAAGTACTATTTGTGACCTAAGTGGATTATGAAGATGGCTATAGATCATGATAAACAATAATTTAGAGTGTCAATGTAACAACTACACAACACTACACAAGAACACTGATACATCCCAAATAGTGCAATTGCTTTAGGTGAAAAACACTTATCTTTCATGGTGAGAAAGAGCTACAATATAACATTCTGATCAATGTTTATTATGAAAATGATAAATTTGCACTACAATAAAACAGAAAGTTATGGTACAATCAGTTCATAGAATGTGCTAATTTCATATCAACAAATAATGAAAACATTCAGTAACCAAATAATTACCCACTTCAAAGTTTAATGGAAAACACCAATTAATTTAAGGAATTCACATTGGTGTTAAAAAGAAATGAATAACAGAGGTATGATAAAAGGAGACAATAGGTACCAGATAATATATTTTTACCCATAATCCTTACACGTCAATGTATAAGGAGGTTACAACTCACCATCACTAGTGGCCACTAACATAGATTCTGAGCTCTTCTTACCACCAGCTACTTGTTGTCTGGCTGTTGAGCTACTCCAGTGAGCATCAATAGCAAATGTGTTCTTGGGGAGTTGCATGAACTAGACAACAATAGCAACAAATTGAAGAACAATTAGATGTATTAGAAATTGACATGGACTGAAACTATGATGGTGGGGGCCTTTAGAATACATGTCAGCCATGCTTGAAATATGGTAAAAGATGGTCATATTAAAGAGGCAATGAGGTATCACTGTAAAATTTCTTGTAAAATGTAAAAGCCAGTTCTCAATTTTGACATGCTCCTTGAATGAAAACCTGTCAAGCCAGGCTATGTAAGCTTTTGTATGGCTGTTCAACCTACCACTTTCATAGGTCATTCAATCAGCTGATATTGATTAACTACAACATTAATCATCACCTTTGTGTGTTCTCCAGTTTGCTGATTCCAGCATAATACCTGCCCATCATCCCTGCAAATAAAACACCAAAAATATTCTGTGGTCACTAGTATGGGGTCTGGGTGGGTGAGGCTGTTATATGGAATTGTGACAAATGTTTTGGTGTGGCACAATCAACACATTTTATCAGACTTGTTAGAACATGATCATTGACAAATATGTCACTTACGCGATAGAATACAACTCGGTGGCACTTCCCCAGTCCACACAACTAACCAAATCCGTGTCTGTTAACAATTAATGAAAATAACATTTTCTATATAACGCACACCACACGTAAACTTGTTCCGATACGTTCGCAACTATTTTGTATCGTCGAAAAAAAGGATACGCTTTGCTTCTTCTTTTATATCAATCTTCAGCTTCATTGTATACGTCAATAGCAAAATAGTTTGCAAGTTCCGTCTCTGTTTATCATGGTTGCCAAGCAATTAAGCCTAATTTGTGGAATACAGGGTAATACCCTGTGTACCCAAATATGTATAATTCACGTGAGACATTACAACATTTCTCATAAACCAGAATATTCTTAGAACAGCTTGACGAAAGATCTGGTTCATCCGGCTTTCGCCTGGTAAAGATAAGGAGTGTTTTGTACAGTTCACTAAAGTGTTCTGTTAGGAATTCGAGGTGTGTGTAGTTATGCGCATGAGCAGCTCTTCAGAAGCGAAACCAGCTAGCCCGTCGTCTCCAGCCAACAACTCTACTAACGGAAATGCTTTTCGAGACCCGTCCTGGTTAAAGTTGGACGTGTGTCCGGAGTATCTCCATTCGCAGTGCGACAGAAGCGAACAAGAGTGCCCCTTAGCCCATCCCAACTCTAGCATTAACGTCGTTGACGGAACAGTAACGTGCTGTTTTGATTTTATCAAGGTACGCAAAGGTTAAAGGTTACATTTGAGTTCCATTTGTTTGTTACTTTAGGATCGTTGTCAACGCGTCAACTGTCGCTACTTTCATCCGCCGCCTCTGATCAAAGAACAGTTGATAGCGGCTGGAAAGATGCACGCGCAGACGAAAACAAGAGGCAGCAAAGATTTGTCGGTATGTCGTTAGGGTCGCTTTGTCGTTAGGGTCGCTTTGTACACAGATTACTCAAGCGTTACAACAGGTTTCTTCGTCCGAATTGCAGATTTATCCCAGCGAAGGGACTCCTCACGGCCCCTCATTACCCTACAACTCATCACCCTTCTGCGAGAAAGTCGAGGTCTGCCGCGAATTTATGCGAGGAAGATGCCATAGAACAACCAACGAATGCAGATTTTTACATCCAGGTAAACTTAAAAGTCGTGCCCTACAGTTGTTTACTCAATTCCGTTTTGTTTTTCATTCGTTTTCAGAACCTCAAAACTTTGTGGATGCCAACAACATGGTTGTAGTATGCCCCAATGTTGTCACTATGGGTGAATGCCATTTCACAGAATGTGTTTATGGTCACCCATTGCCTCATCACAAGTTGCACAGAGTGTATCTTCCTAACAATAACCCGTATCCTGCTGCTGCTTCATATCCCTCCATGGGGAGTATGTACATGGTATGTGTGTGTTTAACATAATGGTGTGTAGTGTAATGTAGAATTTCCACCACCCTTGTTTGTGTTTTGGCATGAAAAGTTTATGGGAATTCTATAATACCCTGCATGCTTGTTTTGAGTTAATCTGTTATGTATTCCGTGTAGAAGTTATAGTGATACTCAGGGGCAGCAGCTCTACCTATGATAGCACATGGTGATTAAATGTGTGTTTGATGCTGGCTGGTTGTAGCCAGCTACTGCTGCTGCTGCTGCTGCTAATACAATAGACTTTTTTCCTGCAAACCTTTTTTTTTGTAGACTTGTGTTTGAGTGCTGTGTACGTAGTCGCTGCTTTAAAGGTGTAGGATTGCTGCTGCTAGTTACTTGCGGAAGACAAATTCGTTTATTCTTCTTTTTTTTTTGTTTTAGCAAGGGCAGCCAATGTCAATGGGTACACCTTATTACCACCAGTCAATGATGATCCCCATGTACCAGTATCCGCCAAACATGATATATCCAAATTACATGTCTTCACCAGTTTATCCAAGTCAAGGTAAGAACACTGCTGGTTTGGTGTTTGTCTTTTTACTACTCTTGTACACAGTTCCACATATGGTCATGGGCTATCAACGGCCTCATTCACCCTCTCCATTGGTAAGTGGTCCATGCTGTTGTCATTGAGAAAATGCCATCTTTCTTTTTCACCAGTGGACCCCACCTGGTGTGTTCTTTGGAGCTGATCTACACTCATCAAATAGTTCATTAGGGGAGTTTGGAGTCGAGAAACAGGCAAGATACACCAGCAGTTACATCAAGATGGAGAAGATGCCTTACACCAGTCCATTACCAGATACTTACCAGAATTAACTCTCCACCTCCCAAAATTATTGTCTAATTTGTTCCCTGTGTTAATGTTTCAACTTATTACTCCTATCTTGTTGTGACACTTAAACTGTTGAGGGTTTTTCTTTTACGTATTCAGAGTTATAATTGTCAAACATATTTTTTATTTAAATATATTGTCATAGACAACATCATATATAATATGGAAATGTGTATTTGTCTTTTTAGATATAAGTCTTGTACATACAATAAAACGACTATAAGGGTGACTAAGTGTACCATGTGCAAGGGAATGTTCTGCTAATGTGTCTTTCTTCGCTTTGGATGTTTGACCATGTTTTGTTGACGATATGCGATGTATCTTTGCACAAGATCCATTGCTTTGCCTTTGTGCATCAAAACCTGTTTGAATAAGTAAATGGTGAGATAATAGTGACAATCATACAACGTACTTTCCCCATATTTTCTTTTACGACTGCTGTCTCTGACACTGCTCGATTTGATCTATCTATGTTACCCTAAAGTTTAATAAAGATATAACTAGTTGTAGTACATGTTAGTCTTTCTACCTGTATAAGTTCATTGAAAACATCTAATTCCTCTTCACTGCAAGGTAGCATTTCTGACGAAACACTGCCCAACCGTTGCTTCAACTTTTCAGTGGTTTCTAATATTTTCTTTTCCAACTTATCCTAAGGAAAAACAAGCCTTTTATCAATTGCTATTAACATGTCTTTGAAAACATACCACATCATCTAAGTGAGTTTGCACACGAGATAGTTTCCAGCCAGTGGCCTGCTTAGAAATGGTCTTGCTGCTTAGAAATTGTAATGCCTGCTGTCTCGACGAGTCTTCTGCAATACAAACAATGATGTAACTAAAAGTACCAGTTGAAGACCACAGCCAAGTTGCTGAGGTGGATTACTACATTGTATGATGACACCCTAGGAGTGTTACAAACATACAAGCTCAAGTCACATGCACTGTACAGGATTGGCAAGCTGTTAAATTAACTTAAGAGAAATACTGTGTAGGCTATTCACAATATTAGCTTTCAAACATACAAAAAAACTGAATTGATTATTTTTGTTGTGTGTGTGTACAAATGTTGTAGTGCAACACTGTCAAGAACATTTACAGAGCCATCAACTAATCCACCAATATCTTGTTACAAAAAGCACCAACACAATGTGCATGTACACAAGTAAACTTATATACAGCAAGGTGTATGTGTGTATGAATTCATGTGCAACACACATGCGTGTGTGTTTGTGTATGTGCCCACATATACAATACCAGGTACACACGCACACACACACACACACACACACATCCACATCAAATCAAGTTCACACACCACACACACAGGTACTCCACACACCACACACACAGGTACTCCACACACACACAACCTGTTAGGCTAGTTCAGCATATACCACATACAGGAAGTGGTGCAATAAGAATGATGACTGGTGGTAATAACAGAATTGCATCATATACAAAGTGTGGGTAAAAAATTAGCATGCCAATCAATAGATTATGCAATGTTTATTAATACAAGCAAACTACCTAACTGTTTAGGGAATAGTATATGATCTCTTGTCATTGATATATCTAATGTTTCAACAATAAAAACTGGTCCTTCTATTAGGAGTTCCTGTGTGTGCTTTAAACACAATTTCTGTCAGCACTTCCTTGTGGTAATGAGCTAATGTTGATGAGGATCACAAGGTTGGATATCTGCCAAAAGTTCAGGATGCCATCTGACGATACCACTTCGTGCACACCAATTTTTTGCAACTCTCCCAGGAGATATCAACTTACATTTGCACTTACAGGTAGGACAGACACATCTTGGTGGGCTTGTCACAATTGTCAGTGGTACATGATGCTGCTGCAATATCAATGGCTGCTCTGGTTTCTGTGCAGCTGTGCCATGATTGTTGTCAGTAAATCAGGTGTACATGACAGTCCACCCTTGCGTGTGTGTGTGTGTGTGTGTGTGTGTGTGTGTGTGTGTGTGTGTGTGTGTGTGTGCGTGTGTGTATGTGTGTGTCTAGTAGGTGAAGGTGTGGGTTCCACCTGGACTTTCACCCACTACACAAGACATGGACAGTTGGTTATTTGCTCCTCCAGTACAGGTACCTATTGATGTATAGCTGGGTGGGGTGCTTCCCAAGTTGATGGCAGGCCACCAGGTCCCCATTTAAACAGCTGGGTAGACTGGAGCAATACACGCACACTTGCACACACACACACACACTGTTTCACTGCCCAGTCACAAGTCCCATGTGATCTTTCAAGTAAGAAGGGACAGACAACCACGTACACATACACACGCACGCACACACACATACACGCACACACACGTACACGCACACACACGTACACGCACACACACGTACACGCACACACACGTACACGCACACACACGTACACGCACACACACGTACACGCACACACACGTACACGCACACACACGTACACGCACACACACGTACACGCACACACACGTACACGCACACACACAAACAAACAAACGCAACACACCTTTCACTCTAACATCAGTGTATCTCCAGAAGTGACTATGAGCAGCCTTAGTGTATAACTTATAATTGGAGCACACACTATAGGGTGACCTGTGTAGTGGGGTTGACAGTTGTAAGGATTCCGGGGGTGACTTATCTGCAGAGGGAAAAACAGCACATCAAAAACAAAAAAATTATTGTAATCGGTGTGCATTAATTAGAAAGATATAGAGAAGTTCTTTAATTAAACATACCTGTAGAAAACAGATATACAAGATTGAGTTACAAAATAAATTTAACACACACACACACACTCCTACAAGGTAACCTTGCTGGTTGAAATCCTACACTGTATACTTGTTGAACATCTGTTACCATACACCACAAAGTATTGGGAAGAACACTGATATCATTTATAGACTGGATTTCATTAATTAACTGTGTAACAGATACTACAATATGCAATACTTGTAAGTGTAAATTATTTTTCTTTTACGAAACATTCCAGTGATTATAAGAGTTGGATGCAACTACAAACCTCTCCCTTGCACTCTTGCAAGGTGTAAAAAATCAATTCAAGAAAAGTCAACTGCCACATCTCAACATTTTCATACAAAATGCATGCATAGATATTGTCAAAGAAACTAAAGAGAGGTATCCTGGGATGGAAGTGCTACAGTAAGTGTTCTGGTTTGGAAGTTTTTCTTTCTCAGTAGCATTGCCTGTAGATCTCTTTACAGGTAAAGTTGTAAAATGGATTGTTTACTGTTAGTTCTATTAACTCCACAGGTGTAAACTACTTTGAGTCTATTTGTGAACTGTTTATGTTGTTAAAACCGTTTACAACTACAATAATCCAACTATGAATTAAGTAGCAACTTTAGACTGGCCACTGCATATTTATAATATTTCAGGTCATACCATTAACACACAAAAATACCCTCAGGGGTATATAAATCATTTCCAAGAAAACTATTTATTGTGGTATCATCGTTCTTCTTAGAAATACCACCACATGGAAGCCATTTATGTACAGTACTAGTGACTAGATGAAGAGGGACTTTTAGGAAAAATTAAGGGCGTCACACACAGCGTGGCTAGGCCATCAAAAAGATGCCCAACAAATTCTGAGCACCCTAAAATGAAAGAGGTCCCAAAATTAAAACTAGGCGTGCACAGGGAACAGTCACACATTTGTAACGTGGGTGATGTAATGTGCATACAGGTTAGTGCCTTGCCTAGTTTTCAAACATAGCTGCATCATACTGCTAAGTGAATGGTTACCTTGACAATGTGAGAGATTAGCATTACACAAACACTAGTCCTCATGTAAGCTTGTATTTGTAAAAGGTGACTAAACTTGTAACTAAATCAGTGATTACCTTATCTGTATACAAAGTCTTTTTGTGGATAGAAGTTTTTCTGACAGTGATATGGTATCAACTTTGTGTAACACAATCCACAGTAACAGAAATTCACTGATGAAGCTTATTACTGGCTGGCAATAGTACAGCTACAGGGTGTATACATTATACAGTGTTTGAATTAATTGAAATTTTCTGACCAAAATTCATTGTAGTTTGAGCATGTTCCACTTTGGTTGGACATAATGTGTATTCACTATAGTGTCCTTCCAATATGCTATCATGTACTTACTGACTTGCAATCAGTGAATAACACTTCAACTAAAATACTGGTTATGTCACAAGTAATTTAATATAATAATTTTAAAGAACAGCAGTGGAATAGTCTTCAAAGAAAGGGACTTCTTTGAAATATATCAAAGCAAAAGCAAAAATATATATATATTGAAAATTACTCTGAAACAGCTAGTACTATACAGTAAACTCATCGATGTGGAAAATTCAGATGCCATTTTATTGAATAAATAGTTTGTTTCATGCAGCAAATGCTGTATAATAATTCAGTTATGTTGCTATACATGACCAGATCTGTAAAACACCCAACATAATAGTGCATTTTTCAAATAAAAATATTTATAATTTATTTAGCCAAGTGTATGCCGCTCTGGTGAAAAATCGGTTTGTACATAGTGTATAGGGAAATGAACTTACAGGTGTTTATACTAAAACTTCCAAACACAATGATATACAGAGTTGAGACTTGCACCATCATGTCCGCCATGAATAGGGGAATCCATTGGTTGGTAAGTTTTTCCTTGTATCACTTTTTTTCACCACAGACAAAGATGAAATCAGTATAGAAAGATCGACTGTGTTCTATCTCTTTGTTGTGACATAAACAAATGGCCATAACTAATGTTTCAGTTTGTCAACTGTAACCAAACAAAGATTTTTGAACATAGGCAGGAAGATGATGCCTAGGTGTGCATGTGTCCTATGCCAGCCACTGTACTGTTGATTTACACCATGTTCTTTACCAGATGACTAGCATTAACATCAGGGTATACTATTTCACTACTCATGCTAGCTTGTGACTGGCTGCAATACACATTCTTATGGTTATGGCTAGTACATGAATTGAGACTATATGTATTTGACAAATCTAAGTCCCTGATGCCCGCAGGGGCCAACACTAATTATACACGGACTGCATTCCGATGGCATTATGAAAGCCCAAGCAATAGTCATGGCAGCTCCAGTGAGTATTACAGCTGCATCCAAGGCTGAGGTTACCATGAGTACAAATGTAGCTGCAGCCTGGCTATCTGGGATGCATCAGTAGCCACTAGGAGACACTGGTAGGAGAAATCCTACCCCTAGCTCGTGCACAAAAATCAGATAGGTACAGGGAAATGTTTGGCTGCAACTGTGGGACCAGATGGGACCATGCTCAGTAGCTAGTATATCTTACAACGTTGACTAGATCTTTGTCAGAATCAGTGATGCCACGATATATCATATATCGTGATAGAAACATTTCATGATAATCGTGATAGAGGAAAAAGCTATACGGTGATATCAAAAACGCAAACTATTTAGTGAAAAGTGACTTGATATTTACAAATATGAGGATATTTCTCTGGCAACATGTAGTGATGCATAAAAAAGCGTCAACTTTATCACATCATTTTTATAAGCATAATAGATTGACTGAATAAAACTTGTCCTGTGAAAACAAATAAACGTGACCGTCCCAGCAAAAAACCCAACTTGTTTGCACAAGCATGCGCATTGAGAAAAACGAATTTTAAAAATAATTCGCAAAATTACGCATGCTACAAGAAAAAATATGCAAGTTTTTATCGGGCCAGTACTTGAAGAAGGAAGACTCAAATCAATTAAAAACTACATATCATCTTATTTGCCTGCTCATGGGGAGTTTAAAAACCTTTGCTTCGTTTCTGTAGCTCCAATGGTATGCGTGTCACGTGCGTTTGTTTACGATGTGGTAAATGCAAACAAGATAGTCGTCATTTCTTCTACTAAACTGCCTTCATATCTACATGTTCAAGTGACTACAGGGCTAACTCATGGTGAACATTTTAAGCCAAATCTCAATGTTGTAGACTAATTCAAATGGAAGTTACGGCTGCGAATGCATGTGTCCGTAGTTTGTTTTCAGTATAGTCACTGTACAAATCGATTATCTTTGCTCTTCCCACTGTCTAGCGATATAATTCCAAAACTACTTACCACAGAAGGCTGAAACTTTGGTGACTCATTTCTTGGACACTGCAGATAATCTTGAGAGAAAAAAAAATTGTGCAAACAAGTCGGGTTTTTGCTGAGACGGTCACATATCGTGACTAAGTGACTATCGTGATACAAGTCCCATGATATCATGATTGTGATATTAAAATTTTCATATCGTGGAACCACTAGTTAGAATAAGCTGTACAGGTTCACAGGTCTTCCCTTGGATTTCTCTGTTATCAATTTCCTTAGCTAGCTGGATAAATATTTGGCAGATTCTAATTGGACAATTTCAGCAAAAATTTGCCAACCGCCAAATTTAATTCCCTGTCAAAGTTTCTGCTTATACAGTATAACCTGGTGCAAAAGAATTGTCTGCCAATATTCGCCATTTGCAGTACTTTAACCATGGTAACATGATAACAACCGTCAATTTTGGTACTCAAAATGCATCCAATAGTCATTATCATGGTGAATAGAGGCCCTTGTACGGCTTACAGCACACCAGAGGTCACTTACTGTTCTAAATGAATAAGATCAGTTAAGGTTTAACTGCTTCAGTAGTAAATGAAACAAGGGAGTTACACCTCTGCATGCTTATGAGGAGTGTAAATATTTTTGTTTAGTGAGTTGTATACAAAACAATAATTTACACCAAATGACTTCCTTTTGACAGTTATTATAGCATACCTGTAATTATCATAACACGTCACAGTGAATAAACTGAACCAAGTCTCAATTCTGTAAACTAATGTAGCTGTAATTGTAGTAATTAAATGCTGTGTAGTTTTATTTCCAGCATAGTCAGCAATTCATGGGCTTTCCAACTAAACTCTGGTGGTTTTACTACAAACTTCTAAACATTACACAACGCAAATCGCCAAAAGTGTTGCAAATGGCTAGTATCTATTCTTTACTTTGAGACTAGACACTGTCCAACAGTTTACTTCTGATACGTGGATTGCAGAGGTGCTTTTCGAACACTTCTTGATTCTTAATGCTGTGTAACAGGTTGAACATAGCCAATAACAAAGTGTAATGGCTATGTTCACTTTTCAGACGATAACTGGTGTAACCCCCAATTGCTTAGTACAATTTGTTTATTTAGTATTGTATGATTTTGATTTTGTAATCAATGCTAATTAGTTATGTAATTTGTGTAAAGAGCAGGACCCACAGGCATTTGCCCTTTTCACCTGTATGATTATTATTATTATTATAACTGGGGCGTGCAGCTCCATTTCTTTCTTTCGGTATGTGTGGATTGAGGAGTTGCTTTTCAAATAGTTCTTGATTCATAATGCTGTGTAACGATTTGAACAGCTGACAATGGATACTTCACTTTTCAGATGATAGTTGATATAGCTGGGGCGTGTGGTGCCATTTCAGATGTGGTATGCGTGGGTTCAATGGTCATAATAATTCTTTACAAAAAAAAGTTGACAAACAAGTACACACAAAAAAAAGGAATTTTGAACTAGAGCAGGGGCCATAGTGCATCGACAAAACGTACTGAAACAAGCTGGGAGTAGTGCATGATATTAAATCACAGTAAAACAATAAGAAGTGTTATATCCCTACTGTGCTCAAGATGCCATAATGGAAATGCACAGTAGGGATATAACACTTCTTTTTACTGTGATTTAATATCATGCACTACTCCAGCTTGTTTCAGTACTTTTTATCATTGCGCTATGGTCCCTACTTTAGTTAAAAATTCCATTTTTTTTTGTGTACTTGTGCAATTTAGAGGTTACCCACAATGATTTATCAACTTCGAAAACAGCCAGCTGACACAATGTATCTTTAAATTCCTAAAGAGGTGGCAAAAGAAAAATATCGACTGAGACCAGTACTGCTTTGATTCAAGTTTAGTTGCAATGGTGCTAGTGAACATATCAATTCTATTAATGTCAATGGTATCCTTACCGAAAGAAAGAAATGGTGCCACCTCCCCCCAAGTTATATCAATTATTGTTTGAAAAGTAAAGTATCCATTACGCTTCGTTGTTGGCTATGTTTAACCCGCTACATAGAAATACGAATCGAGAACTGTTCGAAAAGCACTTCTACCAACAAAATAGCCACTATGAAAAATACGGACGATTTCCATTACGAAGGGGAGCCATCATGTGCTATTGCCAAATCGACACTTTTCGCTGTCAGAAAGATGAATGGGACACAAAGGAGGACACTGGTAAGTCCATGAAGAATACATTGTACGTACTGCAGTATGCCAAAAGGCACCTATCAGGCTGAAGCGACATCAAACAGTGAAAAAATCAAGCCCATAGCTTTACCCATTATTGAGTTCCGCTTGTCTGAAGGCATCAGTCAGTCGGTAAAAAATTCCATTAAATTTTTTTTTTTAAATTCTGTAGGGTACCATTCTGTAGCAACTTGCACAAACTGTATCATATATGAGGCCAGAATAGACATAAATTAGATGATAAGACGATAAGTATGATAATTATTGCAACATACAATAAATATTGCCTATGAGATAATATTATGAAGGCTAAGTATATGCAATAGTTGTAACGTGAGCACTTAATTAGGTGATATTGGCAATCTATCAACCTTTAGCTCAGATGCACACCCGGGTGCTTCATACCACAATATAGAATAAATGACTGGTACCGTTTAATCACTGGGGTACTAAAAACAAGGGTACTACTACACAAGAGTCTACATTTTTGGATAAATATTTTTCACCTCTTACTTTGTCCACAATCACTTTTCACCTCGTGTGCTCCGAGGTGTACTGTAAGAAATAAATGCCTATGGGTCTGAATAGATACCAGGCTCGTTTAAACATCCTGGACTTCTGTACGGATAAATAGAGTAAATGAATGGCCTTGGACAGCATGTGCCATCAAATTTAAAGTGTGCATATATCATAAAGGAGTAGGCATGGCCCACAAATTTACATCACCCCAAAGAAAACAGCCTCAATTTCCCCTGATGATGATAGGCAGTATTGGTTAGGTAAAAACTAAGCTCAAACAAGCTTTCAGATCAACCCGAAACGCTTTCAATATATTGTTGCTGACCATATCATTGGTTATAACCTTTTAGCAAAGTAATAAATTAATTTTCAGTGAAAACAAGTACATTTATTGACATTGCAAACTTTTCAAAATGTGTAGTTGTGTTTCAATATATTGCAATAATCGCATAAATAACTCATGCAATAATCGCAAGTCACAAATTAAATATCGCCCAACCTAAATTCTGAGCCTGCATAGCTATACTACAGATATATCAGTATAGACATGGCTGATAGTTTGCTTGCTAAAATAGTAAACAGCAATGGTGACCACAGATTATTAACAACCCATTGCGGGCTTCTAGTAACCTCATTCAGATATCAAAGGAACTCCTTCATAAATATTCAAAACTTATTTTAAAAATGTATTCAAAAAAGTGGAATGGAATTTATTCAAAAAGTAAAGGAAATGGGAAATTTATTCAATTTGACATGTTACAACTTTGTAGCAGCCTCACAAAGAAAGTGTGATAAAACACACTCCTGTAACTTGATGCAGTTTTCATGTGCACATGTTGCCCAATGTAACAGATGAAAAGGAAACCACTGGACATACATGGCTTCCCATTGGATAGCAATTAAAATGGTTTTGTTTAGAAGTAATCAATGTCGAGTGTACACTTAGATGGCTTTGATGCTGTTTGATCAGGAAACACTACACACCACAACATCTGATCATAATGAACACAATACTAGTTTTTATAGTAGTTAAGAATATTTTTAGCTGGATTGATAGACTGTTATCATTTTGTTTACTACATTCTGGGAAGTAAGATTGGGTCTGTGGACTTTACAGTAAGGTTACAAGTTACATAGGTTGAAAAGTGTATTGCCATAAATCAGGAAAAATTTGTTGTCTAAAATTTTTGTCACTGGCTGTACCGTTGAAATTTAAGACAATGAATTATTAACTATACGAATAATTTGTGCATACAAATATTAACATAGTTATTCCATCAAAAATTATGCCAGTGACGAAAATATGGTGCATAAAAATTTCAATACATGAAAATTTTCTATGCCAAAATTTTCCTCAGCGGTTATTTCATTGCCTAGCTGTATGCAGAAGTGAATGGAATTTATACTGACGTTTCATGTATTAGTATAAAGCAGCAAAAACAAGTGGCAGAAATGTACATACTATGGACTAGTCAAACTATTTACAATTATTTCTGTCTCCAGTGTACAAAAAACTTCAAGCCAGCATTTTTATCCCACATTACGAATGCCAGCAAACATGCTCAGCTGCTTACAGTAAAACCAGCTAGGAATGATTAATCAATCCACATAATATAGAATGCACTTTCTTTTAGTTCAAAATTATAATTGAATTATAGGAGTATACAATAGTTTGACCACTCAAGAATAAGTAGATTGACCACTAAGAGAAATCATTACAGCAAGTAGACAAATTCAATTACTGATGGGTAACTCTTGCTTTTAACACACGAGCAAAAAGTCCCTCAAACTTAGTTAGCAGTCTGATATCCATCATAATGCCAGCAACATGATAAAAAGGAAACAAAAAAGCTCAGCAAACCAGATGCACTGATTAATTACTTGGAAGGCCCTATACTCTCAGGTGCAGATGTTAAGAAATAGGAGCAAGGAAACGAACAGAAGCAAAGAAGACTACAACAACTACTAAATGAAGACAGGCATCTTCATGTGGTACTTTGACAACCAAACATTACACATGTGTACCGAAAAAACAATATGTACAGCTAATCACAACTTGACATTTGCTACACTACTTGAACAACGTACACACCTTGTGAGACAGTCTGAGATTCCGAACTGTTGCTTGGCAATGATGTGGGTGTGGACTCGTCCCTTCCATGTGACCTTGTGGGTGTTTCCACTCCCATGTTAGAACTAGGGACATTACTAGCGTAATGGTCCTCAGTTGGATTACTATACAACAAAACAAGTAAACAATGTTTTAAAAATTCTTACAGCTACACTTACACTAATTGTTTGCGTGGTTTCTTTCTGGGTGACATGAAATCTGGCACATTTTCTTCCAACCTTGATGCAACATTTGCTGCATTTTCATTGGGTAGATTCGCAGGTGACTGGCTGCCATGATAATCCACAAAACCATTGGTGGGAGAAGCCACACTAAAAGTACAGGGAAGCCATGTGCCACATGCATGTACAAAAATACACCACAAGTAGTACAGCTTCAATGAGACTTAAAAAAGGTTAAAATAATGTTGTAGTACACAACACAGCAATAGGGCAACTCACTTCTGCTGGCCTGGTGTTGTCTTTGAATAACTTGGGGCATCCCGTTTCACACTAGAGATGTAATCAAGACTCAAGTAAATTTGAAAACTTCCCACATACAATTAACATCTGTTACACTTCCACTGCAGCGTACAATACACCAATCAAATAAAATAATTATACTTAATGAGTCTGAGTGCATGTTATGTGCACAGTTGTGTTCGTGTACGTGTACACTACACATATAAGCATTGTGTATACACATGCATGTGTGCACAAACATGATGAATGTATATTTATAACCACATACTGGTTAAGTGCAAATGCTACACTGCTCACTTGTCAACTGTTCTCTTGCGTAAGATGCTTGGCCGGCTGGAGGTGGGGCTCTGACTGACTGCAGAAGGCAGGAGTGGCTGAGATCGTGGATGGTCTGCTGCATCACCAGGTGTACCCGGCTCCCTCATCACATGATCTCTTGACGGCCACTGAGGTGTTGGCTTGACCAGTGTAGTAGTTGATGACGTGACAGTTGGTGTGGAGTGGGTGGATAGTGCTAGGATGTGGGGAAACATACAGTGTACATCCTGTATCTGTAAGTGTGCACGTAACCGTACATATCATAAATACACACAGGGAAAAGTGAGCAGTTCACATGCATACACACGTGCGCACGTACACACACATACACTATACGCACGTAGACAATACATACAATAGAACACGCACATAGTAATCACAGTACAAAATAACTACCCTAAGTTTGCTAGTTGATGTATACATGAACTTGTCAATATACTATTGAGGGTGCATGTGTATATACTGTCACAACCCAAACCAAACACCCTTATGTTTTATAAATTCCATAATATACATTTCATTGTTATAACAGCACAAACAAATATACAACTGGTTCTCACAAGACTCAACATTTTACACATTAGGAAATTAATGGACCAAAAACCAAACACTTTTTTCACCCTTTGTACTACCACATGTTGGCAAATATTTAAAGTTTCCGTGTATGAGCTGAAGACATAACAATCAACAGAAGGAAAGCCCAAAGATTAATGTGTAGAATATATTGTGATAGGTCAAGTGACTAATAGATGCATTTGGAACAAACTTAGCTAGTTAATGACAGTACTACTAAAAATCACAAACAGCTCAAAGTCACAAAATAGTAAAGTTATCTCAAATTTAATTACTAAAATATTAATGGGGGAGTCCCTGGGGAACCTCTTTGCCACCACAAATATTGGACACCAGTTTCCTTATTGCTTTGCATGCAGGTAGCATGTAATCAATACAAGTATTGGACATGCAACTGATTAATATACAAGTAACATAGATACACTGGGTTACTTAGGATTATTAAATCTATACCAGTACATCCCAGGGCCCTTACACGCTACAGTGTGCTACTTTCCTAGCCGTTAAACACGCATTAACACCTGGAACAATGCTTGGTTGCGTGATCGAACATCATAGGTCTGGAGTCAGTGCAGGCAAATCCTCACAGGGAAAGACTAGTAACCCACAGGAGGCTGTACCATGATGAAGGTGTGGGCAGCCGAAATTCCACCTGGACCTTGTGTGAAACACGGACAGTTGGCATTTGCTTCCCTAGTTAACACCAGGTAGACATTTAAACATTTCGGCAGATTGAATGGAGCAAAGTTTCTTGCTCAAGGAAACAACACCAACTGGGGATCTAACCTGGAACCTTTCGATTACCAGGCCAGTGCTCTAGTTCATGCTGCATCTGACACACAACATCCACACTACACATCCACCTAATGAGTCAATATTCATCACAAATTTAATGAAGGGCAAACACAAATCAACATGTCTCATATAGCAAACATGAAGGGCTTCAAATTAATTTTATTAAAACTACACATTACACATTTCAGATGGCTATACTGTACCAGTCAAAACCCTACATTGCCTAAAGCATCTAGCACCGTAACTCTTGTTGGTAACACACAAGTTGCTTGGAAACTTGATATCAAACTTCAAGTTGAATGTCAAATATTTAAAACCCTAACATTTCTGTGTCTTCTCAAACTATTTACTGCAGTTCACTACACACTCACTACTTATAAAATATTAAGGTACATCATGAATTTCCTAACTTGTAACTTGTACATGTGAAAATGAAATCATGAAAGACTTTGGCATGTCAGGGAAATTTATATTGGCCCCTAGACCACCTAACTCCCTTTAGTGAGTTTATTCATGGCAGAAGAAACGATTAATCTCCACTGCCTAATGTATGTACAGCATGCAAAGTCTCCAGTATGATAACCATGCACACTTCAATGATATCCCAAGTATTGTTATATCCACAGTACATCATGTAGTTTGTACATTCTGTGCATACTATACGTATGCGTAATAAATTTTTGGGGGGACCACATCAGAAAGGAAAACCTGTAAAACCTTCATAATTAGGATGCATGTCCTTGGTCCCATTTAGACCCCTGTAATCAGGACACCACTCTAGTAGGGACATTTCAGGTATGGTCCCAAGGTGTCAGAATGGAGGGACTCCCCCACAGCTTCTTGCTGTGTTTATGCTTAACCACTGTCAAAACAATAGTAGAAAGTGTTAAACAGTAAAAATCAAAAAGGCACAGTAAAACTTTCAGCTGATAACAAATGATCAATTGACAACTATAACTGTTAATTGGCTAGTCCAGAATATGGGCCACATATAAACAAGACTAAACTATATTACACAGTGTGCTTCAGTTACCCTACTTACCTCGAGTGATGCTTGTAACAACAGTGGGTGGGGGGTGAGGAACTTTGTCATTGTGTAGATGGGATGTTGTTGACGACCATGTGCTAGTAGGTACCCTACACAAACAGTAATTATTAGATATTTAACATGACAAATCTAATTACTAATTTACGAGTATTGATACCTCTCTAAATGGTCACTTCTTTATTAAAACCACATCACTGTAGTGGTCAATTCTAGTTAGCCTCTCAATATCCAGAGGTCAAGTAGGTTACACAGGTGGCCTTACTTAAGGTTATCTACACTGGGCTATCTACAAATTAACTACTGAGGCCACAACTATATTATACATAAGTGATTTAGAAAATTCCCCGAGTGAAGCAGACAAAAAGAGAATGAGAGAAAATGGCAAACTGTGGCCGCTAGGATTAAGACAGCTCACAGCGTTAGCACCACCAGATTGTGGCATTATTGTATCAAATGATCAATGATGTTTATCTTGCCCAGAAAATAAGCTAACAGTGAGGCTACTTCTTTTTTTTTTTGGTTTTTGCTGATTTTCAGTTGATGAATATAGTGAACAACCATGGGCTAGACCACAGGTTACCAACTATTTAGTAAGCCTCTACTCTAGAGAGCATTGACAATGAAGGGCAAAAAATTCATTACACCTTAACCTTTTAATATTGCATAATTATACCAGAAGCCTTAAGACATTTAATTACATCATCATCACTGACCTATTAACGTCCACAGAAGCTGCTGCAGGGGGTGCGGTCCCACTTACAGATGTGTGTAATGACTTGCTGTGTCTCAGGACAGCAGCAGATGGATCCAACACACCCCCCACTTGCCCAATACTTGGGTGGCTTCCTGCAGCATGGCTTCCCAGAGGTTTGGAGTCTACAAGAGATACACACAAAACCAAAAATTCAAATTTTAGTCTATGGTAATAATCTGCACACATAGGTGTTCCCATCTGAGGAACCTCATGGACACTGAGACAGAGAGAATTATCGTTACAATTTCTATATTAAGGCAACTTTAGGCTAAACGAATATCTTAATGGAGGGTTTTCTACAATTTTAGAGGGCTTACACAGAGGTTTCAGAGAGACAACATTTACTTACTTGAATTTGAAGAAGAAATTGAAGAATTACTACTGTTATTCTGTAGTGTGCTTGACACTTGAGGTAGTTGTTTCCAGTGTAAATTGTTTGCAGAGTTAACTAGTTCAGAGTTTGTAATAATCTTCATTTGGTTGTTACTGTTGTTCACTGCATGCAGTACATCAATAGTACTGCCACCTGAGTCCTTCATCAACTTGTTCCGACCACCTACCAAGTCCCCATCATCAGCGAGTATCTTCACAGGAGCATTTGTTGATGTTGAGGGCATTACAACTGAAAAGGCAGACTTCATGTTACTACCTACATTAGCTCCACTTGAAGGTAACAGCATGTGTGAGTTCGGTAAAGGCAAGGATGTGGATTTAGCCTTAATTTGACTGTTCAAAGTTGAAGATGGAGATAGCATATTGATTAAATTTTTCTTGTTCGGAGATTCTGGTCTGGAAATGGATGCAACAGGCACTGTATAGTTATTACTTATGGCTGGTGTGGATGATGCTTTGGGAATTATTTTTACAGAACTTTTACTTGCTGGTGGCTGCAGTAATGCATCTGGATTAAAACTTTCGTAGGATACGGTTGTTGTCCCTTGGTTGGAAACTTGTCCAGGTATTCCAAGATTGAGCGCTAAGGAAATAAGTAATTCAGTACATATTAGATATTAAATGTGCTACTTACGGACACTGAACATAGGTGGTCCCATTTCGTTAATGCCATGGGCATTCTTGTTCTGGTGGGCTGCTGCAAAAGGGCTACCTCCCAAGCTGAGACCATGTGGCATCATAGGAAACAGCGAAGGATGGACTGATGGAAAAGGGATTTGAGAAAAGGCACTTCCAGCTGGATGGTGAGATGACAAGGCTAGGCTGGCCATAGGGGGCCCCAGTGCATGCCTACTTTGCGGAATCGAGTGGTCCTGCAAAAATTCAAACAAAAGTTTACGCATGCTGAAAGGCGCGAACACAACAATATACGCGCAGCACGTAAACACTTGAAAATGACACGGGCTCTAAATAGAAACACACCCTCACCTCTGAAATCCTGTTCTCACTCATAAAAACGTAGTAATAATCTTGAAACAGTTACCCCAAAAAAATTCAGTTGGGTTTCAGCAACCTTCTTCGCCCGCAGTGACAACAAACACTCTTCCTAAGATTACGAAATACTATCTTCACTCTGGACACTTACAACAACAGTCAAGTCGCCAAATGTGAGTATCCACTCTTTTGACTTCGAGAGTTTTCAGGCGTTTGGCAACCGTCAACTCGAAAATATTCAATTTATCGTCAGGTGCAAGTTCCAACTCTGGCCCGACAAAAGCGACGCTTTATCCACAACTTCAACTATCTTCTAAACACAATCTCGACGAACAATCACCGTTGACAAATGTCTTAACGTAGTAGCGGGACTTCACTTCATCGACTGCTCGGTCGGTCTTCCATCTACTAGGCTCCAATAATAGTATTTCTCTGACCACGCCTCCCAAAATCAGTGACTTCCTGTTCGTTAATTACCAGGGGCGTCCCTCTCTCATATGTCAAATTCCGTCATCCACCAATCTCGCAAACAATGGACATTTTGCGGCCGAATGTTATTGAAATAGATGGGCGATGTTATCGGAGGATTGAGTGGTGCACGGCCAGAAAAGATGACGCGGTTCAAGGTAAAGTTGAAGAAAAAGTCGAGCAAGGTACTTTAGGTGCGAATCAGTCGCTATTTTGAAGGTTGTTTTTCGTTTGCGTCCGCCATTTTGAAGAAGATGAATTAGCGTGGGAGTGCGATGGAATGCGCCAGACCGATGATGGATTTTACCTAGCACTGCCAATCGCGGATGTCTTCCACAAATTCATCTGTGGAAAGAAAGGTGAAACAAAGAGACGCTTAGAATCTGATACTGGGGCGAAAATAAAGCTACCCCGCATTGGACAGCCTGGGGATATAGGTAATTTAGTAATTAGCAATACATTTTATGTACATTCCTAACATATGTGTGTTGTTTAGAGATTACAGCTAGCACTGCTCAAGCAATATTGTCTGCAAAGACACGATTGGAAATACTTGTAGATTCGGCACGTCCTTCATTACCGTGGACACACTTCATATCAATTCCTCTCAACACTACTGCTTTCATCAAACGGTTTGACTCCTTTAAAGAACAAGTTATGGAACAGGCTCAAAATGTATGTACTGTGACTTAAATTGCTATTGTTTAAGTCAACAATGCTTTGTTTTAGGCCAGAGGGTTAGATATTTCCTTATTCCAAAATCCTGCAAAGTTGCATCTGACAATAGGAGTACTGCGATTGTACAACAGCAAAGAGCAAGTGAGTTGAATATTTTACAGTGTAATCAAATGGAGTGTTTGTGTAGCACTAAGTGGCAGATGGTTGTATCCTATATAAATGCTACAAGTAACACTTTACTCAGTAACAGAACAATGGGAGCTATACTGTGTTGGTAAGTTTTATCAGGATAGCTTGTTAAGGGAGTGTCTTGGATTAAGTGGTTATGTGGCCTTATGGCTTTCACCATTCTTCCTATATGGCTGCAGTGAGTAGTAAACATTTCATTTATGCAAAGGTCACATGCTTCATTGTGGCAGATGCTTTTAATTTTATCACAGTTTGTTTGTGATGCAGTGTCACATAAAATTGTGAATGCTATTCCATTACATTGTACCAAGAGTTCATAATATAAACTCTTGATTGTACTTAATAATATTTTATCAATTATCACCTTGTTGTTGTTTACTTGTTTTGTGTTTAATGTAGGAGAAAGCCAGTCAAGTGTTGCAGGAGTGCCTGGCCTATGTGATAAAGTAAGTTGGGGAAACCACACACACTACAGAACACATACAATAACTGACCAAAAACAAATCTTGTTGCATTCCAATGGCCTTTTTACTGGTTTAGGTCAATAACTAAAGTTGATTTGTTTAAAAGTTTAATGTGTGTGTCTACATGGTGTCCCTTGTTAAAGTGACTGAATTTAAAAAATTATTTCAAAAGAAATAATGATAAACCTTTTTAGTATATGAAAACGACAAGTAATGTAATATATGCCTCACTGTATTCCAATGTAATGATATTAAAGGTGTTCAAAGCCAGTTATAGATTTTATGAAATCTTATCCTTCTGTGTGTGGTTCCCTAATATAAATATAGCTGTTTAGTATATGTGAACATTGCTTGCTGTAGGCAAGATGATTATACTGAAGTGTATATAGGGATATATATATATATATATATATATATTTTTTTAAGGATCCGTGTAGTCCTACATGCTTTTTATGGGAGATGTGTGTATTATGGCTTCATCGTATAGCCCATTAGACTACCTGTGTTTCTTGGCCACCTGTAGTTGCTATGGTAACTTGTATATTTTGGTCTGCCTTTGTCCTGATGTTCTTCTGTGTGGCTTTGTGGCCATCATCACTTCTGATACCTGTCCTGCACCTGTTAGAGAACTATGAATGCTGTAGATCCTATGTAATTTGGACCGCTTGCTACTAACCAATAGTCTGGTGCTTGGGATCTTTAACTAGGTGCCTGTATTACATAGGTGTCATCATTTAGAGCAGCAATTCCGCTGTATAGAGACAGAGGGGTGGAGTATTTTTGCTGTTGCGAGCATTAGTTTTTCCTGTTCTGTTTTGAAACAAACTCACTTATTAGTTGGAGGGGGTGCATAGTTAGTAGTTGCAAACCTCTCTCTATTCACCCCTTGTTTGTGTGCTGTAAAGGACACCCTCTCTAAGTTGAAACAGAAAAAAAATTTGTTTTGAGTCGTGAAAGAGGATCTTCAACACACACTCATCCAATTTTCAATTTTATTTCTTCATAACTACCTGTAGGTAGTGTAGGTACATCATAACACAAAATTTTCATTAATGCATACCCCTTAATAATTTAACAGTCAGGCTTCACTCAGAGGAGGTTGAACGCGTTCATGTGAGCTGTCCCTTAATTGCATTCTTTGATTTGGTATTTCACGTGATCGTCAATAGTTGCAATACAAAACTTAAAAACGGTGAGGTTCGCTGGGAATCGTAAAATATTCAGATCGTCCTACATGTAAGCTTCAAGGCAATGTACTTTGTTTTGTAATCAGTGCTGAAGTCCGGGTGAAATTAATAAGTTGCAGTTTGGTGTCCACTACTTCACCAGCCTGCATGTACGTATTCTCAAACAAAACATGAAATGATTCAGTGAGATCATGATGGATTAACCTCTTCGACCAGTGGGATTTTGTGTAATTTGTTTTAGTGGCACTTAAAAGCGTGTCCAACCTCCTCTGGGTTTCACTGCAAATATTACTGTTACAAGTGGGTTCATATATCAAATGTGTGTAAACATGATTTCTCCCCACACTAACTGCTGGTGTCCTGTGGGCAAAAAAGTTATTAGCACTCTCAGTGTGTTTTCTGACTAGCATAAAAAATAATGTCGAATGTTGTATACAAAAATACAACCACCTAAAGCAGAACAATATTACGTTTTACTTAATTTTAAAGCCACCATTCAGACAGTGCCCTATGTGTAGGATGACAACAATGGCTCCACTTGAATGGTGTACCATCAGCTGGCCACCTATCAGATATCTGTGTGGAAACACAATACATTGTTTAAGTCCTGTACATCACTAGTTCTAACACCACATGTTGAGTTTGTTTGTTACTTGTTAACAAAGTTGGACGCTAGTTTGTAGTGGAAACCTGTCAATGAAAGGAAGTGGACATTGGGAGGGAGGTGATAAAATAATTAAGAGTACATGTGCTAGAACAGAAATTAGCTGTGCTTACTAGAGTGACATACAATGTAGTTATCAGTTCACTTACTGAATGAAGTAGAACTCTCATGATTTTGCCAAATGTGGCTAGTAGTTATTTTTGCTACATGTGGTGGTAGACCTTGTCTAAACCATACTTGTCCATACCAGGAGTGCTTTTGACACGTTTGCCACTTCCTTGTACTGAGTTAGTATGCTAGGGGAAAAGAATCAGCCTTTTAAAAATACTTTAATATATGGTTATATATAAATGGTTTGACCTAGACGTGTACTACCTGTACATTTCAGACCAAAGTAATTTCAGTAATTGCTGAAGCTGGTTGGTTGGAAAGTGGCCAATGGGAAATTGGTGGAAGTTTCAAAAACATCATGTTTAAAAAGTCAAGGGAGTATATATTTTATATACCTATGCTATAAACCTTTTCCTCACAGAATTTTCTGTTTGGGAACTCTTGTATTTTTGAATATTGTTTCTAATGAATCACTGTGTAATTAGTAAAGCCGATATTGAACTGAATTTGACATGACAAGATATGGTTACTACAGTAGACAAATAAATGAATACTATCTTGCCCTATGTAGAACGTGTATAATCTTCCTGAATTACTCAAACAGTTGATCTTCGTGGGGTCAATTGCTTTAAAATGTTAGAGTCTCCTCCCAAGTAGATATGTGACATTTCAACAAGTAATTATATAAGGCATTTAATTAGAAGTCAATTTATGACCAGCTGTTCTATAAAGTTTCGGTTAGCGTTTAATTAGGTTTCGATTATGAAGCTCAACCAATTATTACATTGACTTGCAATGAACCCAATTACAATCAAGGAATTACAAAGAAACACTTCATTAGATATAAACACACACAGAACCATACAATAGCTGATTTGGAATTGATTCTATTGATACCTATATTTAGGAAAAGAATGTTAAGATACTTGAAGCTCTTTTTATTGTGTTTTCTTTTGTTAGGCCATGTGTGTCAGATCAAGGGTTGCCATTGACGATGCAGTTTACAGGGCTGCAGTACATGAATGATGACCCAGCAGAGGTTGATGTACTTTATGCTAAAGTGAAACTGACTGACAACTCAGACAGGTATATAATCTTGTCATATCTTTTAACATGGTCAGGTAATATGTGACCGGAAATGTAGCATAATAGTGCAAACCTAAATTTAACAATATAAAAATTATACAGGGTAAAATTTGTGCATGTTATCTGTCATTTTCGTTTGTGTATGTATAGGCACGTCCCCTTTTCAACTTGAAGGAATTCGTTATACCATAGTTGGTAACCTAGGAGGCCAGCTGTGTTGTTTTTCAGCTGTTTGACGTCTGTAGAGCCCATTGGGAAAGGTCTTCACCACTTCCTTATAAACTCGTTTCACCCGTGTTTCAAACTGGCATATTGACTGTCTAAACCAAAGCTTACCTGCCCAGAAGTTTCTATATGACCTTTATTTATCACGTAATAGTGAACAAAGCTTTGCTCATGTGGGTGCGGAAAGACAAACAAATATACATACGTACATACATCCATACATGTATACACACACACACACGCACACACACACTTTTCAGAAAACAATTTCAGTAAACCTGGTGCGCGCTCACAGTCGTTCATGTGGGTGCGCATCTGGTTTAAATAAGCGCTCTGCTCTTAATGAAGACAGACTCTAGCTAACAGCAAAACTTGGATAATCATCTTATTCGCCTACTTGAGAGGAGTTTGAATGTCTTGAAGTAGACCGAGTGACATGCAAGATGCAGTACATGTGTAATAAGTGTTTGTTTATATGGTGTTGAAGAGATAGTATGCCATCAACCTTCGCTGAATTCGATTTTGTCTGTGGCTAGGTAAAGTTGCCCTGTGTTTAATTCAGTTATTCGTGGCGAGCATGATGGTATAAGTCTTAACTCTGAGCCTGAAATTATGGTGTATATATATATATATATGCGACCATTCTGATTAATTTCTAAATGGCTCAGATCACAAAGTGATTGCATGATATTTGGGATTATAATATTAAGAAGATTAAGTTGAGCATATTGATGGTCCCACCCACCCTAACCCAATCAAATGGGTTTGCTAATTCCAAAGGTCGAAAAGCCAAGACATGGTGGGTATTTATAAGAGTTCTTCATGCACATGCGTTGTAGACATGTGGCACTCATGCCCATGTATTAGTAACTACTAACAGCTGGTAATATTAGGAGACTAAGTCAAACACCATTGATATGTAAGACTGAGCATTCTGAAATATAATGTCTGAACACTTTGAAAGTTTTTGTACAGTACTGTTGAGTTTGTCTTACCACGTAACAGGATTGAAATGAAAAAATGCACTATTATGTTCAGATCTTGTCACATAGAGTTTAAGGTTTGTGACAAGATTTAGTTGCACAGGTTATAATTTGAGAGAGATACTTGTATTACAGCAAAGAATCCTTTGTGTCATAATATAGCAATTATTGAACTTCCGGTATGACTCTACTTGAAAACTGTTAGTGCATGATTTGCTCTTGTTGAGCATGTCACAATTACAAATAATTGTATGCCCACACCCAGCTTATCATATCATTACAATATTCACCTTCCTTAGGAATGCTTTGTGTGTATCATGTGTGCTAGACTAGCTACTAACTACCTCATGATGTTGTAAGATTAGTCAACCAGTTGATGAGTGTGTGACCAAAGTCACCAAATGATAAATTAGTCAGATCAGTATTGATCTCCTAATTGTCTGTTTTCTTTGCTATTTTGTACAACAATAAATGTGACCCGCTGAGTGAAAACCGACTTGTTTGCATTTTCCTCGAATTTCATTTTATGGTATTTTTGTTATATAGTGGGAAAAACCAATGAACTATTAAAGTTTCAACCAAGTGGTTTTGGAGTTGTGATGGACAACAAGTAGAGCAAAACAATCGATTTGTACAGTGCTTATATGGAAGAATAATTTACAGGTGCTTGTTTAGTTGATCATAACTCTCGTCGAGTGCAATGAGCTATATGGAGTTGGTACTTGTGCCATTCTATTCACCATGAACTGGGGCATTCATCAAGGTTTAGGTTTTGACTTAAATAGACCCATACTATCAAGCAAGAAGGCTGTTCAAGCTTTAAAAAGGCGATGATACAGTTACGTTTTACCGCAACGTACATGTAACTCACATTTGCTCCATGGTACAAAAATGAAACAAAGATATTCCTACTCTCCATGAAGAGGCAAATCCACTGCTATATTTAGATTATTCGATTCGAGTCTTCCTTCACTGTTTACTGAAGCGATTGCAACGTTGCATAAAATTATTTATGTAGCACATGTTTTTACCCAATGTATTTCAATGGCATTTATCTCTAAAACAGAATTATGCAAACAAATCAGGTTTTCACTCAGGGGATCACAAATATGTAAAGATTTTATGTGTATTCATGCAACTCAGATTATTTTTTGCCTTACTACCTATACAATTCCGTTGTAAAAATGTTTGCTTGTAGAATACTACCACCACCACCACCACCACCATATCTACTTGGGTTAAATGCCACATGCGGCACCACATTTGAATAATGACCGTATGTACTTATGTGTCCTTAAACATCATCATGAACACCAAATAATGCCATGGCTATATATTAAGTGTAATTCATAGGCTAGTTACATACTGGCACTTCTAAGATAGGAAGGAGAAGTAAACCATGTTATGTTAACAGTGAGCAAGAGAATAAACAATTCTTCTCTTTCATGAGCCTATACCACTTTTTGCTGCCATTCTCTTCCTTTGCTTTTTTAGCCACACTTGTTATTGCTAATAGCAGGTGTTAAGGTAATTCGTGAAACACGCTTTTGCCTTTTTAGCTGAATGTAAGATACACACAGTGTTCGTGCAACTCTGTCTTAACAAGAGTGCAACATGTAGTAATCTTCTCAGCATACCCCAGTACATATCATGTTTTATAATTCCATTTGATAATTAAATTTTGTTTTAGACAAAGACAATTGGAATTTATTTTAGGAGGCAATTTACCTTACTTGGAAACTGCTTACCCCCTTGAAATTTAAGACTTCACATCTTGAAAGTAATTCTCTTTTAGAGCTGGTCCACCATTTGGTTAAATTGCATCTGTATCCAATCCATGACATACTGTATGAAAATCTAATTTTTATAAGTATTTGAATATCCACCATTTGACCAATCTCCCGATGTGACATGTTCCACACCACCAGTGTTGTACAGCTGCTGTAATTTGGAATGGGATGTTTCAGATTCCCAGCCTGCATGTGCACATGTACAGACGGAAGCTTATTTTAAATTTCTTTCAAACACTCTAACTGCCGGGACATGCATTTGGTGTGAAACTGAAATAGTATATCCATCACAGATTACAGAAGATGGTTGATGGAATTTGTCAGCAGTTTGTGGCCAGTGGTTTGATGCATCAAGAGTATAGTCGTGTCAAGCTGCATGCTACCCTAATCAACTCGATCAAGAGACAAGATGATGACCTGCCTGAAGTATCTGCTGTAACAAAAAGACCAAGAATATCATTTGATGCTAGACCTATACTACAGGTTAGCTACATACGAGTACTAATATGTGTCTCTTGCTATTTTGTGTTGTGAAAATCCAATTTTTCACCCAGAAAATTCTAACCGTACAGGTGTACTGTGTTGTATGCTCTGGAGCTTAGCAATATTACTATGTACCGTACAATATACACCAATCTCACAAGTAGAGTTCTGCAATATACTGTACCTATATTTAGACATACTGAAATGTTAACCAAGTCACTATACTGTAATATATTGATACTAAGTAGTATGATTTTGTAGCATTAAAATAAAATGCAGGTTTACAGTAGGAGTAGCCAGAAGAGGTCGGCAGTGATTAAGCACCTTTAGAAATTAATTTCTCAAAAGTCAATGTTCTGGAAATGTGTGGAATATGTACCAAAGTGTGGCATCATTGTGTTGTTCACAAGAATATACATACCTGGTTAGTGCTAGAAGAGATATGTCATATGTCAAATAGAGTTATATAATTTTCACCTCAAAATATAGAATGTTTTACTACAAAAAAAACAACAACACATTATCTTAGTGCTTATAAGAAGCGCAATCCATATATCAAACACCCCCCTGTCATCCCACCGTTTGCTAGTTTTTTTTTTGCTATTAATGCTAACATGAAATTTCAAGCCAAAATATGCAATTAAAGTAATGCTTAAATCACTGCCAACCTCCTCCTCCGAGTAGCTAATCACATATAGTTTTTTTTCCCTTTATTGTCACATGCTATACCTTAATGTAATTTCCCATTTATTACTGATCAATGAAGTCCATTCAAGAGGTATTATCTTTAATAAAATACACTAAATAAAGGTTTTAACTGAGGGCCCTGCTCACAAGTAAGACGATGTTTAAACTCTATAAAGGTGGTCCATACAGAACACTTTGTTAAAACTCAGGAGGGTGGGCTGCCTCTTGAGTTTTAATAGTTTTGGGTAATGTTTTCAGTTTTATTCATAGTTGCACAACTGTATAAATGTATACACCTGTGTTTTGTAGAAATTTAATGATTTAAAGTTGGGTGAAGTGGATTTAAATGAAATACACATTTCCAAGCGAAATTCAGTGGATGGCAATGGTTACTATCAGAGCACAGCTATCATCAGCATAACATAAGTGGATGTGTGGTGGGCATTAATTGGACACAACATTTGGTGGTTGTCATAGTAGCAGTAAACAACAATGTCAAGACAGAACCAGATATTTGTGAGCAAATTAATTTACTGTAATTGAGGTGAAATATGATCAGATATTTTTAAATATACATTTAATTCTCACACAAATACACGTATAATTAAGTTTCATATTGAATTACACTAGAATTTCCCGGGACAGTTTCACCTTCAGACACTAACACCTCTGCAACAACTCCATCCTCTTGAGCTAGAATGTTAGTCTGTAGAGGAGATTAGAAAGTAGCTTGTCATGGCTTATTGCCAGCTTACCTCAAGTTTCATTCCTTCTACAGTCACTAAAATATCTCCTTTGTTAACTTTTTCTCCAGTTTTTACTAAAACCTACAAGAGGTATGTATATACACGTGTAATTTTTCAGACTTCAAAAAATCCATTCAATAACAACATGTGCTACATATAAAAAAAACTGATGGTAATCTCCATGATCTCAACTAATAATATTTAATGAGGTTTCATGTATACTCTATCATATCTTGAAAGGCTTTGAAAACCTTACATGGAGTGTCAAAGTACTTAAACAAAGTAATTCCTAAGGGAAGTCCCACTTGTGAATTTTAAAGCCAATCAAATCATGGTCACACAACAATGTTTAAATTCAAATTACAACCAATCAAAACCTTAGTTACTACAAATGCTTACATAAAGGTTTGAAACCCAATCAACTGTTTGCCAACAAGAGTATCAAATAGTCAAACACACATACAGTGTTTTTAATAACAATGGCCATTACTAATGAAGATAATGTTACTCTGAATGCTTCATGTACAAACAATGCTATACCATTGAGATCAGACAATACAGACTCAATAATGATCAAAGTAGCCTTAGTTAAGAGGTCATAAGATGATACACCTCACTGTAGGTATTGGGAAATACTCATGCATGGCAATTATAACGAGATGGTCTTTTTGGTTTAACAGCTAACTGGTTTCATTATGCACAATACTACTGTTTAATATTAATAGTGTGTACTAGTTCACAAACTGAACATTTTTATACAACAAATATACTTACTTTAGTAACTCGAGAGCTATAAGGTGGTGTTTTAGCCCCACCCATTTGCTGATCCTGCAAACTTTCAAAGAATTTCGGCAGGGGTAGGGTGACAGTGTAGCTTTGGTCTCCGCAAAACACATACATCGTACGATCAATGATAGCCACATTAGCAGTGAAGAATGACTCTCCAAGGTTACCATGAATGATGTATGATTCTTTGTCTTTTGTAAGGTGGGCATTACATAGAAAACTGGTCCCATTTATGGTGAGACTATATTTAGCATCAGGGTGATAAGCCACCTCAATTTCATGATCTAAAAAAAAAGTAGTGAATACATCATAAAGGATGGTTAAATGTGGTGGGCTTAAGGACTGACTTTCTGTTGTGTCTTGTCCTTGTGAGCTCTGTAGGAGTATCTTTCTTGTTTGTAACAAGTTCACTCTGTCTCCAGTGTTGGTAGAAAATGGTGAGTAAGGGTCTATGGTTAGGTAAAAATTATGTACAGCCTACTATAAAGACTATACCAAACATACAATACAGTAACATACCTATACCCCTGTGCATTTTCACCGTAATACTTTTCAAAGTTCATAGACAAAAGTTAAAAGTACATATTTTAGTACATTCAATACTAGTCAGCCGTGTGTGCGTGCAGTGCTAAAGCTAAGCTGGCCACCAATTGGGCTGACTAAATGTAGACAAATTTACTGTAGGCAAAGACACCTATTATAGCATACAAATTTCATATATACAAACATACAATATGTACATACATAAAGGCCATATTCCCTCCTTGTTCTGTTACTTACCAGTTTCACTGATGTTAGTTTTTGAAGCTTCCACACTAAGTAATGAGAGAGCAGCTAATGCCAACTGGTATGGTGTGAGGGCTGGACGTGGAGCAAACAATGTTGACTGGTGTTGCTATAAGGGAAACAGTTTAATAACACATCAATCAGAATTATTTATCCACTACTTGAACACCACACAATGCAGTACACACGTACTGGGATAAATCCAGTGTGCACATCTGCTTGTTTAAAGTTGGGATGACCTGCCAGACGAGCGACAAACTCCTTGTTAGTTTTCAGTCCAGCTATCTATAACAGCCACACAAACAATCTTACAGGCTATGTTGATAGCAGGGAGGACCTCACCTGGTACTGCATTAGACAATTCTGTAACTTCCTCAGAGCACTTTCTCTGTCCTTATCCCACACAATCAACTTGGACACCATTGAATCATAATAACCAGTAACAACGTCTCCTAATGGTGAAAAGGATAATGGTAAATGTACTAGCCATAATACACTGTACATTCTACATTCAATGGAATACCTTTAAACTAAAAACAAAAGTCACATTTATGGCATGTCACTTGTGGTTGTTTATAAAGTGAAAATCCTGGGGCCTTGCTGAAGGAGGTGAGGTAAGCGAGGATCCTGTATCACAATTTTCCAAGTTATTATAATGCACAGCATCATGTGCTGTACAAACAAGTACATGTGCAGTTGAACTAATTTTCATTGATGACTACTGACTGACAGGATTTTAAGCATGCCTATGCATATAACTCAACAGCCACAGAACATTACAGGTGTAGTAATGTACATTAAAGAACTGTGGATACTAAAATAATATTAGCACGTGATGCTTTGCATTGCAAGAACTTAGAAAACTGCAATACAGTATGTATGTACACTAATATGAACAAGTGCCCTGATCACAAAGGTATGCACATTTCAAATTGTTCTAGATGGGTTCTGGGGGTACTGCAGTCTTCTCTGTGCAACAACCATGTCAGTACCATAAAATTAACAACACCTGTAGATTATATATCCAATAGGTGTGAAGGATATGTGAATGTGGTTTAGGGTTGGGCACTGTTGTAAAAATACTCCATAACTGAACTATTTTGTAACCAGTGTTATCGCCATGGTGATACAGTGACACTAATTGGATCAATTAAGAACAGAACCCACTTCACCTGTGTAATGTGTACATGTCATAAAGGATTGAACCTGCATGGTATGTTCTCTGTGTGGATGTGGTGCTCATGTGTGGGTTACCTAAGACTCTGTGTGCGTGTGTGCGTGTCTATACCTTGGCCTACTCCAGTATCAATTCTTACAGTATCAGAAACTGGTGGTGGTTGATAGTGATGCAATCTGCCAGGACTGGGAATAAAGTTTCTGGAATGGAACATAAAATGATCTCCATACCACACAACAACACCACTCACTGATCGGGATCCTCAGCACATATTCTTGCCTCAAATGCATGTCCATTTTGAACAATCTGATCTTGTGTACGAGGAAGGACAGCTCCAGATGCAACCTATACATTGCACAATAACAAAGGTTGTTAACTCTCTTGGTGAAAGTCAATGATAGTGTACATGTGTGTGTGCATGTGCATGGACACTGTATGTGACTGATTGTACCACAAACAAAAACAAAAACTGAAACATGAACATTTCCTCTACAACAAAACATGAAGTCTTCCTAGTGTAAGCTTACTAAGTGGTCCCAATTTAACAGGACAACACCTTGTCATTTCAACTGGTGTTTGTGGAGGAGCTAGAATACAAAATATAGCAGTGGTTGTGTTATAATGTTGACATAGTTTACAACTTTGTGTTTTGTTGTATAGAAACCATTCAACATTATTACAGGCAAAACAAACACAACACCTGGGCTCATATTTGCACTTAACATAACTATACACACAAACCTGTAGCCAAAACTTAAACTTTTCAAAAAAGATACTCTCGATATGCTGCTTTTAGTGCAGTTATCCATTAAGAAAATAATGAGTAGTCTAGATTTCCAATCACACTAAGGAAATAGGATCAACGATACCAAAAGGTTGCATCAAAATATTCACGTTTGCATCTATTGAAACACCTTGTGCTTCTGTATACCATTGTCCTATCTGCATTACAACATTCTTAGTAAAGGGAAGAACATGCTACCAACCAGCATAGCATGACAACATGGTACAATGCATTTTTACATGCACACTACACACCTTGAGTTGCCATTCTACCAGGTCTGTACCAGTGATCATTTCAGTTACAGGATGTTCAACTTGTAGTCGTGTGTTCATCTCCATGAAGTAGAACTGTTGCTGCTCATCCATTATGAACTCAACAGTGCCTGGAATAGGTCGTATCATTTTAGCACAGTAAAACACAATTACCTATACGTTAACTGTACAAAGTAACATGGTATGTAGGTGGCCAAGAGACATGTAATGAAGATATTGAAGTAGTGTAATTTTTTGAAAATGTATAAATTTGAACAATACTAATCACATACTGTCTGTAACATATAGTTAAGACAAATAGTACTTTGGTGGTATATTTCTAGTCTCTCAGTTTCGCACTAAATAGATCTAACCTGCTCCAACATAGCCTACAGCCTTAGCTGCTCTTACTGCAGTTTCCCATAGACCTCGTCGAACTTCAATATCCAACAATGGCTAGAGAAGAAGGATATAGAGTTGTGTACAAGTTAGGGTAGATTCATCGCTCTCTTACAGCTGGTGCCTCTTCGATAATCTTCTGGTGTCGTCGTTGGACGCTGCAGTCTCGTTCAAACAGGTGGACTGCATTACCATGACGATCAGCAAATACCTGGACTTCTACATGCCTAAATGACACCATAAAACACAAATTAATAAGTACTTCATTATATCTGCAGTATTGTTAGTACTGTATAGTAAAAAACTTTGGCAGTAAAAAAGTGTGACGAAACCCCTCTGTTGAAAAAATTGGCAGAAAAACTTTGGCGATTGAAATAATATTCGCCAAAGTTTCTATTGCCAAAATTTTTACTGTACGGTACGTATGGATATTTAACGACAAGGTGTCAACTCATCAGTTAAGTAGTGTAGTAAGTGTGTAGGTAGCTAGCGTTGTTGTTGTAGCAGTACTTTTGTAGCTACCAATCTAATGACGTGGTAGCAAAGGCGCGTGCTTCGCTATCTCCCGCAATGCAGAGAGCGACCGTATTTACTTTTCCAGTGAACTCCAGTAGCAGAGGTTATCATGTATATCAAAGTATTTGGCTAAATCCATCGCGAGACGATGAACTAGCTGACGTGCTAACGGGAAGCCAGTCGGAAATTCTATTCCAAGTGGGACAAATTCTTAGGAAGATCTCCAAAGTAAGCTCGATCTTTATTGCGTGGTGGTATGAGCTGGCCTTCATCTCAAGTTCTAGTTACTCAATGTGCTCGTGTGATAATCTAAAATAATTGGCAAAAAAGCCTTTGGCAAATTGAACGCTATTCGCCAAATTTGTCAAAGTTTTTTACCGCCAAAGTTTTTTACTATACGGTACATGGTTCTTGAAGCTGGTACCTTACGTTTATTGAGTTTCTTTTTGTCATATTCATGATAAGTAAACAGTATTTATTTCTTAGCTAGGGAGGCCAAATGAAGAGCTGAAGAAAAAAGGGACCTAGGAGCTATATGATACTACAATTCACACATTAGAACACCACATTGATATCAAGGTGTGCGGGTTGAACCTTTCTTTAATGTTTTCTGGGCTGGAACAATGTGGCAATTAAGCAGATATACAAGCTTATTAATTATCATCCTGCTAGAAGTTGTAAGGAAGTTGAAAGCATATACACTGTAGCAGGGAGTCAAAACCTATAATTAACATTAAAAGTCTGTTGAATTTCTAAAAAAATAAATAAAAATCCCAGACCAAGTGGTTTGTATACATACATACATACATATACATACATACATACATACATACACAGTACAGCATTTGTCTAAGAGACTATACACAAGTCCATCTCAACAGTGTACATCTATTATACAATACACAAATTCTGTATTGCAAGCATGTTTACTGGTTTACAATGTGCTGTACATAGTCTCGCATAGCCAGACTGCTTATTTCAGTTATTGATTAGAATTATAAGTGCCTGCTCCAAAAAGGGAGTTTGAATTGACACTGATTTTTGTTAACTACATTTGTACGGAATTCTGCATCTCATTATACTGACCACCTCACTGATAAGACCACATCTCATTACGGTGGATAATTACCCAGGTCCCACTTTCTCCTCCACTTTCACTTTAAAGTAGGGATCTAGAGATAAAAACCTAAATTATATGAACGATGGCATTGCAACATAGCCCTGTGGGAAAACTGGAAATAATTTAGATAACTACAGTTTTGACATACTGTTCTACTATTAGAATATTGAACATGGCTGTTGTATTAGGGTGACTGCTCATATTAGAATATCTTGAGTTGGCTCAGCCAGCCACAATATTTAAAGGGGCGTGGTCTTTTGTGTCTTTTTCACCGTGCTATCAATAAGGGCATGTATGATCAATCACTATAAGTTACAGCTACTGTAGATCATTAAGGGGTGTGTCTTTTGATCATGATGGTCCAGCTAGATTGTAAAGGGCGTGTCGCTCAATTGGTATTGTCAGGTCCGTTAAAGGTCCTATCATACAGGTAAGTGTCTACCAACTAACTCTCTCCCAGTAATACTTCCTACAGCATTAGCAATTTGAATAATTTTGTGGCGAAGAGTGTCAATATGGAAACTTGATACGGTTTCATTAGAAGACAACCAACATTATTGAAGATTAAAAGGTGCAGAGGGCAGACACTACATCTCACTTGTGAGTTAAGTATTATGACATGTAATGATGCATCATTTAGTCTTAACTTTGTGACTATGGTCAGGCTAGCAGACTGGTTTAGCAAATAAAAATAATAATAAATCAATATCTGGCCGCCTATAAGTTTTTACTGCTGCATTTGATGACTAATATTATTCCATAAAGGTGATTTTTTGTATTGTCTCTAGGATGACGTGTAGAGGTGTATGGCATTTAGGGTGTTGCCCATCACTTTGGGGGAAGGGGGCTAGCTAGACTATTTGACAGTCTGACTATTATATTAGGATTTCAATGATAAAATCACCTCAAACATACTCATATGATATCACATACGTACCGTGGTTTAGTGATGTACTTCTCAATCAACACTTTATCATCACTGAAGAAATTTCTGGCCTCACTACGACACTGATTCAACATTGTCTGAAACTCGTCACTGCTCTCCACAATTCTCATACCCTTCCCTCCTCCACCACGATCTGCCTTGAGTAGTACCGGGTAGCCTATAGCTTCTGCTTCTTTCTGTAATCTTGAATCTGATTGGTCATCACCATAGTAACCAGGAATGATTGGCACTGATGAGCTACTCATTATTTCTTTAGACTTTCTGTCCAAGACAAATAGAACTTTATACAAATCAAAAATTATTTTAATACATACATTTTTGTTCCCATGCTTTCTATGGCTGATGGGGGTGGACCAATGAAAGTGATGCCAGCGTCTTCACACTTTTGAGCAAATCCATGATTTTCAGACAAGAACCCATACCCAGGATGAATTGCCTAAAAATGTCAATAAGATCAGAGATACATACACGTGATGTGTCTATTTCACCTGTGCTCCACTTGCATGTGCCACCTTTAATAGCTTATCCTGATCGAGATAGCTACGTTCACTAACTGCAGGACCAATCCTGTATGCCTCATCTGCCTAAGTGGTATAATACATTCCATCACACTCACAGTTATCTCAGTGTTACTGTAACACATACTACTTAGCATAAGTCACCAATTATCGTCAGGTACCTATTATCGTCACAAAACTTTAATAAATAAAACCGGTTGTGTTTACGGTAAATATCTCAGAATTCGGATATCTTGTCTAGACAAAGCTGGGTTATTTTCCATTCTTTTTCTACAATCATGTCTCCTTTTTATCCCTATAGGTGAAGTACGTGGGCTGATACTATGAAGCAACCTTATAAGAGATGAAAGTTTAGATGGTTTGAACAAACAGAAAGAAGGCCACATGGGAAGCCTCGAAATAGATCCACCGCCACTGATAGTCACCAATCCTTCAAAGGATCAAAGGATATGGGCAGAAGAGCAATTTAACTCCACCTATAAAGTTGTGGAGGGTAGTAGGAATGGGTTTAGTGCTGCACAAGAGTGTGGGGTGTGAGTGTGGGGTGTTAACAATGACACTGCAAGATCGAATTTCAGGAGGGTAGTGAGGCATGGCAGTAATCCTGGACCCCAGCCATACTTCAGTCAACCTGAGGAGAGCAACATTTTAGTGGAACAGTTGGTTATAACAGGGGCCAAAGGTTGGTTGTACTTCTCGGATGGAGAGATCTGCAAAAAAAACAACAAAAAAAAAACAAGGCTTGTTGCTACCAGCCAAAGAAAAAGCTAGCAGACATACCTACATGACATAAGTACTGGGTGGATGCATATTAATTTAATGGGCGAAGAAAAATCTAGTAGAGAGTCACTGCAGTTATCAGCAGACAGCCGATTACTTCTTTTGATTTGCATTACCACAATCCAGCAGTTACGAGGTAAAGCAGTTGAGCAGCAATACCACAGAACTGTTCTCATTCAATAAAGATCCAGCTTTTGTTTAGACGTGCTTCAAGTGCTACTAAAACAATTCACTGTTTGTTGAAAAAGTTACAATGTTTGATTTGTATGAACAAAATACAGAACTAATCCTAGCTATATGTGTGTGTGTATAAGCATTGGATTCATGAGCACTGTACTACACTAACTTATTAAATTGCAGCTGAAATGATAGCTAAGTTAAGTTCAGGGAACTGTTGTACCCGTATGTAGTGTGTATGCGTGTATATAACAGTTTCACTTGAAAAATCACACTGACCTGGTAATTCGTACTAATGCTTTCAAATTACAGATGAAAGGTTTACAATGCACGGGGATATTTTCGAATAATATTTATCACTCACTGTAAGCAAGATACAGAGCGCTAAAGTGGTAACTGATGATAATTGATACAGTATACTGATTGCAGTGCCAATAATACATACGCCTGACGATAATAAGTAAATCTCGTTTAGCAATGAAACACCCTGGCTTCTAAACAAAATATGCTAGGTGCCTACAAAACTACATATAGTTAGAGGAGCCTATAAATTAATTTTTGGTCCAAGTCGGAGATCAGTACAACTTTCCCACAGCGCTCTACATGACGATATTTGGTGGCTTACGCTACATATGACTCTCAATTAAGACAACAAAATTGTATACCATGTAGTCAAAAAATTTTGAGGGACAATTTTTTTTGCAAATTTCACAAGCTATGTGAAAAATCCTATAGCAGTTACATGTATTACAAAATACGCAAAATTCTTTTCATTTCTGCAAAAAATTGTCCATCAATAATTTCTGGCTGTACGGTATCCTACTAGGCAGTACACACCTGATGTCACAGTACACACCTGACATCACAGTACACACCTGACGTCACAGTACACACCTGATGTCACAGTACACACCTGATGTCACAGTACACACCTGACATCACAGTACACACCTGACGCCACAGTACACACCTGATGTCACAGTACACACCTGACGTCACAGTACACACCTGACGTCACAGTACACACCTGACATTACAGTACTGACAGTAGTTGCAAAATCAGAGGCAGAAAATGTTATGCATGGAGCCCAAGTTTGTCAGGTTTGTTGAAACTGCCTTTGTAAATCACTTTATCATGAGCAAGGAACAGAGTAGAAGAGATATTTAAGTACAGTTGGTTAATTTGATCCATGCTGGGCTGACAATTAGCAAAATTTGCAAGGGCACAAGGACTGTGATACTTTATTAAGTATGATAGAAGAGTCACACAATAGTTTATATCAACAAATGAACATGTTATTGAAGTGTTGTTTGGCAATAATCATTTTTTCATATTGAGCCCAAAAACATTTTTCCTGTGTATTTTAATGTAATTTTGTGATATAACAGTTTACTACAGGTACACCGTGAACATCGAGCACCATTACATACACTCAGTTAACACCACAGCAGTCTAATACTTATGTAGTTACCAGTCCAACATGTTTGGCCTTGCTATCAGCATCACTGTACACTGCCACAGTATGTACCCCTAATAACCTGGCAGTACGGATCACCCTACACGCTATCTCTCCTCTGTTAGCCACCAATATCTTATCAAACAACTTGACATCATCGGAAAGTGTTCTAGTCGAGGTTCTAGTAGTGTGCGGGTGACTAAAATATCTATGAAGGAGTACAATATTTCGATTGTGGGTTAATTATTCACCAAATACTATAATTCTAGCGATAATACATGTTTACGAACCTCCATGAGGTTTCACTGATCCTTCTGCACCGGCAAACTGACGCACGAAGCGAACTGCTGACCCAAAGCATCTTGTGATTCCAATTCTATGTAGTGCACACCTTTCAACTGCGCAACCATAAAATGGCGGACATTGACAGTAGAGGCTAGTGAAGTGTAAGCGATGGATGCTTTGTAGCCTACGCTAACTGCTTTTGTTATAAGTTACAGACGCTATCTCAGTAGTTAGTGCGTTGACTCCAGACAAATCGTGTGCTATTTAATGCACACCTGTTTCCAAGGGCAACATCTATCAACAATCACAGTGGTCATGTCAGTCGCGCGAGAGGAATGGACGAGATAACGAACAAATCTCCGAAAGAATCACGGCTTGTTAAAAAGCCCGGTAATTTGATACAAGGCAGTATGCTACCTTCAATCGCTGAAATGGAAAGGTGAGGCTTTATAAACTCAATGTACTTTATTGTAAACACAGGAGTCGCGCTGCGAGGATAATAGAAAAATGGTGGATCAGAACTAGGAATAGAAAAGTGTTTGAGGTGCTAAAGAGAGCTGTTTGTACTGCTGTAAGTTGTTTGACTGTCTCACCCACTACTGAATGGAAAGAGTACATTAATAGGAACATTCAGTGACTAGTGAAGTTCTTCGAAAACTTTGTCCATTAGAAGCTGACTTGTTAAAGGACCCCACTATCAAGGCAAAAGTCAGATTCAGGTTAATGCTATGATTATATTCTGTACTGTTTTGTGACAACATTGTTTGACAGGTTTTCGGGTACAGAGTTCCCACCCAAAATTGTATTTAAAGTATTTATCAGTAGTGGTGGATTTGGAATAAAATATTTTAGTGGAAAGAAGGTGATTACACCAGCATCAGAAGTAAGTAACCAAGAAAGTACTTGATTTGTTTGCTTGCATATTTGTTGGTAATACAGTTTGAAACTGGTAGGTGCCTGCACAAGTATGAGATCTGTGGTCAAAGTAGTTAATGTTACCATGTGTTGTTACAATAAATACTCCATCTAGCCCGGGGAAAAAAAAATTCCACGTGCCTCTACTTTGTTATAGCGGTCATTTCTTCATACCCAATAATATTTTACTGTGCTTGGCCTTGTTGATTAGACTAACTCCTTCAGGCCTTATTGTTTGGCTCCACACTTAGGTGATGTTCATGTTCATTACTTTTATTTCCATACAATAATTTTTAATTGAGTACTGTTACTGGCAAAGTACAAAGCCCAGCATGTAAAACAGTTTTAGTCTGTATGTGAAACAGTTTTAGTCTGTATGTGAAACAGTTTTGAGGTAGAAAACTTTAATAGATGAACAAATATGGCAGTTAAGATTCGGAGGTAGCTAGGCAGTTACAAGCTAATAATTTGTAAGAAAAATTTCATAGCTAATGATGGACAGAAATTTCTAAGCACCTTGAAAAATTTTATGTATATGGTAATTAATAATGTAAACTTGGCTATGATGTTTAGATAAATATGAAATCCACTATTTACCAAGATATCGCATACCCCTGCAACATACGGTAAATTACACAATTTGCAAAGTAGTCCAAGAAGTTTTTGAGTGTTCCAAGTAATAGGCAACTAGCATGATTACGTCATGCGTAAGCGTACACGCCCATTTATGGTATCACGTTAAAAAAAATCCGTTAGAATGTATGGAAAATAGCGTCATGTGCGTACTCTCGAAAGCTTCCTGGCCACATTCTACCATATATTCTAATGAAATTTCGTACAGTTATTGTCCAGAGTGCAAGGTATCGCGTCGTGAAAATCGCTCTCGCACGAAGGGAAAGTTATGGTGGAAAATCCCGAGGAGTGTAGTTCTTTGGTAGCCGATTCAAATGATAATACGAAAACTAAAGTGAGAGGGGGATATACATGCTGTATTCCTGGCTGCTATTCAAATTCTAAGAAACATAAGAAGCTTTCCTTTCATAAGTTTCCACTGGATGACGCATTAAGGAGAAAATGGACTAATGAAATCAAAAGGAAAGATTTTGTACCAAATGAATACCACAAGGGAAACACAGATGTTCCTTGTTCCTTGCATTTTAGAAATGGGAAAAAGATGGGAAACACAGATGTTCCTGTGATATTTCCTTTGCTGCCCAAGCCAACTTTTAGAAAGCCACCCAAGCAAAGATCGGCACCACTTACGACAACTAAAAGTGCAACATTCAAATCTGCAGTAGTTTCACACAGTAGTGGGCCAGAAGTTGAAACTGTGAAAACAACTGAAATATTAATCAGTGAATTACAGCAAGAGATAGCAGAACTGAAACTGCAACTCCAAGCTATGCCTGTTGAAAAGTTTGGTTTGGATCGTTTTGCGGGTAATGATGATGATATTTGATTCTACACAGGATTTCCATCATATTCTATATTTTGTAGCTTTTATTCCTTCTTAGGGCCTGCAGTAACCAACTTGAATTACTGGGGATCAGATTTCAAAGCTGATCGTTCCACTGGAACTGACAAGTGCGATCCCTCTCGTAAGGTGCAGCCAATAGATGAACTCTTTCTTGTATTATACCGTTTGAGATGTAATGCATTAGAGAAAGACATTGGGGACAGGCTTGGTCTACACCCTAGTTCTATATCTCGAATTGTAGCTACATGGATCAACTTCCTTCTTTTCAAGTTAAAACAACTACCCATATGGGCTTCAAGACAGATGGTAGATGACGAGATGCCTGCTTGTTTTAAAACTCATTATCCAAAGACAAGAGTGACAATTGATTGTACAGAGATTTTCGTACAGATGCCGTCATCTTTTAGAGCCCAGTCGCAAACATATTCACAGTATAAAAGCCATAATACAGCAAAAGGCTTAGTTGGCATTTCCCCCAATGGATTGGTGACGTTCATCTCCCTTCTGTATGGTGGGCACATTTCAGACAAGGCTATCACCGCAAGCTGTGGATTAATAGAACTCCTTGAAGCTGGTGATGTCGTGATGGCAGACAAAGGGTTTGACATACAAGACTTGTTGGTTGGAAAGAAAGTGATTTTAAATATTCCTCCATTTTTAAGAGAAAGAGATCAGTTGTCTCTTGAAGAAGAGGCTGAAACCAGACGCATTGCCTCTGTACACATCCATGTGGAAAGGGCAATACAGCGCATAAAGAATTATCGTATTCTACAAGGAGTAATCCCTTTGTCTGTACATGATCAACTGGATCACATTTGGTTTATTTGTTGTATGCTGACTAACTTTTTACCAGCATTAGTTGAGTAGTAAAAATGAGCACTGTTGTTTGGTTGAGGTACATTGTAATGACATTCTAACCAAGTAATCTATCTACAATACATATTTACAGCAAGCGACATGAAAGCCTGGTTGTTTCAAGAGTGCTTATTTTTACTGCTTAGCTAATGCAAGTCACAATAACATGTATGTATATTAACTGTGTATTCTTTACTAATATAGGCACTAGTCCCCTTATGTAGAAGTCTTTGAGAGTTGGTGTCATTGACATCCAGAATTTCTCATCAAATGCAATTCGCTCAACCGATTCTTCATTATTAGAATACACGACAAAGTCACACCACTTTCTGGAAGCCACAACCATCTGTCCTTGGACCTGGTAGTAATAATTGTGTCGTCAGAGTACCGTCATTTAGTTCACAATAAAAATCTTTGTTTTGTGCTGCTTCTGTTGGACTAACATCTCTGTATTTAAATGGACATTTTATTTCCAGGATACCATCAGGATCAGGGCTTGAAATATCTTTGATCAAGCCGTCGGGGGTAGCCCCTAGGTACGGAAAGTCGGTATTGATCATAAGACCTGTCTGAGCTACTGTGACGTCTTTATTACACATTTTCATGTGCTGAATATATCTTGCAATAGCAACTGGTTCATTTTCCTTCCCCCATAAACAAGGTATTGGAACAAATGGCTTTTGGCATTGAGAAGCAATAGTATTAGCAAGTCTATTAGGAGATGTTGACTTGCGCATTTTACAGACTTCACCAAAATAGGAAGCTGTAAATCTCCACTGCCGTTCCTTGTACAACAACTGTGATTCGGACTGCTGTGTTGTTTCTGTTCGAATTTTATCAGCCTCTTCTTGACTGATACTGATGTGAGCAAAAACAGCTTCTTCTGCATCTAGTACAGGTATGCAGTTAGTTTCACAATGTGTGTTGTCGGTACTTGCACTTTCAAGTTGTATGGCATCATTTTGTAGGTGATCATCAGTTTCTGCACTTGTTCTATCATCATTATCACTGTCATCAAAATTTTCATCCAGTGGCTTACAATCATTTCCTCTCAGTAACTTTGAAAAGGGTGAATTCTTCTGGCTAGACTCAAGGCTAGTACACAGTGCACGAATCTCTTCTTCTTTGACAGCCTGCAGCGATAGAGGGCATGCATGGTATTGTTTACGTTTGGCCATTCTTTTGCACTCCTCTTCAACTTTACGCTTTCCATATGTGTGATGAACAAATAATATTTCCGAAAATAAAACTGGATGTCCATCTTTAATGTGCTTGGCAACGTTCCATTGCTGAGGTTTTTCTGTACAAGTTTTGTGCTCGGGAATCTCTGTAAGTTGACAATCGGAGTAATCCAGGATACAGTACAATAAAGCTGCAACATGTTTACAGCACCCTCCAGCTCCAGCTTTACATTTGCATCGTGCTCCAACTACTGAACCATTCAACTTGTTCATGCAAACAGATACAGAGTAATTGGTAGACGTTTTAAATGAAGCTTGGACCAATGCACTAAAAAAGCACTTGTTATCACTACCTAGGTGGAACTTTACTCTTTTAACATGATCGTCTTTGAAAAGTCTGTATCCTGCTTCCTTATGTTTCATAGCACCTGCTTGGTATGTCTTGGTTGCTGCAGATTTTTGGTTGGATGCAATAGTTCTTGAATTTGATATCAAATGAGCAAATAGATGGTCATATGGAAATTTTGGCAGCTGCTCAATATTTACTGTCCATCCGTCACTGGGTAGTTCCCAACTTGCTTGTAACCTCTGCTTATCAACCTGTACTCGGTGTTGTCTGCCATCAGGATCCACTAGTCGTGAGGCTAGTCCAGTTGCAATGTAGTCACACACCCTGCAGAAATGAGGGCATGAATTCAAGTGTATGTACTATATACATGTATATATTAGCTGTAATAAAGTGCAAAAATTGTCTTATATATATAATGTAACTTAATTATAGAAGTAGCTATTTACTTTTATGCTTAGGCATTATATCTCTATATAACATGTTAGAATCTAACCGCTTGACAAGATCAGCCTTGCGCCCTGATTGATTGGCTCCTCGACATTTCAACCATTGCTTCAGCTCAACTACATGCAATTCTGATGGATCTCGACCATTCAGAGAAGCCCCAGGTATGTCATCTTCCACTAGAGGCTCTGAAATGATAGTTCTTATTCAACTTGAAGACTAGCTACCTGAAGTATTTACGTACCAAAAGATGAAGAACTACACTCCTCAGGATTTTCCACCATAACTTACCCTTCGTGCAACCGATTCAAGAGCGATTTTCACGACGCGATACCTTGCACTCTGGACTATAACTGTACGAAATTTCATTAGAATATACGGTAGAATGTGGCCAGGAAGCTTTCGAGAGTACGCGCATGACGCTATTTTCCATACATTCTAACAGATTTTTTTTTTTTACGTGATACCATAAATGGGCGTGTACGCTTACGCATGACGTAATCATGCAAGTTGCCTATTGAGAATATAGTGACATCAGTTCTCGACATCTTCTAGGGCAGCCAAGAATCTACTTACTCCATTGAGATGTATATTTGTTTGCTTAATTAATTGATATCTCCAATGGATAAAACTTAGTAACTGATCAATTTGTTCTTCCACTATCGGTTCTCACTTCTGCAGCCCCAGTACTCACTCACTTTTCACTGCTGTTTGTCTAAATCTCTCAATATGTCAATAGAAAGAGAGTACATGTAATTCACATCAGTGAGTTGGAGTTCTTGCAGCTTCTCAAGTTGTTCTGGCTCTACAATGACTGCTGAAAATTTCTTATGCATCTCTTGAAGTATATTAGCATTGAGGGATGTGCTCAAGATAACACATTATGAGCAGTTTGCTGGATTCCTCTATTTCATCTTTATAGACTGTGGTGGGGCTTCATCGATAAGCTCTGTGGGATGCCTGTAAGTACTTCACTTCTTCTATTGCCTGTTTTGTAACTATAGCTCCATCCGAGCCAACAGGTAACTGCATTAAAGAGAATACAGCAATGTACAAGTTTCTTAGAATAAATTTACTTGGTACCTTCTATGGTACCACAGTGACGGGTTACAATAGTTTAGGCATAGCTAGCTGTAAGGCAAAGCGAATCCTGGTCATGGAACCAATAAATCTGTGAAAGTGGTAAATAATTGAGACACCAGCTCTCTTAAACATTACTCGGAAACAGAATGGTTTTTAGCTACTTCACTTAAACTGTTAACAACATTAATACAACATGGTTACAGTCAATAATATCACAGAATTCTATATTACACTATAGTCGAAATACATTTATAGTGACATTATAGTTCTCAACCACAACAGCAGAAATTGTTGGTCCCAAAACGTAATGTAGGATATTTTATCGTATTAGAACGTTTGACCTACACCTGAATAACTAGGGATTACTTTTTGCTGTCTTCTAGGCTGCTAGGGATGCCTGTAAACAGATGGGAGATAGGAAGTTTTGTGATCAGATGATGAGTGATGCTTGTCAGCATGCTCAACAGAAGATCACCAGTGATGTGGACGTGACGTCTCTGAAGGATTACGTGCAAGTGAGGCCCTACTTATATGATCTGAACATTTTAAGAGCATGTGTAAAAGTTGTATGTGAATGGTTGCTTAGATTGTCTCATCGCTTGTTGATGAAGACTTTAATTTTTTGCTTTGTACGTAGTATTCTGCTAATATGGATGAGTCTCCAGCTTACGTTGGTGGTAAGGACAACACCTGGAGGAACCTTAAACTTGACTGTAAGTGATATCTATATATCACATGTTGACCCTACATCTCTGTGTAGCCCTACCCAGGGGTAACAAGTTCTACAGCATCATGGATTATCTGTCAGCTTGGCCACTACTAAAGGAGGGAAACTCTTTTCAGAAAATGAGAAACTTTTCACGACCACCTACCCAAGAAGAAAAGATGGTGTGTATTAGATCTGTGACATCAGTCAAGTAAGAGTATACATGATATGATCAGAAACTATTAGAACTATTAAATTTGTAGATCACCACCCAAACATTCTGGATGTGTTGCGTCTGCTTCCAGAGAGTCTTCAAGAAGGTCAAAAAAGGCTCACCTACGTGTTGAAAAAATGAGAAAGATGTTTGAAAGAAACAGACCTTATAAAGTTATAACTATTCACATTAACATACCTGATGTCAACGTGTTTGTTGTAGAGTCAAGGGAACACAGAGATGAGAGATGATCATACTAGCACATCCAATGATGTACCTTCTGAAGATGATGATGATTGGGAAAGAGAAGCTGATGAACTGTACCAATGGTCCCAACAACTTTCAATTGATGACTCAATTCCTATCACTCCTGGATGATAAAATATTGTGATTTGTAAATTAAAATTTTTTATACAGTAACTGCGTAATTTTATTGAAACACTTGCAGTGTTGCCTACTACTGTATATATGTATGAAGCTGCTGGGTACAACCTCCTCATGATCATCAGGGAAGTCACTAAAACACACTGAGTTGACAATTGTACTTGATCACCGTGGTCCCCCAGCTACTTGATATATAGCTGCTTTACATTATACAACTAGACTAGACCTTATTAGATGTACATAGAGCATCTATTATTTCTCGTTTACATCAGGATTTTACAAACCAAATTATTTTATGGTTGAGTTGTCCTTCTCCCTTCCACTGCTTGAAGTTTCTTAGTTTACTAGAGTGGTATATCCCCAGTATATGGAACAGTTAATTGTTTGGAATTTTAGTAACTTTTCAGTAAACCTGCATTCACTGATGTTTACTGAGAGTTTAAAACTTAGTAAAACAATTATGTTCCATATACTTAAAGTTACTGACATTTTACTATCAGTATAACTGGGCACAACTACAGTAAAGCAGCTTAACAAATTAGTAAACTAAGAACCTTCAAGCAGTGTTCCCCATGCATCCTTCACTTGTTCCTCTTAAATGATTGAAATCACACTATTGAGAAAACCAATGATTAATTAGAAACACAGTTATACATAGTTCAACACATTGTACAAATACATCAACCATTAATATTATTTTATTTAACTATTTCAGAATGGATTCAATGGCAATAAAGTGTGTGTAAAAATATTAAAAGTATAGAAATGTATTATTTTGTATGTGTGTACAAGATGTGTATATGTGTGATTTACAAAATAACACTTATACAACAGTTGATTGATACAAGTTAGTAGTTACAGTGCTAGTAGATATTACAATGGTATAGCTATAGTCAAGTACAAAAATTAATAAAGTGTGTGTATACACATGTCACAATAATGTGTGTACAGTAATAGTGTATAGAATTAGTAGTCAGTTGTGTGAAATAATAAAAGTGTTAGATGTTAGTAGTTTGGAAAGATTTGAACCCTTTTGTTATCCCTGTCACTAACATAGATGCTACCATTAGGACTAAGAGCTATAGCATGAAGACCATTAAACTGACCAGCATTAGATCCCTTGGAACCAAAGCAACCAATGAAGTTTCCAGACTTGTCAAAGATTGATACTTGATGATTGCTATAGTCAGCTACTAAGATGAACCCATTAATATCAATGGCAAGAGCACATGGACCACTAAGTTGACCTCTACCAGATCCTTGTGTACCAAATTTGCCTACATATTGACCATCAAGAGTAAAAGTGACTACACAGTCATTACTCCAATCAACAACAAGCAACTGATTATTTGTGTTAACTGCTACATCATAGGGACCCCTCAAGTGTTCAGAACCAAAAGAGGTGCAGAATTGACCATTAGTTTGGAACACTGCAATACGTTTGTTACTACAATCAGCAACATGTACTTTGTTGTTGTGTGTTGTGATACCATATGGTCCCCTCAAGTGTTCATCACCATCATTACCAAACTGTAGTAAGTAATTACCATTGATACTGAACTTCTGTACTCTCTTGTTACCATTATCAACAATGTAAATGTGATTGTCACTATCAAAAGCAACACCACGAGGACTACTGAACTTACCATTGCTGCTACCATAACTGCCAAACTTTTTCACTAATTCATCCTGACCATTAAATATGTACACACAATGGTTGGAGTGATCAGCCACTACCCACATGCCATCCTTACCAAATGCAATACCCCATGGACAACCCATGCTACCATTATCATTTACTATCTCATCAGGCATATTGATTCCTTGGTAATTCCTACCCACAACAATGTTGTAAGGACTTCCCCTAATTTGTTGCCCATTTATGGACACAGACAATTTAGCATCTCCAATTTCTCCAGCTTTAAAAGAAGCCACATAACTACCATCATTGTTATCCTTGACCTCCCCAATGGTGACATTGCCTGTAACTGATTTTAACTCTACCGATATGTGATGACCTCCCTCTGTGCACTTTTCACCCTTACAATTTCGTGTTTGGATGGTGAACTCTACCTTGGTGTTATAACCTATGTTACGAGGAAGACCAATCACTTCTGAAGTATATGGATGTGTAGAAGTAAACAGATGACCTAGCAGCAGATTAGGATTGTCGACAGGTACAAATTCAATGGAGTCAGTTTCAACAGGTAGAGTGTTCAGTGTTTTGTACTTGTCACTAACCTCCTTCATGCTTTTCTCTATATCTTCTTTCTTTTTGGACAATACTTTACGGTCAGAAATGTTCTCTAGTTTCTTCATATTTGCCAGTTGATCTTGTACTGATTTTATGTCTTCCAGTTGTGTGGTCAATTTCATCTCCTTCTGTGACAATTCATCTTGTAGTTGTTTCTTCAGTTGTTGATGATGTTTATTTAGTTTAGTAAGCTGTTCAGTGTACCACTTGTCAATCATTTCATTAATTTCTTTGACTTGTTTCTGTATCTTGTGTTTCATACTGATTAAGTTCTTCTCTGCCTTGGACAATTTTTCACTCATTGTCTCAACTGGAGCAATCAACTTTGTCAGCTCTTTTCGGTATTTGCTAGCTGATATCACTACAGTACCATATGTATGTTTAACATGTTCCACCACTGAACATGACTGGCAGATCTGATGTTGACAATCTTGACAATAGTAGTCTAGTTCCTTTTGGGGATGTTTCGTGCAGTAAAAGATCTTCTTTTTGGGTTGAACTCCAACACCACCAGTTGTCATAGGGAGACAAGCTCCATTCAGCTGCACAACATCATGTGTGCTGTACTTCTTGCTATGATACTTGTTGCAGTCTTCACACAGACATAAGGTACAGTTGATACACAGAGCCACAACTGGGTCATCACTACCACAATCATCACACTTCACTTCTGTTTCATCATCAGTGTCATCATCTGATTTGTGTCTCAGGATCTTAACAAATTTAGCACAAAGAGAGCAGCTCAGGTTGTCAGCAGTGTTCTTGTTAGTCTCCTGTTTATCAGCCATTGTAGTCAGTGATTGTTGTACCTACATTACAAGTAAAGGATGTAATAACACTGTGTAGTGTAGTCATTGAAATACATCAAGTAGCAGTCCTGAAGTTTAATAGACCAGATAATCGTTTCTCATCCCCTACCTGCATGCATCACTTTTCACTCTTCTACTTCAAAAATTACTGTTATCAATGTGTTTTGATGCTGTTAAGACTGGCTATCATTTTACAGTACAGAAAACATTTTATGCTCCTCGGTAGACAGTAAAACACAATGTATTACCTTTAGAAGGGTTTAGCTATCCTTTATAAAAACAGAAAGCCTGCAATTGCTGTGGCTTAGAGAATTTTCTTTAATATGCACTGTTATCCTTACTTGCAAATGATCATGCATGGACGTGAATATTTTGCACTAAAAATATAGGGTTGTTTGCGGGCTAGAGAAACAAGATTTCATCACAACATTCTAAGTGTCTAGATGTAACTAGTGCTTTCAATGTCAAGTGGGCGTGGCTATACAGAACATTCTGTCATGAGTTTCTGAACATGCAATTAAAATTACTGAAGTAGGATTCCAGCAATAAAACAAGAAATGTCTCAATTGTAACGTGCATAATGTGCCACACCCCTTGGAACACGAGTCTGCAAGGAAACGTAAACAAGGGAAAAAGGAATACCAAGAAACATAGTCTGAATTTGATCAACTGGGAGTTCATTGTTTTTACAGCACAATTGGAACTAAGTATATTAGGTCACTACCTATCACCTTCATTGTCATCCTTTCAAAACTATATTAATTTTGTTGATGAGACTACCATATCTTAGTCAAGCTGCAGGAGAATTTTTGACTTGGCAGCTTCAATATCTATCTCCGTTCCCAGAAGAATAATTTTGGCTAAGGAATGCTCTGAATGGACTCTTGAATGTTGACACTTAATTAATTATACGTATATAATATTATATTTTGTAAAAAGTTTTCCTTGCCACACCCACTCTTGGGGTATGTGTCTGAGGACTCACCTCACATTATTGTAACACTCAATTTTCATCAATAATATGATGGTCTCTCTCACAAAAGAAATTGAAAATTTTCAACTTGCACCATACGATTAAGATACGTAAAACCCAGGCCAGGGGCCTATGCATTCAGCTTTAAATAGCACAAAAACGCTATCGCACACTACAAAATGCTTACTAGCTTGTGACTCAAACAAGTCTGAACCGGTTTTTGCTCAAAGGTCGCTCGGAAACTGCAAATATTTGTAAGGAAATACCACAATCGCTGCTAAACAAACACACCCTCACTCTAAACAAAGCCCATCAATTTCCATTGATATTGCGTTGTGAAGTAGAGCTGGGGTGGAAACAGGTAATTTTAAAATAGTAATTAATATATTGCACGAAGAGCAACAAAATAATTACGTAAGTTACATGTTCAGTTTACTTTTTAATACCATACCTGTTTCACTTCCCGTACAAAAGTCTCAATAGTAGCAGTGAAATTTATCCCGTATTTCACTGACAGCAGTGAAAAAGTTGTAATTGCAATTTCATTGGCTAGAATTTATATTAACAATGTAGCGCCAATTAGTGTCGACGCATGTTTAGTACATAGTGGCAAATTGCGTACATAGCAACACTAATGCACAGCATGCGCATATACATAGCAACATAGCAACACTAATGCACAGCATGTACATAGCAACACTAATGCACAGCATGCGCATATACATAGCAACATAGCAACACTAATGCACAGCATGCACATATGCAGCGAGTATGGTATTAACTGGGAATAGCATGGGTAGCAGTGAAATTTGGGATAAATATCACGAGTGTTGTATTACTAGTACGAATATTTCCAGGCTGGAGGATGCTGGGATGTGACTACTTCAGTCCAGTAGCTAGCTGTTCCAAAGTTTGATGTTGGATAAAAAGAATACTTACAACAAAAGTGAATGCATGGTATAATGAACAGCCAGGGGTTAGGGCATCGACCTGGATTGCAGGTTCAATGCTCATCCTGGGTGTTGTTTCCTTGAGTAAGACAGCTGTAAAACCAGGACAATGTTGTCATCGTATATCATTCAGGGCACAAGCTGATCAGAAGAGCAGCCTGTACTTGGCTGATGCTGTCATCCCTGACCGCCAAAACAAACAAAACAATACAGCGATACTTTTGATTTGCCTTTTGTTACAGTGAAATCTTACCACCTCTTTATTAGTAGCCATATCACAAACAAGCGCAAACATTAGGGATGCGGCGATTATGCCGGCATAATTTCGGGCACAATAGGTATGCGTGGGAATCAGGAATTATGCTAGCATTTTGAGGTGATTATAAAGCTTTAACAGTAGGAAAATCTGCAGATTGCACAATTCCGTTAAAAAAGATCGAGATACTCTAATAGAGCAGTCAGAAACTTTAATAGAGCAGTCATCGAATATTATTTATTCTAATAAAGCAGTCACATTGAAATGAAATACTCTAATACAGCAACCAGCTGAAGAATTCAAGACTACTTGAAGCTTAAACATCAATGAAAATGGTGTGATACAGCAATAAACATCAACTCATTACATCATCATCAACATTACTGACTTGAAGCTTAAACATCAACATCAATGAAAATGGTCCCAATAAATACTTTAGGTTTAAGGAAGAAAATCCATCCCTCCTGGAGGAAGACTGAGTGTGGCCCCGACTAGACATTGGGTGACCTGCAGTTCGAATCCTGGGGTTGGAGGGATTTTTTTCCTTCCCTTTTCTGTTACACCTTATTCAGTCAGTAAAGTCAAGTCACTAGGTCTAAGTCCTTGTAGGTTAGGTAATCCTAAGGCTGCAGCACATGTTGCTGTCAGACCTTCAGTGCTGGTCACTGTAAAGTGCTAATAATAAAAAAATAAATAAAAACTGACATTATTAGCCAATCATGGTGGCATAATTTTGGGAATAATGGGCAATTCTCAAAAGTATAATAGGTGATTTTTTGAGCACTGCTCAAAAGCATAATGCTCAATTTTTGGAGCATAATAGCCTCATGCCTAGCAAACATGTACTTTAAATAAAGGCCACATAAAGGCCTGCTGTTGTTATCTAGTTATATAACTCAACTCTCTAATTTTGCTCACTGGAGTAGACCAACAAGTAGCTGGTGGTAGAGTCTGTGCATGTTAGTGGTTGTGAGTTGTAACATCCTGTATACATTGTGTAATTTGACATGTAGGCAAAACTATATTATCCAGGACTTGTATCATATATATGTACCTCTGTTAACCCATTTCTTTTTAACAACAATGTGAGTTCTCTAGTAGCGTCAGCCTCATTGGCAGATTCTTTTAGGGATGGGGGATACTGGAAATGACTTTGTCCCTCCTGAAAAACTGTTTTACCTCTTGCTAAAGTTGTTCATAATATGCACACTAACAGATGGATGAATTCTAAAACAGTGTACATGTAAGACTTCTCCAGAGTGTTACATACATCAATAAGTTGTAACAAGTGGGAAAACAATAAGAATATCAAAGACTGATGGTAACTTCATCCAAATTACAGTAGAAGTTGGCATGTATACTGAACCACCAGTGTATTGAAGCTTTGAGAAACTTGGCAAGCAAATACATTTCAGCAGGCTTTATAGTTGAGAGTCTGATTCACATATATGTGGATACAATAAAAGCTAAAGATTTTACTTTACATTATTGGTGAGTGTACTTGCATCACTACAGATACTGAATATATATTTACCTGTTGTGTATGATCTACTTTCTTATCAAAACTTTAGTGATTTAGTTTTGCTGAAATTGCTTCCAAATCTCATGATACCTGTTTAAACTTTCTTGTGGGAATTCCCTCAGACTTCATGTTTAAATGGTTATATATGCTCAACCTGTACTACTGAAACTTTAGAGTTTTAGATTTAGTCAAAATTGCTTTCAGATTTTATAGTGTGCATGACTATTTTCCAAAAAATTCCTGTGGGAGCATGCCCCCAGACCCCCTTTAGAATTAGCCTATACGTGCTGGCTGATCTCCCCCCTCCCTGCTTGATTTTTCCCCTCTGCCTCTAGATAAATCACCGCTCGTTGTTTGTTAAAAGCGTTGATAAGAATTAAGGCTACTTTGCTTTAGGGAATAGGGCCACCATAATGTTTTTCTTGCTACTGCTTTGAAGAGCATGAATTACTTCTTACTTTAGACCATTCTATAGGTTTTGTATAACATAAAAGTTCTGTATGGTTGAATGATACAAGCTGCTTTGGTGGAAGCCACTGAGTGGCCTTTCCCACAGAAAGGACTTGTTACATTGTGCTGTTTCGGTATTGCTTTAACACCAAGGTACGTTTCTGTTTCTGTAGCCTCTGCACGCACTTCCTGGTATCAATGATATGTGGCTTTTTTGATCATTAGAATTGAACAGAATGATTTGTTAGTCACACCTGTGGTTAAATGTTGCATATTTCCTTAGTTACAACTTTACTCAGTGCTGTAATACTCTTGTAACTCTGCACGGTTGTTGTCTAGCGAAACTATTTTTCTTCAAGCATTAATCTAATGCCTGAGCAGTTGAACAAAGCTAGTAGTATAGTGACACACTTTACTAATGAGTTCTAACCCCTCTTGCAAAATCTGCAAAACTCCCATCAATAACCAATAAATTTAGTATGTAGTGCAAATTACGGGAGCCACATGCCCATTCAAATCATGACTTATTATTATTATTAGAGCTTTACAGTGACCAGCACTGAAGGTCTGACAGCAACATGTGCTGCAGCCTTTGGATTACCTAACCTACAAGGACTTAGCCCTAGTGACTTGACTTACTGACTGAATAAGGTGTAACAGAAAAGGAACTTTTTAAGGTGCGTGATGCCATTTTCAATCCTTATTAAGAGTTGTATATCTATGGTTGTAACATTATACTTAACTCTATAGTATTGTTTTTATCCTCAGATTTACAGTCTATAAAAGTGTTTTTAGGAAATTTAGTGTCTGCTATAGAACCTGTTAGAGTGGACCTGAGGATACTTACGTAGTATAGGTCACAAATAGTAATCTAATCATGCTGGGAATCAGGACACTTTCAGATGTTCCCCAAGTTGTGCTGGAATTTGTTATGCACATGGTCTGCTGGCTTTTTTGTAAGCTACTGTAGCATACTTGAGAAGATGTAGCGTATCTGTGTACATGTCTAGATCTAAGTCCCTGAAATTAGGTTAGGTAATCCTAAGGCTGCAGCACATGTTGCTGTCAGACCTTCAGTGCTAGTCACTGTAAAGTGCTAATAATAAATACTTTAGGTTTAAGGAAGAAAATCCATCCCTCCTGGAAGAAGACTGAGTGTGGCCCCGACTAGACATTGGGTGACCTGCAGTTCGAATTCTGGGGCTAGAGGGATTTTTTTCCTTACTTTGGCCCCTTTTCTGTTACACCTTTTCAGTCAGTCAGTAAGTCAAGTCATTAGGTCTAGATCTAAGTCCCTGAAATTAGGTTAGGTAATCCTAAGGCTGCAGCACATGTTGCTGTCAGACCTTCAGTGCTAGTCACTGTAAAGTGCTAATAATAATACCTGAAGAGACCATGAATTAATAAATAAAAGTTAACATCTGGTTATAGTCTAACTGGAATTGTGAGAATGCTACAAACTGTAAATGATAATCTTAGTACTAATGCTGTTGAATGTAGAATAAATACAATGGTACTTAAAGTAAATTGTGTAAAGTTTGTTGTGTCCAGGTACGTACATAGCCCCCAGGTATTGTTTTAATGCATTGTAGATCTCTGGTCTGGCCAAATTTGGTGTCAAGTTATATAGCCATCTACATACATATCATAGAATGTACCAGTTTCTCATAATCATTGTCTCTTACAGGAATGTTGATGTTCCGAGTTAAGAAGTTAGTTGAGGCTCACACTGGAGCTGCACTGGCAACAAACTGTGTGTGTGTGTGTGTGTGTGTGTGTGTGTGTGTGTGTGTGTGTGTGTGTGTGTGTGTGTGTGTGTGTGTGTGTGTGTGTGTGTGTGTGTGTGTGTGTGTGTGTGTGTGTGTGTGTGTGTGTGTGTGTGTGTGTGTGTGTGTGTGTGTGTGTGTGTGTGTGTGTGTGTGTGTGTGTGTGTGTGTGTGTGTGTGTGTGTGTGTGTGTGTGTGTGTGTGTGTGTGTGTGTGTGTGTGTGTGTGTGTGTGTGTGTGTGTGTGTGTGTGTGTGTGTGTGTGTGTGTGTGTGTGTGTGTGTGTGTGTGTGTGTGTGTGTGTGTGTGTGTGTGTGTGTGTGTGTGTGTGTGTGTGTGTGTGTGTGTGTGTGTGTGTGTGTGTGTGTGTGTGTGTGTGTGTGTGTGTGTGTGTGTGTGTGTGTGTGTGTGTGTGTGTGTGTGTGTGTGTGTGTGTGTGTGTGTGTGTGTGTGTGTGTGTGTGTGTGTGTGTGTGTGTGTGTGTGTGTGTGTGTGTGTGTGTGTGTGTGTGTGTGTGTGTGTGTGTGTGTGTGTGTGTGTGTGTGTGTGTGTGTGTGTGTGTGTGTGTGTGTGTGTGTGTGTGTGTGTGTGTGTGTGTGTGTGTGTGTGTGTGTGTGTGTGTGTGTGTGTGTGTGTGTGTGTGTGTGTGTGTGTGTGTGTGTGTGTGTGTGTGTGTGTGTGTGTGTGTGTGTGTGTGTGTGTGTGTGTGTGTGTGTGTGTGTGTGTGTGTGTGTAGCTCACATTTTTTAAAGAGCACGAGGTTTTCTTATGTCATTAATGATGCAAAACACTAAAGTTTATTGTTTGTGGTTGTGACAGGAATGTAGTTTAATTATTCAGTGCATCTTCCCTACCAGTGACTTCAACGTGCTGTATAGAAGAAACGGAACCTTTGCTGCTTTACATGAGAACTAATGCAACAATAATTAATATATTGGGAACCAAGCATAAATATTAGTGTCCTATATTTGCTGTGTAGCATGTATGTCGATAGTGCTTTAAAGTACATGATCCTTATGCAGTACATAATAATTTATAGTGAAGCATGCATGCAAGGCTAGCTAATTAGTTAAACTGCATGCGAGCTAAGGCAATTGTATACAGTATACCCTACATTACATACAGGTTGTGTTCACACGGTACGGTACAGTTTCAGTTTCTACATTTTGATGTTTACCTTACCGACTGTCACAAAGAGAAATGAACTTGAGCATAATTTAAAGTCAACACAATTTGCAGTTATAGTTACTGCATGGCAAGCAAAAGTTCAGAACTTGTCCTATGCACTTTCAGTTCTGATGTTGCAGTGACACATATACCTCTTGCCATACAAAAACCCAGTTTTGAAACACCTGCAGTGTAATTGACCAATAAGGTAATGTATGAATCTTTAGAGTGAAAGCATGTAAGCAGGATAGTGAAACAGTTGTGCCAGGTCAGATGCAGTTCCTCGGTGTAAATTATGGATCTGCATGGTTCCAGTATTATCATTTTTCAGATGCACAGTAGTATTTGTTCAATCATGCAAGCTGCCTATTACTACAGCAGTATTGAGGTAAGTCTGAACAAACAGTTTTTCATGTCAGTGCACACCTATGTGCTTAAAACAAAGATGTAGATTTTCTGGATACTGGTGAAAGAAGCTTTTACCTACTCTAATACAACACACTGGACCAACACACAGATCGACAAATATGTTGGCAATTTGTCTGCCCTGTCCCAAAAGTGCTATAAGAGTCCCTATTATGTGAGGTAATTCAGTACCAGTGCTGAAAAACTGATCATAAGAGTTTGTAGATGAAGACTTGCATGGAACAGATAGAGCAAAAAGGTGCATCAAAAAGGTCCCAAAAGTGAAAAAAAAAGTTATGACCTAGGCGGGGATTGAACCCTGGCTGGTTATAATAACTTGGGGTTAAGGGAGGTGCACAAATCGCCACAGTTGTTTATCAGTGGTTTTGACAGGAATGTAGCTCAACTTTTCAGTGATCCTTCCCTACACCAGTGCCTTCATCGCCCTATAAAGAGCGAACAAAAGCACGTATTGATTTGCTACAACAACACTCGAGTTGCCAGATGATGGGCGTTTAATTTCGCTAAAGTCCCGCCTCGATACGTGCTTTGCATGCCAAGATATGATGAGCTAAAAGTCGTGTTTTAAAAAGGTGTTCACAAAAAGGTACTGAGTAGAAAGAAAAAAATCTGTCAACACGTGGATTTGAACCCACGACCTCTTACACGCTAGTCAGGCGTTCTACCACTTGAACAGTATGTGCTGTGGTTTTCAAAGGAATGTTGCTCAAGTTTTCTCTACACCTTGGCCTTCTACGCGCTGTAGAGACCGAACGGAAGCACGCGTGAACTCGTGATAACAATCTTAGAGTAGGCGGATGATGAGCGCTTCATTATCAGCACAGACTATGTCGATTCGCGCCAAGTCTGGTGAGTAAGCAGCGTGACCGTCAGACAGACAGACAGACAGACAGACAGCTTTTCAGCTTTATATAGATAGATATAATATAATATAATATAATATATAATATAAGATAAGATATAGATATAGATATAGATATAGATAGATAGATATAGCACATGTGTGCCTTTATCTTTTGTGACATTCTTATCTACTAGTCTTCCAAAATGGAAGGTGTTGGTTTTCACTTTTAATAGGTAACTAATTGACTGGTTGGTACTTATGTCAAAATATTATAGTGGTGTAATGTGTTTCACAAGTTGTGGACTGTCAAACTGACGCAACAGAAATACTGAGACAGTCAACTTATTATACATCATAGGGGCGGATCCAGACTTTTAAAAAGGGGGGTTCCACTTTGGAATTGCAACTTCAGCCTAGCTGTAAGTTGAATACCAAAAAAAAAAAAGGTCATCACCTGCTGACAATAGTTGCCCCTCACCATAGATGCCCTCACCAACTATATTTCCTTATTTATAACTAGATACATAGCTTGCTACGCTGCTCCTCAAAAGACTACTGTGACTGCTCTACTAGAGTATCTCGAGTAAGAGAGGCTATTTCAAAAGGGGGGTTCCGTGGAACTCTTTGAACCCCCCCCTGGATCCGCCCCTGCATCGTACATATGTTTGAAGTTTTCACACAACGTTTGGTTACCCATATTGTTTTACTAGTGGTCCTATAGTCCGGATAAACCAGATTCTGGTACACTGTTCTCTTTATTTTGGACTATGGATAGTACACAATTGGCTGCTGGGTGTGCTGATGGTTGAGTGATCTTTGCCCATGTGGTTGACAGGTAAGCTAGTCTGTCTATCTGTTTGTGTTGTGAATAGCGTTAGTGTAGTGTATTTGTGTTAGTGTAATGTACAGTGGACCCTTGATTATCTGAACTCCAATCACTGTGAAAAAAGCTCAGAATAATAAGGTATATAACAGTCTTATTATGTTAGTATTGGAATGAAATAGTACAGCATATATTATTAGATTAGGACTTTACTATAACAAGCTTATTGAATACATTTAAGACAGTCATATATTAGAGGTTAAATCACTAGTATAGTGCGGTGTATTATCAGACTATACTAAGCCTATTTCAGCCATATATTGGCTACTATACTACTGTACTTTCCTATAATCTGTGGCTACCTTAATTAAATAATTTCTATAATTATATTTGTAATGAATTTAATTCTGTAAATATGCTAAAACCACAATAGGTACAGCTAGTACAGTAAATCAATGTCTCCTTGGCTGGCCATGACAGCATCAAATCAATTTTGTCATTTATCAGTCTTTATCCAACTGCAGCAGGTAAGACAGTAAATACAATTCACAAGTTCCATTACAAATTACCTGTATTATCATCACTACGTAGAACTCTGTGACAATCTGTTAGTCGTCTGGTAGAACTGTCCCACAGCTCTAATACAAAGATGGTAAATATAATGTGTATTCTGGATAATCGTTGAACTTACAGTTTGTCACAATAAGAATCTCATAAAACCACGACCTTGTCTGGAAACCTAGTATTACCAAGTAGAACGGCGGCTAGGTCCCACAACTCTATTAAAGATGGTAAATATAATGCGTATACTGAACAATCATTATACTTACAATTTGTAACAATCTTTTAAAACTGAGACCGACAATCCATGTACATCTAAGACAAGTCTGATAAGACCAGGTCTCACAACCCTAAATGGAGGCAAACATAATTCATATTCTGGATTATTTGGTGTACTTACAGGTGTTATCAGTGAGTCTAACCAGACATAAAACAGCCACTTAGTATGTGACTTTGTTGGGCTAACGTGTTACGTAAGCTCACAAGAAGCATCTGATACACTCATAACCAAGTCCAAGAATCTTGTAATCACTAAGTACAACTGAAACAAGACAATTTGCATACTCTCAGTGAACTTACTTTTGTTAGCAATACGAGCATGGTCAGTGAAATAAGGACAAACAAGACGGAACAGGTTCTTGAAAGCACTCAACTCATTTACAGTGCCAGACAAGGTAGCAGCCGTCAGCTGTTGATGAAAAACATGAAGAAATGAGACCGGTTCCCAGAAGAAATGAGACCAGTTTCCACAAACCTAAACGAAGGTAAATATAAATTGTATGCTGGACACTCTCAGTGTACTTACTTACAGATGTTAGCAATAAGAAGAATCTCCTAGAACTGAGACCAAGTCTGTAATTCCTACCCTATTGAAAAGAAAATGAATAAAAACACAATCAGGCTTAATGCACTTACAGCTGTAAGTAATTAGATGACGTTGAACAACTCCGTGAAAAAAGAACAAAACTGTTCACATATGGTCACTACCAGATTCTTTAAAGGAAGCAGCTGCCATTGAAAGAAACTAATACTGCAGATGTTGTACACTGACAGCCTGTAGAACTAAGAGGTTCGACAAGAAAACTGTACCTCTGAAAAGATAATATACAAAATCGTAAGAGCAGGCCATGCATACTCTTACTGTTGATGGCTGATGAACTGTGTCCACTCGTCATCTGAGATAACAGGATATAAAACATGTAATAGCTACGTACACAGCAACACCAAAGTTGAATCATTCGCAGGCCATTGTCATACAATACACAATAAACAATTTAATACGGCTAAACCTATCGTACAAGCTATCATTTTAGTCTAATACTTACTCATCTAGAGCTGTTTTTGATTGCTGCCATCGAAGGAATTGTCCACTTGGCCGCGCCACTTCACCACTACAGCCAGCAGGGATGTACAGTTGTGGTCCATAACTATCATCGTGGCTCATTGGACGATGGCGCCGATCGCGCACACTCTCTCCGCGAGATACGCCGTCGTATCACTCATATTTACAACCTCTGATACAACAATAGTGACAAAGATGGCGACTTAATTTCATCTGATACGCATGCGCACACCACTGACCCCATCAATTTTAAACAAGCATTACTACGAACTTTTGCAGGTGTGCTAACTGTGCAAGAAAATCTAGATTTGTATGACTCTTAGATTGAATAATTAATTTTACTGGTATTATATGCTTTACCGTATGAAAATGTGTGCGTATGAAATTATCACAACAAACTGAAGCTAGTTAGCTAGCTATAGTGATTAACAGAAGTGTAGCTACTTATTGTAAAATCTATATGCATGACTTTGGTACAGTAAAAAAATCTTAAGTCACATGAGATGGTGAAGCTAAAAATGAGACAATAATGAGATCTGATGGTGAAGCTAAAAAGTTATCACATTTGTTAAGTAAACAAAGCCATACAAAGAATGTGTATTAAACTCTGTTTCCCATAATATAAGATGGGGTTTATACTAAAGTATAAGATAGTTAGTATAATGCAAGGCTATACTGAGATTATTTGTATAGTTTAAGACATTAGATATACCATTTTATATTCCTCTTTTTTCACAGTGAATGTGAATGGTAAAGGTGCTCAGATAAGTGAATTGTTCGGAAATAAAGAATTGTTGGTTGGTGTTGAGATAATGATTAGCTAAACTGAGGTATGTCAAAAGCATGTACATTCATTATTAGTTACTGTACAGTTCTTCCATACAAATATGCCATGTACCAGCTATCCACATTGTTCACCATGTACCAACTCATCATGTTGCTTGCCATGTAACACTTGTGTATTCTTGTTCTGAATCATCATCCACTCGTACATACAGACCCTGATTACCAAATTTTACTGTTCACTGTGCGTACATGTACATGACGTTCATACACACCATCTGCTGATTTCCTCTTGGTCAGTATGGTTTTGTGAAGGTCAACAGTCCAATAGCACAATTAATGTTAGCTCAGGCCATCCCAACATGCTTAAGCATCTGTCTAGTAAACAGTCACACAACTGTATGCGTGTGTGAAAGCACTGCATCAGTACATGTATGTGTGCTTTAATAATATGGTCCGATGGCATCTGTTCTACCTGTTTTAAATGGTTACTGACCCAAGTTGTATTAACTTCCTAGTGACCATTAAAATTTCAGCTCACTGTGATCACGTCGGTAAACTCATCCAGGCATACACATTCTACTTATGGAGAAAGTTAGTTCATATACAAGTCAACTTGTTTATGTTATATTTATATTGTGTTGTTACAGAGAGTGAATTGAAGAATTATGTAAAAGGAACTCTAGATCTGTGTAGACACTTAGAATTCTGGTAGACTCTGACAATGGTATTGTCAATAGTCAGGTAACTAAGAACGTTATAGCAGCCACTACACCAGGGGTAGTGACTCTATATTCCTGGGTAGTCTCTACACCAGTATACGGACAGTTTATCAATAATCTAATGTCTAGCCAATCTAGTTAGTTGATCTAGTGAATAAAGGTAAGAGGATGCCTCTTTTGAAAACTCTCAGTGCGCATTGGAAATAAAACAAGCCTCTGCTTCTAGTGTATTTTACTTGAACAGGGGTAACTACTGTTGGACTAGCGCTCTTAAATTGAACAGTTGCTGCAACAATATTGGTCTGCCCACATAATGTTGGGCTTGTGAATAAAGGACTTAAGTACACCGAGTTAAGACCAGGCTGTAGTACGTTTGTGTCTGTTTTGAGTCTCCACTTTGAGCTCCACTTGCTTGATACTGCAGGTTTAGCCTCACATGATTACACTGGTTGTGAAGGTAACCTTTCAGCCTTCAACCATTGATAATAATTATTTAAAATCGATGACTCTCATTGGCTACTCATGACCAGTTCTTAGTTGCACTTTAAATACGCTGATTTAGTTGCTTCCTCTTTGGCTGTGACCCCAACAAAACTAGCTACAGTAGTGACTTCCGTATTCCCTGTAAAAGGTACGGTAGACAGTAGCTCTTCGTTTATTTTAATACAAAAAAAATTTCCTCTTCTTTAACACCATCAAAAGCTTTGTTACTAATTGAACTATTGGAAAATCCCTTGGCCAGTCCCATGGAGTAAATAATGTACGCACACCGCCACTTAAGTAAAGGTAATAATTTTTTTATGAATAAAATTAATTTAACAAAACACTCTTTCACCGATAATATATGTCACCAGTTAAGACAAACAAAGTAGGCACAGCAGTTATCTTACTATAAGTGTATATAACATGACAAGGTTAGTAGCTAATAAACTTTTCAGTCACTCCAACATTTACACACAGCTCCATGCAATCTGTTACTTATTTTCCACCCTAAGAATGTGTCAACCTGATGAAGTTATATATAAGTACAGAAATGCATTGTGGCTGCTATAAAGTTCTTAGTTACCTGACTATTGACAATATTTTTCAGAGTGTACCAGAGTTCTAAGTGTCTTCATAGATCTAGAGTTCCTCTTTAGTCTTCAATTTACTCTCTGTAACAACACACTATAAATATATCATAAACAGGATGACTTGTATATAAACTAACCTTTTCCATAAGTAAGAAACTACAAGGACGTGTAAGTCTCCTGGATGAGTTTACCGACGTGATCACAGTGACACAATCCAAAATGAAATTTTAATGGTCATTCTCCAACCTAGGATGTTAAATACATCTTGGGTCAGTAACCATTTAATCAGGTAGAGCAGATGTCATCGGACCATATTATTCAAATAGTTGTGTAAATGTTAAACTGTGACTTAATTTCCTTGACAGTGTGTTCTATTAGAGTACTTTATGTCAAATCTCCCCTCACCCACTAGGCAGTTGGAGTGGACGAACTGGTGTGGTACAGTGAATACTGACCTATTATAGATATGGTGGACATCTCAAATGAGTCAGCTGAACACTTAAAGTTTCCTGAACCTGTTGTCTGACCCTCTCTTAGTTGGGGTCACCACTTAGTCACCACACCAACACAGTGTTACACGAACATCTAAAGGTAAGAACATTACGTTATGTTGTTACAACTTTAATAATAAATGTCATATCTACTTACACCTGTATATACATGTTGTGTTTTTGAAACTTGGGGAGGTTACAAATTCAGGGCAATGATTATTATTCATGAATTATGGTCTTGGGCAATCCTATAACACGTATTACTTGCATACAAAGGTGTTTCATTTTCTTGTATTCTGTGAATATAATACACTAAACTGATGTGGGTAGCACTTTAGTGATGTGTACATAATGTATGTACAATAATTGTGTTGTGTAGTTCTCGTAGCTGGAATACACCAGTGACTATGGACCTTAAAGGAGGTTTGGTGATACTTATTCAACAAGCAGAACGGTTTGTATTCCATTACAAGTGCTAACATGTTACTACACACTTGTAGACATTTCTTGTTGGTGGATAGTGTGAGTGGCCTACAGCTGATCTCTTATGAGGTGTGGTGGATGGATAACGAGTTATGAGGTTGAATTGTTTTGTGTTGACAGGGTCGTCACATTTGCTCCATCAAACAACTTGGTTTACTACCAGACTCACTCAACCCTCACAGTGACTGTGTGTAATAACACAGTGTGTATTCTGGATCAAAAGGATGAGAAAAGTTAGTATATTATACATGTACACTTATCAATTCAAAAGTGGAGTATGAATCCATTAAATTTGCTAAAGCTGTAATACAAAAGACCAGATTGTATACCATAGCTACTCTAACAATTCCATGCAATAAATTACTAAGCGGTACGATCACAAAGCTCAGATTTTGTAGTGAAATTGGTTGCTATTTATAATGCTCTTCACAGTAGTAGTATAACAGGCCCATAGCCAGGGGGGGGGGGGGGGGTTCGGAAGAACTGCCCTCTTGGGAAAAAGGTCCACAATTTCAGTAAAAAGGTCCACAATTTTAGCAAAAAGGTCCACAATTTTAGTATACAAGTCCAAATTTTGAGTAGCAAAAGTCCATTAGCTCCAGTTTTTAATAAATACCTCTAACAAGAAGCTAAATTTAGTGCTCCAAGTAGCTAGCTCATTCAGTGCTTGCAAGATGGAAATACTCTAATAGAGCAGTCAATCACCCTAATAGAACAACCACTCTAATAGAACAGTCACAATTACAGTTTCTTTTACAAAACCATACTTGTCATCTAAACAAGAACTTTCATAATATAAAAATTTTGGTGGGCAAGCCCCTCCCATGCAGAGCCCATAAAACATCCATGCTTCAATGCACAATCCAACAGAGTGCTGAATCTTTCCCATTCTTATTCACTGTGACATTTCAATAATAATATTATAGACACAGACAGCATAATCACAGATGGTATAATTACAGTAGCAGTAGAGATATTTCCCAGATATCATCCAAATAGCTGGTCTTGAGCTTACCTAAAAATTGTTATTTTCATTGACTGAAATACCACTAAATTCAACCTTTTAGTGTCTATTTTCAAAAAATTTCCTGGAGGGGCATGCCCCCAGACCCCCTAGTTTCACACCATAATGTAATTCATATAAAAAGGGCCTCAAAAAAGGTCCACTTTTCTTCTAAAAGAACCTACCCAGATAAAAGTCTGGCTACGGCCCTGTATAAGTGCTTCTAATAATTTTGTGATGTCTACATACACTTTTGTAAGGAAAACAGAAATTTAGTTTCCTCAGTTAACAAGCAAGAATGAAGATTGACTACAAGCCATAGTGTGTCCCTGCCTCACAAGAGTTTTTTCTTGTAACTGGCCAAGGATGCAGGTGCACGAAAATTACATTAGTCATTTTTAATAAATGGTACCATTGTAATGCTAGTTTTAATGCTAGATACTAAAATTCTCTTGTAAAAGTATTGTTCATTGCACAAAATTGATGTTTAATGGCAGCATTTAAGGGGGAGGGGACTCCATCACTACCATACAATAAAAAAGGACAAGGGATGAATTAGACCAAGTTTTGAGCCATTGAGGTCTCAAAACTGGCTAAAATGAAAGGAAATTCACAGTAGAGGTACTTATTCAATACCACAGAGCTGTACAGCCACATACAGTCATTCCCAGGCTGACCAGAGCTCCATTAAGGCCCCACACCACACGTACGGATCATCACTGGGCTTGGGAAAAGCAGCCAGCAAAACCAGACCACTCAAGTCTAGCTGATTTTAAAAGTGGAATTAGATAGTTTATTCATGTAGCTGTGTGTCCTGGGTGAAAAATCGAATCTGCTGACATGGGCGATAAGACCGGTTTTCTCAGACTGGGTCACATATTAGCAATATTAAAATTTGTGATACACCAAATTTAGTTCACTGCCAAATTTAATTGTTATACAGTATACTATCACATGTGATCCCAGACCCAGATATTCAATAGAGCAGATGAGACCCACTTGACCCAGACAAAATGCGACCCAAGTAACCCAGATAATCCGGATGACCCCCCCTGCTGGTAACGAAGTGGCTGCTCTGGTTTTTATGAAAGCTAAGGTTGAATGAAGTAGTGTAGCACTATTTTGCTTGTAAAATTTCAGTTCCATACCAAAACTTTGCTGTAGGAAAGTCTCAAGCTATTTCTTTTTGAGTTCAATACTTGTACTGGCTTAGTCCTCATAGTTAATATCTGTCAAGTGCAAAAATCCCCAAACAGTGGATTAATGATATTGTGCATTGTAGTGTGTAGTTATCGAGGGTATCTGTTTGACATGAAACTGTGTATTTTCTGTACAATTCATCCACAGGTTACTGTCGTGCATGCACGAGACCAGAGTAAGTTAAAATTACAAAAAAAAGGAAGCTGTGGTGTAGTTGTTGTTGACTTATTATGTGATTTGCTACTTAGTAACCTAATATTTTTATTTTTATACCTCCAGTGTCATACTGTCGTGCGTCAACGATGATGTCACCTACTCCAAGAGACCAGCACAACTATCGGTTGATAAGAAGATCTTTATATATTCATCAAGTGGCTATGGTAGATGATCACTAATCATCTGCCTCCTACCCCAGTGTGTCTGTATTGCCTTTGTCCCAAACTGTGATATGGAGACAGGGTAAAGCTAGCTATCCTTGCAGTAGCCTTGCAAATTAGCAACAAGTTTACTGTAGGTAGGGAAATTTTCTAAATTATTTTATAGTCGTATCATCCTTTAGTGCAGGGGGAGGGTAAAAGCCATTGTTCCATAGTCAGGCTTTCTAATAGTTGATGGTATTTCATTGTTTTCATCGTATGTTTCTTATGAGGGAGCAATTGTCTTGATGGTCCACCCACCAATAGTAAGTAATGTCAACATAAGAACATCATAAGACATGTTAGCCACACCCTACTGATGAAGTAGCACTGCAGTTGAGAGTTTTTTGGCAAGGTGGTACACAAAAATAAATTAGAGCTTAATCTTCTGTGAAGCAGAAAGCACTTTTCAAAATTTTTCTTGTAGTTACCATAATAGCTAGTTGTGCAGTTCAATGTGAAGCGCCCATATACATTTGATACTGCGAACCATACTCTGTTCTTGTACCAGTACATGTGTTAGCCATTTGTTTGATAGGGTATTATTATTCATGGTTCTATTTTATTGGCAGCAATCACCTCTATTGGGACTGTCCAAACTCTTAAAAGTACTTTTATTGAATCAACTGACCCATTTGAGTAAAAATGCTAATTGGCTGTTTATAAAGTTTTCAACACTGATTCCAGCAATTTGTTAAAAATCACTTCCATACTAGTACTCAATTTACAAAGTTTTCAGTGATATTTAATTTGAATTACTTCCAAATATAATCATTTGATGACTATTTTCTATATAGGGGGACATGTCCCCAGATCCCCTAGCTACAGCATGCTGAGTCACAATAAGAACCCCTCAACTAACCAGATTGCTAAATTTATTCTTGCTACCTCTTTGCCCCCCATAAGCTCTCTACCTCTTATGTTTTAAGACACAATTATACCAGTTTGAAAATGTGAGATAACATCCAATTACAACAGATTTCTTACACTGACATAATATTATTGTACAATTACTACTTACGTATGGCATTAGATAAGTTGTGTTGTCGTTTGCCCTTGGGTTCTTTTCGTATTGTCATCATGTACCTGCTACACTGTTTTCGTGGTACCAGTCTTCTCTGATTCTTTGATGGCCGTCCCTTAGAAGCAGGTTGTTTCCCTCTTGTCCCATACTTTCGACGTCCAGCAGCACTTGCTTGGATTGGTATACGAATACCATACCGTATACTTTCAGAATTTAAACAAGCAGATTTTCCAGTACTGATCTTTCCAAAGTTATGAAAAAAGGAAGCAAGGACAGCATCGGATTTGGTTCTATTATACTGATCAATGAACTTTTGGATACCAGTATTAAATTGGGGATCATTCTCTTTCAACTTCTCAGAAATGTCGAAAAACACTTCTTTAAGAGCATTTTTCATTGACTCGTTCACGTCACCATTTTCTTTTTCATGATAATCTACTGGACCATCTTGCTCATCAACAATTACTTCCTCTTTGGCACCCTCTCTTATTACTGCCCAGCATGTCTCTTGTTCTGCCTTCCCTTTTACCTCTTTGCCTTCTAGATTATGAGACATATCAGTATAGAATTCTATGTTCTGTTCAGCTTGACCACCAATAGCAATGTATGCTAGTTGTTTTCTTGAAGGTGCATGCATGGTTGGAATAAAATTTAAAGATTTGTGATGGTAGTGAAGCACAACTGCTGCTTGATGACTACATGGTGAGCCATCTTTCCCACGCTTGCAGCTACAAATACCAAATGCCATATCTACATGGTAAGTATCATCAGGATTTCTACTGCTTTTGACAATAAAAATATCTTCACTAGATTGTGATATGTATCCCTTAGGTATTTTCGATGCATTTAAACCCCGGTATTTGACAGAAATGAAACAATCCAGACGATTGCGGGCTACACTTAGTAGTCTGCGCTGGTGGTAAAGTTCAAAAGCTTCAGTAACAAATTCAAAAATCTGTACCAAATTATAGGCCTTCACTCTTTTGAAAACCAATTCTTTCAATATACCTATTGAGGCTTCGGAATAGTTATTTGTGTGATTTCCCCTAACACAAAGATCTTCTCGATAAGATAATGCCCACTCTTTGCAGTCAGAGTACAATGATTCCATATTCTTCAAAAAATGGGGGTACTTTAAAGCTGTCTCATTTTTCTTAATATCCTTAACATTCTGTTGAAACTCTCGTTTTGTAGAAGCAAAAACAACTTTCTTTATCAAACCAATTAAAATACTTCGATCATTGTGTTGTATTTTGTTTTTACCTTCCCACAACTTCTTTGGAGAAAATGAAAAACACATAATAGCTGTGTTGATTTGGGCCACATTTTACCAAGGGATCCTTTTTTTGTTGCACTATCATCAGTCATTACCACTTTCGGGCCATTACTCACACCATTACCATAAAATGCTTGCGTAGGCAGGATATCTTTAAGCATACACAAACCTGAATAAATCATTGACAACTTTCATCGGATGTCATAAGTACTGCTAATGGTATCCCCTCTGCTGGATGACTGGGTGACAAGATAAATAAGGCTGTATTAAATCTATCTAGAGAAGGGGTGGCATCACAATACACTATTTCAGCTGCTTGTGGAAGACTAGCATGTGCTCTAGCCATCAATGGAGTACAGAGGGCTAAAACAAAGGGTTGACTTTGTTCTCACTTCCGACGTTTAGATTTGGGTTTTGGTGTGTCAGAGTCAGAGTCATTTTCTTTATCACTATCATCAGTTGTATTGCCACCAGCTGCATCGTCATCATCTAAACTGCTTAATTTAAAGGGCTGTAGTTTTGCACAGCCACCATGATCTTTCCACTTTTCGTTGTATAATTGAATTTTATGTTCTAACTGCTTAAAGAGGCTCTCTCCATTATCATCATCTAATTCACTTTGTCTCCAAGTGTTGAAAAGACGATACACATCTTGTTTAGTGGGATTAAGTGCTCGATCAGCAATTTTTCTTTGAGTATCTCCAGACTGATTGGTCAGTAAAAGTGTTTCATAGTAAAAGTGTGCTGATGATGCTGAATGTCCTATTTTAAACAAAGATATTATTATTATTATTATTAGCGCTTTATATGTACTTTTCTTTTGTCTTATCTAGTACTGGCCTAAAGCCTAAGGCTTGTGCTGACTGTGGAATGATTGTGATCGAAAGTCAACTTCACTAGAGTGTGATACTCCTGGAGATTGCTAGCTTGTGGATGCTTCATCAGTAATGATTTGGAGGAATTTGAACTGTAATTAAAAGTTTGGATGCACACTTAGTTTTTTTATTCCGTATATCGGAAACTAAACTTACAGATTTTCTTTTTGAAGAACTGGATTGAGCGAACTGCTTGCTAGTAAGCTTTTTCTTAAAGTGTTGACAGCGCATGTCAACTTTATATTTAACTCGTTTCATTTGTGGTTTGTATGTTCTGGTAACATGGTAAGTACACTTACTATGGCACTGAAAGTCTTTAAGCCATTGTGATACACTTTCTTCTTTTTGTAGATTCATTCGAAACTGAATATGAAACTTTGGTGTATGGCATGTGCTATTGGGTAATTTAGTGTATTCTATCAAATAAGAATATTCTTTCGGAAGAATACACTGCAGTTCAAAAGGTAATCGATTCCACTCCTTTGGGACATAACTGATTTGGAAGCTATCATCTGAATCATCTTCGTCACTTGATAAGCTGTCATTTACCAATTTTCTACTGACTTCTGAATAGTCAGATAGTTCTTTAGATTGAGATGTAGGCATTACAAGAGCATTTGAAAGATGACTGACAGTCAAAGTATCTTGATCACTTGACACTAGCTGGGATGTTGAACTTTTTATAGGTGAATGTAACTGTATATAAGTGTCTACATCAACTAAATTCTGCTTAAGATTTTGTTTGCACTTGTGTGCATCATCTAAATGCACCAACCACCATAATGTAGGTTGAACATGTCAAAATACATGGACATACCAAGTTGTATCAATGATAATGTCAATTCCTGTTTAATACGGTGACGTATTGCTCCCATTGAGTCCTAAATTGAACAAAGTAAATCAACAGTGATGCAATAATTGATTTAGACCTGTGTAAAAGACATCGGTAGACTTAAAAGCAGGCATCTTGCATACTACGTAAATGAAAAGCAAGTGCCACACATAAATGCACAGCATTGCATACAAACTCCATACCTCAAGTAGAAATATACCACAGTCAACAGAATTAGTTTGCTTAGGAATTCCCTGAATATCATTATCATATGTGATACCCAATTAAATACCAGTACACTTACACCAGCAGTTTTGTAAATCCAATCATCTTTGGAAATATAATGCCTTTTGAAGAAAAACTCCCTACAATAGAAAGAATAAATGTGGACACTCACTGGAAGGGGCTATGCACTCAAGAATGTTGAAGCCGTTTAAGAATTTAACTGGCAGTGAAATCACAAATATTATGTAAAAATTCATATGGATACACAAGTCCCGATAATAGCTATGTGGGAGAACAATAATACAGCAGCACTCTTATTGCAATAAAAGACAATTACCAATTCTCTCTACTACAATGTATCACCTTTATCATGATGTTAGGCAGTTCAGGATACCTGGCTTGCAATCAGTTTACAAGGTCAGCAAAACAAATTTCACCATTTTAATGGCACATATGCTCATTGCGATTAAACGTTTGTTACGATTATGTTTAAATGACTTCACAATGTAAACAATCTGAGCACATAATGCTTTTAAATTATACTGTACCTGAGAAGGCTAAAATAACAAGTATCTTGTCCACTACTACAGGAACCTATTGAATCATAGTATATCATTCTTTTTTCACTTGGCCTAATTACCTGTGTAATTACAATGGAAACACTTAATAGAACAAATAAAGCCATACCATCATAGTCCAATGGTTTCCTTCATTAAATATAGCCAAAACAAATTCTGCATCACAAAAATTAACCTTTAGATTAATTGAAATGTGACATGTGTAATAGTAATTGACAACCTATGTACCTTAGAATACCATGACTCTACACCAGAATATCCCGTCGCAAGCATCTTGGTTGTAAAAAAGGTACTTAGTACACACTGTCATTTTAACCTATAGAAAACATTAACAATAATTGTCACAGATGCATGTGCTGTATAATGTAGCAACCACAGTTTGGTAAACGAATCACATATCAACATAGATTGGCAGTACATGAAACTTGGGCATCTTGTTATGTTACTAAACATGGTGGAAGCAAGCAAAGCAAAGAGAAAAACTACAAATTGATAGAGTATATATATAACATTTGTCACAAACCCATTCCTTGGACACTGTAGATAATAAAAAAACAACTCAGAAATCACAGGCGTAGCTAAGCAAACCATGCATGTATGTTTTGTTGTGTTCTTTCAATACTTTTGGATACAAAGACTACAAAACTGGTATAATTGCTTGAATATCCTAACTAGTTTCTTAGTAACGCCATAATTTTTAACTAAATTCAGTAGAGTTGCTAAGGCTGTGCTTTATTTAATACAATCATTACTGACACTAAATGTCCTGCGAAATAGTTAGTATCAAGACACACGGTAGTGTGTCGTGCGGCCCAAGAAGCCGGTGCGCAACACCCGTGAGTATATTGACAGGAAGAAAGAAAACCCAATTTTCGCACCTCCGTAGCTCTGTGCTGCCTTGATGAAACAAGACGATTTTTGCTGTTGACACTCCCTCCAACTTCAGTACTCCACATTCCAAATTTGAGCGAAATCGCTTCAGGCGTTCCCGAGATACGCAACTTCAAAAATTGGCTTAGTTTCTTATTTTTCTTCCTCTTTTCGCACACTTACAAAAACCGCTATAAAACGTGAACGCCTTATCCGATTGCCTTGAAATTTGGCACACAGAAGGGAGTTATAAAGGCGCATCTCGGTACCAACTTTGGCTGGAATCAAGACACACGATAGTGTGTCGTGCGGCCCAAGAAGCCGGCGTGCCACACCCGTGCGTATATTGACAGGAAGAACAAAAACGCAATTTTCGCACCTCCGTAGCTCCGTGCTTCCTTGATGAAACAAGACGATTTTTGCTGTGGACACGCCCTCCAACTTCAGCACTCCACATTCCAAATTTGAGCGAAATCGCTTCAAGCGTTTCCGAGATATGCGACTTCAAAAATTGGCTTAGTTTTTTTTTTCCCGGGCTAGATGGACTGCCCTTGCCACCACCCCCAGCACTAGGTGTTAAAGTGCTGGACAGCTGGAAATACCAGCAATCAAACAAGGCCGCCAGACTCCAAGCGACTCTTGGAGTAGGCCAGATCAATATTAGTAGTTGATGGACGACCAACTGAAGAGCGATGACCCCTCAAACACATCACTGCAGATCTTAACAATGAAAAACAAACCCTACATTGCAGCCAGAATAAGCATTTGTTGTAATTAATGCTGCGCTTCTCAGCCAACATTGAAGCAAGCTTCCTAAAAACTGTTGTAGCAGTGGGCCCCATGCCACCAGTAGCTGCAAACACCAATGGTGAAAAGCAAGCTCTCTCAACCTCTCTAACACGCTCATCATATGCCTGTCTTTTTTCACGTTCATGAAGCTGGTAACATCTGGACAATTGGGAGCGAAAATAAGAGCACGCAAAAGGCTTAGTTTCTTCGTTTTTTTTCTCTTCTTATTTTTCTTCCTCTTGTTGCACACTTACAAAAACTGCTATAAAACGCGAACGCCATATCCAATTGCCTTGAAATTTGGCACACAGAAGGGGGGTATAAACGCGCATCTCGACACCAACTTTGGCTGGAATATGATAAACAGGCAAAGAGTTATGAGTGATTATTCACTAAAAATAACACCAATATGTTGTCACACCTACAGGGTAAACCGCGTATGGGAAGAAGCTGAAAATCGGTGGGTGAATAGGTTAACTATTAAACCTCAAACCTTTTGTGGTTTAAAAGAAATCGAGCTAAAAACCAGGAAGATACAACGAAAAAACCAACAGTGTAACAATTATGCAATCAAGATTAGCTAATAAAAAAACGACTGCTTGCCACGCCTACCAGATATTGGGGTAATGCTTTGAAAATCGCTGTATATAGATGGAGTAATCATCTTAGAAAGGCTATTCAATGTTGTAGAAGAATCAGATATAAAGCCACGGAGTTATAACACGAAATCCAACTTGGTGTAGCGAGATCGAGATACTCTAATAGAGCAGTCATCCTAATAGAGCAGTCATCCTAATAGAGCAGTCACCTGAAGAGAATTCAAGAAATCAGCTAGAAACAAGTAACCTGTAAAGAGATCAGCTACAAACAAGTCACCCTGTAGAGAGATCAGCTGCAAACAATTCACCCTGTAGAGAGATCAGCTAGAAGAAGTTACCTTGTAGCGAGTTCATGCAACTAAGGAAAGAGATAGTTCAGCTAGAAGAAATCACCTTGTAGAGTTCAGCTACAAAGAAACCACCATGTAAAAAGTTCAGCTACAAACAAACCATCCTGTAGAGAGATCAGCTAGAAGAAGTTACCTTGTAGAGAGTTCAGCTACAAAGAAACCATCATGTAGAGAGTTCAGCTACAAACAAATCGCCCTGAGGAGAGATCAATTAGAAGAAGTTACCTTGTAGAGAGTTCAGCTACAAAGAAACCATGATGTAGAGAGTTCAGCTGCAAACAAACCACCTGTAGAGAGTTCAGCTACAAACAAACCTCCCTGTAGAGAGATCAGCTAGAAGAAGTTTCCTTTTAGAGAGTTCAGCTACAAACAAACCACACTGTAGAAAGATCAGCTAGAAGAAGTTACCTTGTAGAGAGTTCAGCTACAAAGAAACCATTCTGTAGAGCTCAGCTGCAAACAAATCACCTGTACAAAATTCAGCTACAAACAAATCACCCTGTAGAAAGATCAGTTGGAAAGAGTTACCTTGTAGAGAGTTCAGTTACAAAGAAACCACCATGTAGAGAATTCAGCTACAAACTAGTAACCCTGTAGAGACATCAGCTTGAACAAGTTACCTTGTAGAGAGTTCAGCTACAAAGAAACCATTCTGTAAAGAGCTCAGCTGCAAACAAATCACCTATATACAGAATTCAGCTACAAACAAATCACCCTGTAGAGAGATCAGCTAGAAGAAGTTTCCTTGTAGAGAGTTCAGCTACAAACAAATCACCCTGTAGAAAGATCAGCTAGAAGAAGTCACCTTGTAGAGAGTTCAGCTTCAAAGAAACAATCATGTGAGAGTTCAGCTACAAACAAATTGCCCTGTAGAGAGATCAGCTAGAAGAAGTTACCTTGTAGAGAGTTCAGCTACAAAGAAACTATCATGTAGAGAGTTCAGCTACAAACAAATCACCCTGTAGAAAGATCAGCTATAGAAGAAATCACCTTGTAGAGAGTTCAGCTACAAAGAAACCATCATGTAGAGAGTTCAGCTACAAACAAATCGTCCTGTAGAGAGATCAGCTAGAAGAAGTTACTTTGTAGAGAGTTCAGCTACAAAGAAACCATCATGTAGAGAGTTCAGCTGCAAACAAATCACCTGTAGAGAGTTCAGCTACAAACAAATCTCCCTGTAGAGAGATCAGCTAGAAGAAGTCACCTTGTAGGGAGTTCAGTTACAAAGAAACCACCATGTAGAGAGTTCAGCTACAAACTAGTGACCTTGTAGAGACATCAGCTGGAAGAAGTTATCTTGTAGAGAGTTCAGCTACAAAAAATTCACTCAGTTCAGAGATCAGTTAGAAGAAGTTTTCTTGTAGAGAGTTCAGTTACAAACAAATCACCCTGTAGAAAGATCAGCTAGAAGAAGTCACCTTGTAGATAGTTCAGTTACAAAGAAACCACCATGTAGAGAATTCAGCTACAAACTAGTGACCCTGTGGATACATCAGCTAGAAGAAGTTACCTTGTAGAGAGTTCAGCTACAAAGAAACCATTCTGTAAAGAGCTCAGCTGCAAACAAATCACCTATACAGAATTCAGCTACAAACAAATCACCCTGTAGAGAGATCAGCTAGAAGAAGTTACCTTGTAGATAGTTCAGCTACAAAGAAACCATTCTGTAAAGAGCTCAGCTGTAAACAAATCACCTATACAGAATTCAGCTACAAACAAACCACCCTGTAGAGAGATCAGCTAGAAGAAATTACCTTGTAGATAGTTCAGCTACAAACAAATCATCCTGTAGAGAGATCAGCTAGAAGAAGTTACCTTGTAGATAGTTCAGCTACAAACAATTCAGCCTGTACAGAGCTCAGTTAGAAGAGGTTTCCTTGTAGAGAGTTCAGTTACAAAGAAATCACCATGGAGAGTTCTGTAATAAATATATGTATTACATATATAAAATGTACATTTACTGATAAAATCAGAAATATTTAAAGTATTCAACTTTTTTTTCATCTTTTTCTTCTTCCTGTGGTAAAGAAAAAAAAGATAGGTTAAAAAAACCTCAGAGGTATACAAATACCCCAAAGCCGGCCTATACCCCAAAGCTGGCCTATAAAAAGAGGTGAAATCTAATCTAAAACAGCCAAGCTGTAAAAAAAGAGTGCGGCCCCCAAAAAGGCTATGGTGAAAGAAGATGTGAAATCCAAGGTGGTGACCAAGAAATGGCTGTGATGGTAGGTTAATGGTAAAAAATTTAATAACGACAATTCAGGTGAATTTTGTGCCAAGACCAAGCGGCACCAAAATTCACCTGGATTCTTGTTATTAAAATTTTTACCATTAACCTACCATCACAGCCATTTCTTGGCCGCCACCTTGGATTTCACATCTTTTTTCACCATAGCCCTTTTGGGGGCCGCACTCTTTTTTTACAGCTTAGCTGTTTTGGATTAGATCAAGACACACGATAGTGTGTCGTGCGGCCCAAGAAGCCGGCGCGCCACACCGTGAGTATATTAACAGGAAGAAAGAAAACGCAATTTTCACACCTGTGTAGCTCTGTGATCCCTTATCCGATTGGAACCAAATTTGCTGGAGACGTGCCGCCCAGTTAGGGTAGTCTACATACCAAATTTGAAGAAAATCACTCCAGCCATTTCCGAGATACGAGCGAACACAATTTCGTTTTAATTTCTTCGTTTTTTTCTTCTTCATCTTCTTCATTTCGCAAAATTCGCCATAAAACACGAATGCGTGCTCGGATTTGGCTGAAATTTGGCACACTTAAAGGGCTCATTAAGGCGGATCTCCGTACCAACTTTGGTAGGAATCCGATGAACATTCACGGAGTTATGACCGATTATTTGCGTAAAATAAGGTCGAAGGTCTGTCACGCCTACAGGGTAAACGCCTTGGAGGAATCAGTTGAAAATGGATATGTAGATGGAGCAACCATCGTAGGAGTGCCTTTTTGTGGTTTGAAAGGAATCGGGGTAAAGACCATGGAGATATGATACGAAACCCAACCTGTGTCAAAATTACGCGATCGATTTTTATGAACAAAAAAACTATTAGTTTTCGTATCTACCAGGCAAACCGTTTAGAGCAACGAGCTGAAAATCAGTACGTAGCTGGAATAATCATCATAGAATGTCCTTGCAGTAGTACAGAAGAATCGGATTACAAATCCCTGAGTTATGATTAGAAAGGCAACTAGGTGCAGCAAATGCGAGATCGAGATACTCTAATAGAACAGTCACCCTAATAAAGCATTCAGCTGCTTTTATAATTTACTCAGTTATATTACATTGTAAGTTATTCTGTATGGAATTCAGCTACAAACAAGTCACCCTGTAGTCAGATCAGCTAGAAGAAGGTACCTAATAGAGAGTTCAGCTACAAATAAGCCATCATGTAGAGAGTTCAGCTCAAATAAATCACCCTGTAGAGAATTCAGCTACAAACAAATTGCCCTGTAGAGAGATCAGCTAGAAGAAGTTACCTTGTAGAGAGTTCAGTTACAAAGAAACAATCATGCAAAGAGTTTAGCTACAAACAAATCACCCAGTAAAAAGTTCCGCTATGAACAGATCACACTGTAGAGAGTTCAGTTAGAAACAAGTCATCCTGTAGAGAGATCAGCTAGAAGAAGTCACCTTGTAGAGAGTTCAGTTACAAAGAAACAATCATGCAAAGAGTTTAGCTGCAAACAAATCACCCAGTAGAAAGTTCCGCTATTTAACAGATCACACTGTAGAGAGTTCAGTTAGAAACAAGTCATCCTGTAGATAGATCAGCTAGAAGAAGTCACTTTGTAGAGAGTTCAGCTACAAAGAAACTACCATGTAGAGAGTTCAGCTGCAAACAAATCGCCCTGTAGAGAATTCAGCTACAAACAAATTTCCCTTTAAAAAGATCACCTAGAAGAAGTTACCTTGTAGAGAGTTCAGCTACAAACAAATCACCCTGTAGAAAAGTAGATCAGCTAGAAGAAGTTACCTTGTAGAGAGTTCAGCTACAAACAAATCACCCTGTAGAGAGTTCAGATAGAAACAAGACACTCTGTAGAGAGATCAGCTAGAAACAAGCCACCCGTAGAGAGTTCAGCTAGAATAAGTTACACTGTAGAGAGTTCGGCTACAAAGAAACTACCATGTAGAGAGTTCAGCTGCAAACAAATCGCCCTGTAGAGAATTCAGCTACAAACAAATCACCCTGTAGAAAGGTCAGCTAGAAGAAGTTACCTTGTAGAGAGTTCAGCTACAAACAAATCACCCTGTAGAGAGTTCAGCTACAAACAAGTCACCATGTAGAGAGTTCAGCTAGAAGAAGTTACATTGTAGAGAGTTCAGCTACAAAGAAACTACCATGTAGAGAGTTCAGCTGCAAACAAATCACCCTGTAGAGAATTCAGCTACAAATAAATTACCCTGTAAAAAGATCAGCTAGAAGAAGTTACCTTGTAGAGAGTTCAGCTAGAAACAAATCACCTGTAGAGAATTCAACTACAAACAAATCACCCTGTAGAAAGATCAGCTAGAAGAAGTTACCTTGTAGAGAGTTCAGCTACAAACAAATCACCCTGTAGAAAGTTCAGCTACAAACATATCACCCTGTAGAGAGATCATTATTATTATTATTATTAATGGACAAAAATTGCTTAGCGGTACAAGACTGTCAAGCTAGGCCGCAGGCCTTTGAGAGTGCCCATATCTTGTTGTTCTCCATAAATCATCAAGATTCTTCTTAAACAATGCCACGGTTGGTGCAGAAATAACATCTGCTGGTCAGCTAGAAACAAGTCATCCTGTAGAGAGATCAGCTAGAAGAAGTTACCTTGTAGAGAGTTCAGTTACAAAGAAACAATCATGCAAAGAGTTTAGCTACAAACAAATCACCCAGTAAAAAGTTCCGCTATGAACAGATCACACTGTAGAGAGTTCAGTTAGAAACAAGTCATCCTGTAGATAGATCAGCTAGAAGAAGTCACTTTGTAGAGAGTTCAGCTACAAAGAAACTACCATGTAGAGAGTTCAGCTGCAAACAAATCGCCCTGTAGAGAATTCAGCTACAAACAAATCACCCTGTAGAAAGATCAGCTAGAAGAAGTTACCTTGTAGAGAGTTCAGCTACATACAAATCACCCTGTAGAGAGTTCAGCTACAAACAAGTCATCCGGTAGAGGGATCAGCTAGAAGGATCACCTTGCAGAGAGGTCAGCTACAAAGAAATCACCCTGCTTCATCTTTTCTTCTTCCTGTAGTAAAGAAAAAAATGACAGGTTAAAAAGCCCTAAAGCCGGCCATAGGCCGGCTTTGGGGTATACAAATGCAAAAAGAAGTGAAATCTAATCCAAAACAGCCAAGCTGTAAAAAAAGAGTGCGGCCCTGAGAAAGGCTATGGTGAAAAAAGATGTGAAATCCAAGGTGGCGGCCAAGAAATGGCTGTGATGGTAGGTTAATGGTAAAAATTTTAATAACAACAATTCAGTGAATTTGGTGCCAAGACCAAGCGGCACCAAATTCACCTGAATTGTTGTTATTAAACTTTTTACCATTAACCTACCATCACAGCCATTTCTTGGCCGCCACCTTGGATTTCACATCTTTTTTCACCATAGCCTTTCTCAGGGCCGCACTCTTTTTTTACAGCTTGGCTGTTTTGGATTAGATAATATTTACTGATTTTTGTGACCCTACATGTTATTGCATCTTATCATAACCTTATAATAATAATGTGAGAGTATCCAGCACTGTATTACCTCTTCAAAACAAAACGCACTGGGTTGTTATAATATGCAATTTTCATCATCACCAAAAGGTGATGATTTGCTTCAAGGGCTACAAACACACAATAGCTTTATAATAATGTGTTTAAAGTATGTAATCATGCACAGTGCTCAGACACTTTATTTCTCAGTGCGCATACTATACATGTGGCCAATGGAAGATGCAGCAATTTCTCTCGACTATGAGGATGAAGAACACAGCAGAGACAGAAGTTTGATGTAGTGAGGAATCAGTATAATGAATGACCATGTGGGAAGAGAATCTGCATGTGGGCGGGAAATGGGATTTTCTTGGAGTGGCCTAATCAGTGACTGCTCTTCAAAGCTGTAGCAAGCGAAACACGTCTCATATCTAACCAGTGACATCAAATGTACAGGTAGTATACTGGGCACGTGATGCCGTTTCCAATCTCTATTAAGAATTTAAGAGTCGTATATCCATGTTGTCACACAGTACAGAATCAGTATATGATAGTGTAACTGTGCTATATAGATTGGTACAAACAATTATTTTTCAATGCATGCTTATAGTTAGCTACACACAAAATATTCCTCAGACAATACAGGAAAGAGATCAGTTTATCTGGAGTGCCTGTTAATTAAGTTATCGAACTTACTGCTTCTAGCACACAAGATCTGAGGAGTTCGAGGTATCTAGTTATAACCTAGGTATAAGTATATGTTAAAGCATAGCCGCGAGTGCTATATGAAAAATAAAGTACGAGGCGCGCAGCCGAGTACCTTTTTTCATATAGCAAGAGTAAGCCTATGCTTTAAATGATTTATGGAACTTTCTACTCGTGTAGCTTCACCATACACTAGAACTCATAATTAACACGCATTGCACGAACTATTAGCAGCCTGAACACACACAAACCAGTTTAACAAAGTAACTCACGCATATTTCACCATAATTTGGCACGGAAGACGTTCATCGCGTATTTTGACAGGTTTTGCTCGCAACCCACAGTCGATTCTATTGTGAGCCACATGGCGAAATATTTCCGTGATATCTCCAGGACTTGTCCGTTTACATTAACAAACGTAACAGCAACGTTACCTTCTCCCTCCCACCATCGAAGCATTTAGGTATGTCTATAAAAGTAATCCGATGGTAAAAATCGTATTGGCTGGGGCGATTGATCACTCAGCGCGGCGAGGCTATCAGTCTTCACCGGCGTGGGTGATTAGTCGTACTGGCACGAGCCCCATAGGCTATTAGCCTACAGTAAGGGACGTGGGCAACTGTGTTTTTTTGCCCACAAAGAGTGCTTTATTTGTTCAATAAAGCACTCTTTATGTAATAGTTATACCATGGCTGCGAGGGATTTTGCTGATATATGCACCCAAAGCCCGAGGGCCGCAAGCCCGAGGGCTGCGGGTGTATATGTCAGCAAAATCCCAAGCAGCCATGGTACAAGTGATATATATCACTTGGGACGTACTCACCTAATAGGTGAAAGAACTAACAAGAACTCATCCCATTTGTTTTATACAGTAGCATCTGAAGATCGATTGTGGTTTTAATAGCGTGGGCTAATAGCCATCAAAACATTGTCCATACGTTAAAACGTCATTAATACGTTACTATGCTTCAACACGCAATGTTAGAAAACTTGCAATTGTGGGATGGAGTTTATATTGTTATCATTTTTGTACTAAGTTAAGCCAACTAACTTCGCTATTGGGACAGTAAGTAAGTTATCAAGACTCACGGTAGTGAGTCGCGCGGCCAAGAAACTACAAAGCGCACGCCCAATTAAAAGACGCACGGCCACTACTGTGAGTTATTTACGTGTAGGGCCGGTTTCGCAATATTAGTCCTAAATTACGCAACATCTCTCAATAGATTTGTATTGCGTTACGTGATAAAAAATCTTTAGGAGTTGTTATAGTTTTCTTGCGACCTCGCTAAAATAAAAAAGTAACCATCGAAAAATAAAAAATAGGCGTATTTCACTTTATTTTTCTACCTTATGTTACAACTACTGTCACGTTATACCAGTCAACCAGTCAACATAGCTGTGTTTGTATAGTCCATCTAGCACTGACATTATCCAATCCTGGTTTGCCTATACGCGTATTTTCTTCAATCAACCTCTAATCCCTACAATAACTTTTAAAGACACGACGTGGACACAAACTCTAATGCCTGATAAACAAGTTGTGACAGCGTGCTGAACCGTAAGTTCCCTAGGGATGGCGTTTTAAGCAGAAATCTTTTAAATTCCATTTAGTACCACACCCCATGCGAGCGTTTATAAATCGCCAGTTGTCTTATATGGTTTGAAGAACAAAATCACTAGCGAAGGTGCTTTAAGCATACTCTTCAATTCTCTATTTACATGTAATTTTTAATAGATTAACCACAAAGGCCGATAAGATGAATACAAAAGGTAACAAGCCTTTAGGGGTTACCACCTCTATGTAGTGTGTACCATGTAGCTTGTGTTGTGGCTTTCATTAAGTACTATGCACACACAAATGGTGCAACAAAATTTTGTAATGGATTGCTCGAATGTGGTTGGTGGTGTTGTGGCTCGAATGTGGCTCGTGGTTTTCCAGTGACCATGTATGAGTTGGGGTTGGTCCACACAACTTACACAATATTCAAATTTCATGATGGCCATGATAATTTCTTGCCATATGGTAAACATACAACAATGTGTAACAACGTTAATTAACATCACATCAAGACTTGACTAAAAATAGTTCCAACAATAGTGATGATTTCTTGTATGTCAGCATGACGATACTGAGACCTGTAAAAGAATAAGCAGGCACTGAAGTTAACCTTAAATTAAACACTCATGCAACTGACCTGGAACATCGGTCGCAACACCAAAAACACTTGTTTCGATATCTGATGACACAATCCAGCAGGCACTGAATTAAAAGAGAATGTACAAAAAATCAATATGCCGGGCTGTGTCAATAATAGCATGGATAATCGAAATGAACAAAAATTATATCCCAGGCTAAGTGAATGAATAACATAACTGTTGGGTAAGCATGTTAAACCAGAACATTAGGACATTAGTTAAACCAGAACATTAGGACATTAGTCAAACCAGAACATTAGGACATTAGTCAAACAAAAGTACGCTATCACAACTTGGTCATAATACAATGTTTGTACCACCGGACTTCACACTGGTTGCCCAAAAATTGTGCCATTGCGGGACAACAGCATAATATTATGAAACAAATAGTTACTACAACACAGAAGGCTTACTGTTGCACTGTCTACACTGATATACCATAATTTAAAAACATAACAGGTGGGCATTAAATACAATACACTTAATATCTGGGTACTAGGAAAAAATTACTAACATCACAACATGTAAACTGACCTGGAAATTAACACCCTTGATGCCACTACAGTCTACACTGGATACTTGTTCGAACCCATCAACACTATGCCTGATACATCTGAGTAGACTGACCTGCAAATTCACATCACTAGTATACAGTGATAATTGATAACTGCAAAAACAACAATTGCAATAATACAATTCTTCTGTACGTCAACTGACCTGAAATTCATGACACTCAATACCGAGACCTGTAAAAGAATAAGCAGGCACTGAAGTCAACCTTAAATTAAACACACACGCAAACTGACCTGGAACATCGGTCGCAACACCAAAGACATCTGTTTCGATATCTGACGAAACAATCCAGCAGGCACTGAATTAAAAAGAGAATGTGCAAAAAATCAATAAGCCAGGCTGTACCAATAAAGGATGAATAATCAAAATGAACTAAAAATATATATCCCATATGCAGGTTAAGTGAGTAACATAACTGTTGGGTAAGCATGTAAACCAGAACATTTGGTCATTAGTCAAACAAAAGTACGCTATCACAAACTGGTCACTGATAATTGATAACTACAAAAAGAACAATTGCAATAATACAATTCCTCTGAATGTCAACTGACCTGAAATTCATGACACCTCTATCTTTGTTCCTGCATGGTCTCAACTTACATATGTACCATGATCACATTCAACTGCTAGTGGATAAACCAGTATGACCAGATGGCCTGCAAAAACCAACATGCAGGTGTTAAATACAATACACATACCTAAAGCCTGGAATATGAAAAATATTATATAAGCATTATTCCACACTGATATAGTAATAGATTATAGGATGTTGTGGAACTTGCCTAAACGTGTAAACTGGACAACTGCATAATCTGGACACTTGGAATTGTCCAATACCTGATGAACCGCAAGTAGGTACTAATGACATTCACTTCAACATTTTATCCCATCTGGGTGAATCTCTTGTAACTGAGTAAAAAGGTGTTTATTTTCCACCTGCAACCAAAGTTCTACATTTCTGTGGTTGGGTGTACACAAACTGACCTGGAAAATCAGTATGCCATAAGGGTATGGAAATGGTTCCTTTCCTTCTGTTGTGACATTACTTACAGCTGACTGGTAAATGATCATCGATGTCCCCATGGACCCCAACAATGAGTATACCAATAACTTCTGACAAGTTGGAATGAATTTCCTTTCAACATGTGGTGGAATGAATTTCCTTTCAACATCTGGAGGACAGGTCCAAAAACCCTATCGCACAAACACGGTGAATCAGTGTGTGGCGATGTGACACGTTGCACAAACTTCACTCCTCGTTTCGTTAGCATTCAAGACCGGCATATATCATAGAGTCCCTCAGTATTCTTGACTCTTACTTTTTCAAGCGTTGCTCAAGCGATGTAGTTTCTCACGAGGGGCTCGAGTTTCTCAGTAAAGTCGAGCCGATTAAAGTACGCCTCACCATCCAGTTACATTCTTAAACCACTCAATTTAAAACCACGTATCATGAGTGTCCTCTTAAGGTAATTAGGGACTTTCCACGAGATTTCCCCTAAGTAGATCACGTGTTAGTTGTCAATCTGGTGGATTCTGGTGGTATACATGGTTCAACAATGCGGTAAGTGTAGTATAAGCTGTCAATGAATAATTGTTTGTGCACTGCTAAACTAAGTTATTTTTGTGTGATAAGCATGCTTGAGGAAGGGTCTGGGGGACGAGACTAATGTTTTGACAGCAGTTGATAGACAGCAGTTGATGATGGCCAGGCAAAGAACTGCGAGAAGAACTACTATGATAGTATGATAGTAGGGAAAAATTCCCACCCCTATAGCTCTGCCTAGGGGCATTAACTAGCATTATCTACAGCTACTGTATTATGTTACTGATATGTACATTCAGGCCAAGAATAAAGGTGAAAGTGGTAGTAAGGCTCAATCCTATTATTCTGCTGAACAGGCAAGGGAGTCTGGGACTCTGGGGACATGTTCCCTCAGGAAAGTACAAGTACTACAACTTTTTTGTTTTAATTGCTTCATCAAGTATAAAAATTTCAGTCAAAAGGTGATGATCGAGCTCTGGTCTTATGCACTGGTTGGAGTGGTTGTATCGATACTGCACTGTGACATCCTTGAGGGGTTAGTGCTGGCATTGTCCATGGCAATACTATTCCATCTCCCCGAGTCTTGATGATTGAGTCCTCCATTCCATTCTCTGCTGCTCCAATCCTGAAGTTGTGACCACAGTCAAAAGGTGACGATCGAGGCTCTGGTCTTGCATCTATACTGTACTGCAACACCCTTGAGGGGTTAGTACCGGCATTGTCCATCGCAATACTGTTCCATCTCCCATATACAAGTCTTGATGGTTGAGTCCTCTATTCCTTTCTCTGCTGCTCTAATCCTGAAGTTGTGACCAAAATATTAAAAAATGGTTATAACATGATAAATGATTATGATGATAACAATTACAAATGTATTTATAGCTGTGTAGCAACTGTGAACTAATTAGGCACTTGCAAGTTTAATTAGGTGTCTGAAGCATTTAACATGCACAGATATGAGATATATTCATCACGTACAGGCAGTAAAGATAAATTTACTCTAATAGAACAGTCATACTACACCGTAAATTCATACTTCCGAATTTACGGTGTTATGAAACAATCATTATTATGTATGGATTTTACTGACTCTCCAAGATAATATTCTGCATTAATGTTAATTGCTCATTTCCAAAAAAATTCCTTTTTAAACCAAATGTAGAGTCTATCACTGACAAAAATGAGTGATATCCACCCCAAAAACACCTTCGCTGTAAAAAAGGCGCGCCCAAGAAACTACAAGTACCTGGAACCCAATGTAAAAAAACAAAAAGAAAAATCAGCTTAGCTGAAGTGAAAAGTAACTGGTAACTTAAAGAGCTGATATCTGAAGCGGCCAAGAATACAATTACTAAAGTTTAATCCATGCAAGAACACCTTGGCTATAAAACAGGTGTATACATGAAAGTAACTGGCAACTGAAATGGCTGATATCTGAAGCGGCCAAGAATGAATGGTCATATACAACTAATTCAAAAATTTAACACTGAACCTTTATAATTCAGCTGTGTTCTATATTCACTCTTGCTGCATCGTAAAGTAATTTCTTTTAACTCTAATTGGCTGGTAATTTGGCCACCTTTTTTTGCTCTATTATACTGACTATTAAAAAAGGCGGCCAAATTACCAGCCAATTAGAGTTAAAAGAAATTACTTTACGATGCAGCAAGAGTGAATATAGAACACAGCTGAATTATAAAGGTTCAGTGTTAAATTTTTGAATTAGTTGTATATGACCATTCATTCTTGGCCGCTTCAGATATCAGCCATTTCAGTTGCCAGTTACTTTCATGTATACACCTGTTTTATAGCCAAGGTGTTCTTGCATGGATTAAACTTTAGTAATTGTATTCTTGGCCGCTTCAGATATCAGCTCTTTAAGTTACCAGTTACTTTTCACTTCAGCTAAGCTGATTTTTCTTTTTGTTTTTTACATTGGGTTCCAGGTACTTGTAGTTTCTTGGGCGCGCCTTTTTTACAGCGAAGGTGTTTTTGGGGTGGTTATATTAAGTTAAGTACTTAGAACTGTAAGTTACTAACCTATTTCAACGTAGCAGTAGTAGCTTTGCTGTTCCATGGTCTGTTCAAAGGCTGATACGCGGTGGGTAGAAATACGTATCCACAATCGTCCAAACAATTATTTTGTGCCTTCATTATCCTTTAGTAACAACCAACTACTCTATCTTAGCCTATGTACTAAGCTTAGCAACCTCTACAAAACTGAGTCCCACAATACAAAGCTCTATGTCGCTCAATATAACGAGTCAAAGCACATCGATTCTTTGAACTGGCTGGGTATCTATATCAAAGTCATTGGCAAACCGCTTTCCCGTGATATTGACCGGGCAATATGCGAGTTAAACACTGAGCGGCGCCTTTGAACGCCCACGATAAAGTGGTATATTGAACGAATAAAGCACTCTTTGCGGTGCAATAAAGCACTCTTTGTGGTCGATGAAGAAAGTTGGCCGGCTGAGAGTGTACTTTATGAACTTTAAAGTACACTTTTCCCTTTGATCTCGCCCACGTAGAGTTCTATAAAATAAAATAAAAATACACTATTGGTATACTTATCTGAAATGCAGTCATGTTCATTTAATCTTTGCCAGTCTTCGGGCGAAAGATAGTCAAACCTTACATCGGAAGATGCCTGATCAGTATCAGAAAGTAATATTACTCGCTTCATCTAGAATAAAAATTTTGTCACAACTATAGAATAGCTAGCTAGCTCAATTAATGCCCACTCGTATTATTCGTGTATACATGCTATCAATATTAAATATTACTACTTACACGTACGTTAAAGTGTAAAACTCACTATTAAAGTACAATAGCATAAACGTGCAATATTGGACACTTACCCTGTAACAGCATATAATACCGCATAATTCAGTGTAGCTCTAAAAATGCGTAGAAAACTATTTCGAAGTTTTTTCAAAGTATTGCAACCTTGTCCAAAAAAAAAAATCCGCCCAGTCCGGTCTGGGTTTTCATAACCCCCCACGTATCTCTACTACTGTTTATTGCTGGAACCCTACTAATTCCGATTTTTTAGAGCATGGTGCTTTGATCTTTGATGTTTAATGAGGTCACTAATATCACTAATAAACCTCCTGGCATATTAGAGTTAGTTAGAAACCTGCTGATGGATATATTCATTCGGACTTCAAGCATATTCGCAATGTAGTATGTACTTATAACCTAGTCATGAAATTTGTTTTTGATTGTGGGTTTTAAATAGTATAATGTGGTTAAAATTAAACACCAAGCCATGTTCTAAGTCTGTTAGGAGCCACACCCTCATTTCCTAACCTATACTAATTGTACAAGTTACATTTAGACATAGCTACATACATTGGAAACATGTATGTTTATAAACCATGTTTGTTTCCCTTATGATATTGACTTACCAGTTAAAAGTCCAGTAACTGGCTTAAAATGTATGGTATTAATTTTATTGGACATACTTTTAGCAGGTCAAATACTGCTGCAAGAACTGAAGGTGCATCTGAGCTCCTGCTACTACAAATTAGGTGAATTTCCATTCAAATTATTTTAATGCTTTTGAGATGTCAAATCATACTATAACTAGTTTAACTAGTCATTGCTTCCATGTGCAAAAATATGTTGCAAACGCAACAAATTCTAATGCAATAGCACCTAATTCTACTGCAAACGCATCAAATTCAATTGCCAAGGTGATGAATTCAATTGCAAAACGGCGACGAATTCTACTGCAAAAGCAACAAATTCAACAGCAAAAACCTGTATACTTTTGAAATGTCAGCTCAACTTGATCATACTATAACTAGTTTAGCTAGTCTTTGCTTCCATGTGCAAAGTGATAATATCTATGGTAGTTAGACTACTATATGTATCTTTAACCAACCATGGCATTGATCATGCAGGTTTCTATTGTACCTTTACATGAATAATATTGACCAGAAACCATGTCCCCTTGGCAGGCCCAAAAATTCCTTCAGGGTGAGTTCCAAAAAGTTGCTATGAATGTTTTGTGGGAATTTTCTTATGACTGATTGATTGACTAAGTGATTCCTTCAGACAACATAACTCAATAACAGTTATGGCTATAGGCCCACTATTTGATATAGCTTCAACATACCAGGTGCCTAGTGACATGCCACAGCACGTGCAGTGTACATATCATGAACTTACCTTTGTCCTATTTCTTTTTTGTTGAGTTGAAAATCATCCATAATTTCTGCACCATGCCTCCAGTAGATATGTGAACTGGTTGTAGGCTAGCTTCTCCAGCAGAACATAGTTGAAAGCAACACTAAACAGCTATATACATTTTCTGATTAGTATTTATAGTTAGTAGTAAGAGGTGTGCGTTTCTTTGAATCATTATATACATCTGGCACCATTGTTCAGTGTTATAAATTATATTCCGAAAAAGTTAACAAACAAGTGTAAGGCAGTTAAAGTTAGGAATGTTACATGCCAGTAGGAATCAGTATAATAAAAATACTTAAACAAGGAGATCATCATCTGAATTGTATCCTACTTTAGACATTCTGGTTTATTGATGGGCTATAGTTCGGATTAAATTTTCAATTCAGGAAATGATCCATCTTCTTATAGCACTTTTCATTGTTATTATATTGTAGCTTGTAATGTTTCTAAATTTTCCTTACACTATATGAGACAAAATTGTAGGGAAAATTTTCATGCTAACTGAATTTAGTAAATTTTGATCATGAAAATTTGTTCAGTTTTCCAAGTTATCATATTACAAGTATAAATTCTGTTAGGGATCATAGAAAAAGTAGGGAAACAAGGGAGATCACCTACGTATACACCTGAAGATATACTAGTGGACATTAATCCTTATTTTCTCCTTTATTCTAATCAAACTTCTAATTGAATTTCTAATTTTCCCTAACTTGTTTGTTTATTTTTTGTAACATAATTATGACTGGTGAGCCTGTGCCTATCACATCAAAAGATAGAATGGTGCCAGAGGTAATGTTTTCATTTGAACGTGTGTCCCCAGCTATCAGTTACTGACTTGAAAGTGAATTAAGTGGCTATTGTACTCTACTTTCAACTATGTTTACCCCATTACACAGTGTTACAAATGAATTTCAGGAGGAGAAGTGCCTCTGTAATCAATCCAGTCACCACAGAAAATATGGATGATTCCTCCAGTTTACAAATGTATCATGCTCTACCACAAATTGACATCTTAGGCTATCAGCAAAAAGAAACAGTACACAAAGGAAGTAAGACCAATCTTGGCTTGAAATAACAAGCTGGAGGTGATAATAAACTGTCAATCTGTTATGTTGAAATACATTTATCCACCACCTACACACATGTATGTACATCATTTCTTTCATATTTGTACAGTAAGATGGTCAAGTTAAAGTGTGGTCACATTCACTGATGTTACGATCCACACTAGTCCAGAGCTCCAGTCCAGCTTACTCATTCTCATGGTCACCAGGCAGTTTACTATACTAATGGTAAGCATCTGATAATTCAGTCACTACAACCATCTAAGGAGTCGCACTGAGAGGATAATAGAAAGACGGTGGATCAGAACTAGCAATAGAAAAGTGTTTGATATGTTGAAAAAAGCTGTTTGTACTGCAGTAAGTTGTTTGACTGTCTCACCCACTAGCGGTCAGAGTAAATTAATAGGAACATTCAGTGACTAGTGAAGTTCTTCGAAAACTTTGTCCATTAGAAGCTGACTTGTTAAAGGACCCCACTATCAAGGCTAAAGTCAGATTCAGGTTAATACTATGATAATATTCTGTACTGTTTTGTGACAACATTGTTTGACAGGTTTTTGGGTACAGAATTCCCACCCAAAATTGTATTTAAAGTATTTATCAGTAGTGGTGGATTTGGAATAAAATATTTTAGTGGAAAGAAAGTGATTACACCAGCACCAGAAGTAAGTAGCCAAGAAAGTATTTGATTTGTTTGCTTGCATATTTGTTGGTAATAATATGGTTTGGAACTGGTAAGTGCCTGCACAAGTATGAGGTCTGCAGTCAAAGTATATAGTTAATGTTACCATGTGTTGCTACAATTTATACTCCATCCACCTCTGTAATAGGACCACTTCTTTATAGTGGCCATTTCGTCATATCCAATAATATTTTACTGTGCTTGGCCTTGATTAGACTAACTCCTTCAGGCCTTATTGTCTGGTTCCACACTTAGATGGTGTTCATGTACATTACTTTTTATTTCCATACACAATTTTTAATTGAGTACTGTTACTGGCATAGTGCAAAGCCCAGCTTGTACATTTTTATGTGAAAAAGTTTTGAGGTAGAAAACTTTCATACATATAGATGAACAAATATGGCAGTTAAGATTCGAAGGTAGCTAGGCAGTTATGATAGCTAATAATTTTGTAGGAAATGTTTCATAGCTGATAATAGACAGAAATTTTCTACGTACCTTGAAAAATTTTATGTATATGGTAATTAATAATGTACACTTGGCTATGATATTTAGATAAATATGAAATCCACTGTTTACCAAGATATCACATATTCCTTCAACATATGGTAAATTACACGATTTGCAAAGTAGTCCAAGACGTTTTTGAGCGTTCCAAGTAATTGACAATATAGTGACATTAGTTCTTGACATCTGGGACAGCCAAGAATCTACTTACTCCATTTTTTTTTTACCTAAGCAGCAGAGCTTGTTATCTTCAGTGGTGAATGTTCATCATTAACATCATTATTAAGGTCAGTGATAGTGTCATCCTCATCAGTTGATATCTCCAATGGATACTATATCTCTTTTCCACATGTAAGTTTCTTGAGGGATGTGCTCAAGGTAACACGTTGTGAATAATTCAGCAGTTTGCTGGATTCCTCTATTTCATCTGTATACGCTGTGGTGGAGCTTCACTGATAAGCTCTAAGGGATGCCTGTAAGTACTTCACTTCCTCTATTGTCTGTTTTGTAACTAGCTCCATCCAAGCCAACAGGTAACTGCAGTAAAGTGAATACAACAATGTACAAGTTTCTTAGAATAAATTTGCTTAGTACCTTCTATGGTACCACAGTGACGAGTTACAAATGTATAGGCATAGCTAGCTATAAGGCAAAGCGAATCCTGGTCATGAAACCAATAACTTGTGAAAGTGGTAAATAATTGAGACACCAGCTCTCTTAAACGTTACTCAGAAACAGAGTAGTTTTTAGCTACTTCACTTAAACTGTTAACAACATTAATACAACATGGTTACAGTCAATAATATCACAGAATTCTATATTACACTATAGTCGAAATACATTTATAGTGACATTATAGTTCTCAACCACAACAGCAGAAATTGTTGGTCCCAAAACTTAATGTAGGATATTTTATCCTATTAGAACATTTGACCTACACCTGAATAACTAGGGATTACCTTTTGCTATCTTCTAGGCTGCTAGGGATGCCTGTAAACAGATGGGAAATAGGAAGTTTTGTGATCAGATGATGAGTGATGCTTGTCAACATGCTCAACAGAAGATCACCAGTGATGTGGACGCGACGTCTCTGAAGGATTACGTGCAAGTGAGGCCCTACTTATATGATCTGAACATTTTAAGAGCATGTGTAAAAGTTGTATGTGAATGGTCGTTTAGATTGTCTCATCGCTTGTTGATGAAGACTTTAATTTTTTGCTTTGTACGTAGTATTCTGTTAATATGGATGAGTCTCCAGCTTACGTTGGTGGTAAGGACAACACCTGGAGGAACCTTAAAACTTGACTGTAAGTGATATCTATATACCACATGTTGACCCTACATCTCTGTGTAGCCCTACCCAGGGGTAACAAGTTCTACAGCATCATGGATTATCTGTCAGCATGGCCACTACTAAAGGAGGGAAACTCTTTTCAGAAAATAAGAAATTTTTCACGACCACCTACCCAAGAAGAAAAGATGGTGTGTGTTAGATCTGTGACATCAGTCAAGTAAGAGTATACATGATATAATCAGAAACTATTAAATTTGTAGATCACCACCCAAGCATTCTGGACGTGTTGCGTCTGCTTCCAGAGAGTCTTCAAGAAGGTCAAAAAAGGCTCACCTACATGTTGAAAAAATGAGAAAGATGTTTGAAAGAAACAAACCTTATAAAGTTATAACTATTCACATTAACATACCTGATGTCAATGTGTTTGTTGTAGAGTCAAGGGAACACAGAGATGAGAGATGATCATACTAGCACATCCAATGATGTACCTTCTGAAGACGATGATGATGATGATGATGATTGGGAAAGAGAAGCTGATGAACTGTACCAATGGTCCCAACAACTTTCAATTGATGACTCAATTCCTATCACTCCTGGATGATAAAATATTGTGATTTGTAAATTTAATTTTTTTATACAGTAACTGCGTAATTTTATTGAAACACTTGCAGTGTTGCCTACTACTGTATATATGTATGAAGCTGCTGGGTACAACCTCCTCATGATCATCAGGGAAGTCACTAAAACACCACACTGAGTTGACAATTGTACTTGATCATCGTGACGTGGTCCCCCAGCTACTTGATATATAGGTCTAGATCTCTGCTTTACATTATACAACTAGACTATAGACCTTACTATTATAATTAGATGTAGAATATCTATTATTTCACATTTATACATCATAGGATTTTACAAACCAAATGATTTTATGATTGAGTTGTCCCTCTCCCTTCCCCATGCATCCTTCACTTGTTCCTCTTAAATTATCTAAACAGATTGAAATCATACTCTATTGAGAAAACCAATGATTAATTAGAAACACAGTTATACATAGTTCAACACATGTACAAATACATCAACCATTAATATATTTTATTAACTATTTCACAATGGATGGTAATAAAGTGTGTGTACAAATATTACAAGTACAGAAATGTATTGTTTTGTATGTGTGTACAAAATGTGCATATGTGTGATTTACAAAATAACACTTATACAACAGTTGATTGATACAAGTTAGTAGTTACAGTGCTAGTAGATATTACAATGGTATAGCTATAGTCAAGTACAAAAATTAATAAAGTGTGTGTATATACACATGTCACAATAATGTGTGTACAGTAATAGTGTATAGAATTAGTAGTCAGTTGTGTGAAATAATAAAAGTGTTAGATGTTAGTAGTTGGAAAAGATTTGAACCCTTTTGTTATCCCTGTCACTAACATAGATGCTACCATTAGGACTAAGAGCTATACCATAAGGATATCTAAACTGACCAGCATTAGATCCATTGGAACCAAAGCAATCAATGTAGTTTCCAGACTTGTCAAAGATTGATACTCGATTGCTAGAGTCAGCTACTAAGATGAACCCATTAATATCAATGGCAAGAGCACATGGACCACTAAGTTGACCTCTACCAGATCCTTGTGTACCAAATTTGCCTACATATTGACCATCAAGAGTAAAAGTGACTACACAGTCATTACTCCAATCAACAACAAGCAACTGATTATTTGTGTTAACTGCTACATCTTTGGGAGCCCTCAAGTGTTCAGAACCAAAAGAAGTGCAGAATCGACCATTAGTTTGGAACACTGTAATATGTTCCTTACCATAATCAGCAACATATACTTTGTTGTTGTGTGTTGTGATACCATATGGTCCACTGAGCTTACCATCACCATCATTACCAAACTGTAGTAAGTAATTACCATTGATACTGAACTTCTGTACTCTCTTGTTACCACCATCAACAATGTAAAAGTGATTGTCACTATCAAAAGTAACACCACGAGGATCACTGAACTTGCCACTGCTGCTACCATTACTGTCAAACTTTTTCACTAATTCATCCTGACCATTAAATATGTACACACAATTGTTGGAGTTATCAGCCACTACCCACATGCCATCCTTACCAAATGCAATACCCCATGGACACCTCATGCTACCATTATCATTTACTATCTCATCAGGCATATTGATTCCTTGGTAATTCCTACCCACAACAATGCTGTATGGACTTCCCCTAATTTGTTGTCCATTTATGGACACAAACAATTTAGCATCTCCAACTTCTCCACCTTTAAAAGAAGCCACATAACTACCATCATTGTTATCCTTCACCTCCCCAATGGTGACATTGCCTGTAACTGATTTTAACTCTACCGATATGTGATGACCTCCCTTTGTGCACTTTTCACCCTTACAGTTTCGTGTTTGGATGGTGAAATCTACCTTGGTGTTATAACCTATGTTACGAGGAAGATCAACCACTTCTGAAGTATGTGGATGTGCAGAAGTAAACAGCTGACCTAGCAGTAGATTAGGATTGTCGACAGGCACAAATTCAATGGAGTCAGTTTTAATAGGAAGAGTGTTCAGTGTTTTGTACTTGTCACTAACCTCCTTCATGCTTTTCTCTATATCTTCTTTCTTTTTGGACAATAGTTTATGGTCAGGAATGTTCTCTAGTTTCTTCATATTTGCCAGTTGAACTTGTACTGATTTTATGTCTTCCAGTTGTGTGGTCAATTTCATCTCCTTCTGTGACAATTCATCTTGTAGTTGCTTCTTCAGTTGTTGATGATGTTCATTTAGTTTAGTAAGCTGTTCAGTGTAGCAGTTGTCAATCATTTCATTAATTTCTTTGACTTGTTTCAGTATCTTGTGTTTCATACTGATTAAGTTCTTCTCAGCCTTGGACAATTTTTCACTCATTGTCTCAACTGGAGCAATCAACTTCGTCAGCTCATTTCGGTATTTGCTAGCTGATATCACTACAGTATCATATGTATGTTCAACATGTTCCACCACTGAACATAACAGGCAGATCAGATGTTGACAATCTTGACAATAGTAGTCTAGTTCCTTTTGGGGATGTTTCGTGCAGTAAAAGATCTTCTTTTTGGGTTGAACTCCAACACCACCAGTTGTCATAGGGAGACAAGCTTCATTCAGCTGCACAACATCATGTGTCTTGTTCTTCTTGCTATGGTACTTGTTGCAGTCTTCACACAGACATAAGGTACAGTTGATACACAGAGCCACAACTGGGTCATCACTACCACAATCATCACACTTCACTTCTGTTTCATTATCAGTGTCATCATCTGATTTGTGTCTCAGGATCTTAACAAATTTAGCACAAAGAGAGCAGCTCAGGTTGTCAGCAGTGTTCTTGTTAGTCTCCTGTTTATCAGCCATCGTAGTCAGTGATTGTTGTACCTACATTACAAGTAAAGGATGTAATAACACTGTGTAGTGTAGTCATTGAAATACATCAAATAGCAGTCCTGAAGTTTAAGCAACAAATAGCTATGGTAAATTATGTATTTTAAACGGTAACTGATATGCTCACTACATGCACAGTTAGTGTACAGAAGTTATATACTGAATTGTATAAATACCAGACAACTGTTTCTCATCCCCCACCTGCATCACTTTTTATTCTTCCACTTCAACAAAACTCACTGTTATCAACATGTTTTGATGCTGGTAAGACTGGCTATCATTTTACAGTACAGAAAACATTTCTTGCACCTCGATAGGTAGTAAAACACAGCGTATTACCTTTAGAATGGTTTAGCTATCCTTTATAACCAGAAAGCCTGCAATTGTTGTGGCTTAGAGAATTTTCTAACATGCACTGTTATCCTTACTTGCAAATGATCATGTATGAACGTGATATTTTTTGTGCTAAAAATATGGGCTAGAGAAACAAGATTTTGTCAAAATGTCCTAAGTGTCTAGATGTAACTAGTGCTTTCAATGTCAAGTGAGCGTGGCTATACGGAACATTCTGTGATGAGTTTTTGAAAGTGCAATTAAAATTACTGAAGTAGGATTCCAGCAATAAAATAAGAAATATCTGAGTCTGCAAGGAAACGTAAACAAGGGAAAAAGGAATACCAAGAAATACAGTCTGAATTTTATCAACTGCATGGGAGTTCATTGTTTTTACAGCACAATTGAACTAAGTGTATTAGGTCACTACCTATCACCTTCATTGTCATCCTTTCAAAACTGTACATGTCGAAAATGTTTGAATATTAGCAGTACATTACCATTAAAAAGGATACGCCCCCTAAAATGCGTAAAGTGGTGTAAATTGAGCTGATTTAGGCAATTTTTTCGATACCACCAACATCACGAAGTGGTGACTACAGAAAAATCGGCCTGTTACTTATTAGGTGAGAGTCGTGAGACACACTATGACCGAGTGTTCAAGCACTACTTTTTATCAGAGACTGGACTAGGTTGGCGGCTTAACACTGCACATGGCCAGCCCACTGGCTTATCCAGGCGTCATAACGAGCCAAACATAATAGATACTCACTTATTGATCTCAGATGAGTGAATTTCAACCATAGAGGCTCCCAATGATACCACTAATAGCCAGAACAGACACAAAACTGTGAAAAGGCGGTATTCCAATGTAGACATTTGGCTTTTTCCTAACAATAATAAGATAATAGTGGCTATATACGGCACAATTCCAGCCGTTTATTCTGGTAAAACTGAGGGTAAAACCCATAGTCTTGGTAACTCTAAATCCCACAATACATTACGCATTGAGAAGAATGGTGGACCGGCGGAAGAAATCGCAAAAAGGCGGATACAACCACTGCTGCTACAGTCATGAAAATGAAGTAGAGTATTCCTTAAAGGTATATGAATAAGTTACACTCTGTGTAGGTACTGGTATGTATGCTGCTTTACAAATGTTGCTTTACTTCTATTTAGCTATTGGTTGTATTCAATCAGTCATCCAAATAAGGTTGGATATCCATTGTTTGACTTGTCAGGTGATAGTGAAGCTACTGTAGAGAATACGTTGTTAACCCCGAAGGAATTAGTTGTTGAGAAAGTAATCACCAAAGTGTTTGTTAAATTACGCTCCAATGTCATAGTGACGAATCGTTTGCGATCAGTTTTCATGTCTAAGCTATCAAGGATGGGAAAGCACCTTAGCTTGTGTGGTGGCAGAAAAAGATCTGAAATTCTTGATAAGTGGAAAGATATGAATTGGCTACTAACCTTAAATGAAAATGAAATTGTTCCTAGCTGCAAAAAAGATTCAGCAATAGTTTTAACAGTAAAGTCAAAATGTGATGAATTAAAGGAAGAGTTGAAAGATGTCAGTACGAAACTAAAGGATATGACAAATAAGTGTTCTGATTTAGACGCATCTAGCAAACAACTGTTAGCTTACAGATCAGGAGCATCAATAAAAAGGAAACGAGTGAAGTCTTGGCCAGAATACTCCATTCAACACAAGCAAAAAAAAAATCAAAATTATATCTAAGAGCATTGACGGAGTATTAGCTGATAGTGAATTTACAAGCAAGAATATTGAATTGTGTAATGGTGATACAGGACAAACTGTGTTTGTTGATAATACAGGTCCTAAACCAGTAATAGATTTCAAACCAGCTCCAAAAGATGGCAAAGATTCTTTGGTGAGGAAAAATTTGTATATCAAAGAAAAATACAACATATCAAATGAAGCATACCATGAAATGTCAATGACTAATTTGCACTTACCTAGTGCATACAGTCTACAGAAGGAAGCTAAACAGATGAATTCAAAGTATGTCATTGAGGCCGTACCTGGAAATGCTATAGGTGTTCAGCAGTCCCTTGAAAAGAAGCTAACTGAGAGACTTCAGCATTTACTTTCATGTGATGCTAATTTGCAAGGAATCAGAAAAATTCAAGTTAAAATAACCGGTGACGGTACGTATGTATCTCGTAGCACGCATATACTAGTGATTGCTTTCACTATAGTGAATGTAAAGGGTGAAGAATTCCCAAATTCTCCCAGAGGAAATCACGTTTTAGCTCTCATAAATACAACAGAAGATTATGAGCACTTGGAAGTTGCTGTGTCAGAATTAGCAGTAGAAAACTAATGCTATCAAAATAAATGACACCACATTTGAAATAGAATATTTTTTAGGAGGTGACTGGAAATTCCTAGCCATATGCCTAGGAATTAAAGCAGCAAATGCATGCTACTCGTGTATATGGTGCAAATGCCCGAGTACTGACAGGTATGACTTAAATAAGCAATGGTCAATAAGTGATGTAAGCAAGGATGCAAGGACGTAAGCAAGGATGCAAGGACAATCGAGGAAATTCAGAATCTGTCAAAGTCGGCGAAGAAAAGGAACGTTGAAACTTTTGGTTGTATACGACCACCACTTTTTTCTTCAATTGCTATTGACCACGTCATACCAGATATACTACATCTATTTCTTAGAATGTGATGTTCTAATTAATTTGCTCCTAGTTGAATTACAAAGACAAGACGATTTAAACAAAAAGGAATCTAGATCAAAGGAAACTAGATCCGATTCTGTACCACTTTTGACAGTTTACGAAAATGTCTTGAAAGAATGTAAAATATGTTTTCATTTCTATCAGGATAAAGCTTCTAAACAGCCTAAATGGAGAGATCTTACAGGATCTGAAAAACTGAGACTTTTTGCAAAAATTAATATTTCAGTCCTTTTTCCAACCATTCCAAATAGTGCAGATGTTCAGAAGCTTTGGGCTGACTTTTTACAACTATATAAATCACTTACATCTACCACACCAGTAAATCACACAGAATTTCAAAAAAATGCAGCAAAATGGCACAGGCTGTTTATCAGTGTTTACCAATCTAAGAATGTTACCCCATACACATACCTACTTTCTTCCCATATTTAGAGTTTCTTGAGAAATACAAGACAATTGCTCCTTTTTCCCAACAAAGGTTAGAAAAACTGAATGATGAAATTACCAAATATTATTTCCGAAGCACAAATCATCACGACAAAGACAGCCTACAACAAATCCTGTTGAAACTCAATAGGCTAGAGAAATTGGAGGATAGTGGTTATGCTCACCAAAAGCTACAACATGTGTGTAAAACTTGTAAATAGATAGGCCACAATGCAAGGTGCTGTAAGGCTAAAGAATAATTTACTTTGAACAAAAAATGAGTTGTGGAAACAGGTGACGATGAGCCGTAATCATTGTAACCAGTATGACCTCCTTGATGTACATATAATTTAGATAGTGACCATGTTCACCCTATACCTAAATAATGAGTTGTAACATGACTTGCATGTATGTGTTCAAGCAGTGATACAAATATACATACTCAAGCTATACCTAAAATTATAATGAGTAGTAACATGACTTGTATGTGCTCAAGCGGTGATACAAATATACATACTCAAGTCATGCATTGCATTGTTGCAAGATTTCATCCCACTGAGATGAAGTTCCATCACCTCTAATAAATGAAAAAGCTAGCTGGTAACATTGGCCATAAATATTCTTTAACAGTGTACCATCAGCCTGTACTTGGTAATCAGCTTTACCTTTCCGTTGCTTCAAGTAGAATTCTACTGAGCCTGGTACTACGTAGCAAAAGTCCCCTGCTACATTTAACCCACAAATGTACCATCTTTCCCCAAACAAATCGTCAAACCTGCTAAGGCGTGGAATGGTATATATTTGCCTGTGCACTCTGCGTCTCTGGGCCAGGACACCTCTAACGGCCGATGAGTCAAACACAACCTTGTCGAATGGCATAACAAAACTGCACGTAGGGCTTCCTCTTCTGTTTGAGATTAACAAATCTTTAATTGTCTGAGCAACTAACAATACTAAAGAATAGGGAGGTGCCAGTGTCACGGTCGTGCTACTACCTCGGCTACTACTAGCCATGGAAGGCTGTTCATCATCATCATCATCTGTGTCATTCTCACTCAATTCAACTATCTCATTCCTTGTTCTCCATTCATCGTATTTACTGCTGTAACCAACGTATCTAACCTTTACCCTGTCCGAGTTTTCAGCATCTTCTTCTATAATTTCTAGTCTATACTGGAGAGGGTCATCCACAACATCACGAATGGCGTGTATGCCATTGTTAGCTATTCTTCTTCTCTTTGGGACCCTAACATCGGCAAGCTCAGCATAATTTGGGTGAGAAGCAGAACGGCGAGGACGCTCTGTCATGGCGTATTTGTACGACTCCAGGTACTCAGTCAAGGTTTACGAGAAAATATACGGACAATTGGTAAGTTTACTAATGTTCGCAATTTCATAGGCTATTTTTAATTTTGTTGAGACCACCATGATATCTAATTCAAGCTGCAGGAGAATTTTTGACTTGGCAGCTTCAATATCTATCTCCGCTCCCAGAAGAATATTTTTGGCTAAGGAATGCTCTGAATGGACTCTTGAATGTTGACACTTGATTAATTATACGTATATAATATTATATTTTGTAATTTTTCCTTGCCACACCCACTCTTGGGGCAGTGGCAGTGTGTCTGAGGACTCACCTCACATTATTGTTGTTGTAACACTCAATTTTCATCGATAAAATGATGGTCTCTCTCACAAAAGAAATTGAAAAATTTCAACTTGCACCCGTGACACAATTAAGATACGTAAACCCCAGGGGCTATCATTCAGCTTTAAACAGCACAAAAACGCTATCGCACACTACAAAATGCTTACTAGCTTGTGACTCAAACAAGTCTGAACCAGTTGTTGCTCAAACTGTCAAAGGTCGCTCGGAAACTGCAAATATTTGTAAGGAAATACCACAATCGCTGCTAAACAAACACACCCTCACTCTAAACAAACACACCCTCACTCTAAACAAACACACCCACACTCTAAACAAAGCCCATCAATTTCCACTAATATTGCGTTGTGAAGTAGAGCTGGGGTGGAATCTCTTATCTCTTCAATAGGTAATTTTAAAATAGTAGCTGGATATAAGGTAAGTAAGGGGGTTTCCGGACAGCTGGGTATTCCGGACACTTCGTTTTTAATCCGCTACTGAAGGATGGAATGGAAACCAATCAGGCTATGGTTTGAGTGCCTAAGTACCCCACTTGTGTGCTATAAAATACCAAAGTTTTATCTCGATAGCTTCAAGGATTAGTGAGATTCGTCACGATTTGCTTGCGCATGTAGAATATTTTTGTGTAAAAAACTTTCTATACGCGTGTTAACAGTAGATTGAGGGCATCGTTCGTAATTCTGAGCGACTGTATGCACCAAAATTGTCAATCACACTATACAGTGAACGGATATATGATTTAGAGATAGTACAATTGGATTCCACGCCCATTACCTGCGTCGTATCAACTTGAATGCGCAATCAACACAACCAGCAGCCCGGAGAAGCCTGCAGCAAGGATCTGCTGGGCCAGTATGCTGTTTCTGTGTTCAGGTAAGGGCTGGTACAGATTTCCAGGCAGTAGATCAAACGTCGCATCTTTGAAAGCGTTGCAAGACAACTGCAAGATCCGAAGCAGCATAACACAATTCTGCTGTAAAAAAAATCGCTGCCATAAACAAAGTAACCGGCCAAACAGAACGCTATCAGTCTCTGCTGGGCCATGGCACTCAGTGGAGTGCAGCAATTCCCATAGCAATGCCAGGTACGCTTACTTTTACTGGTGTCCGGAAACCCCCGGCAGCCACATAAATTTTTAGTATTTTCTCAAATTGCAAGTTTAGACCGTTCTTTCTTCTAGCACCTCACACTTTACCACTCACAAATTATACCACTGATAGCCTATTTCATTGGCTACAATTCGACACCAAGCATGTTAGAATCCGTTCTTCCGTTGAGGAGAATTAAACAATTTTCTAAGACATGTACAAACTTTGTCCGGAAACGCCCGCCCTTACCTTATTGCATGAAGAGCAACAAAATAATTACGTAAGTTACGTGTTCAGTTTACTTTGAATATTTCCAGGCTGGAGGATGCTGGGATGTGACTACTTCAGTCCAGTAGCTAGCTGTTCCAAAGTTTGATGTTGGATAAAAAGAATACTTACAACAAAAGTGAGTGCATGGTATAATGAACAGCCAGGGGTTAGGGCATCGGCCTGGGTTGCAGGTTCAATGCTCAGCCTAGGACTGACGTGGTACTGTTGTTTCCTTGAGTAAGACAGCTGTAAAACCAGGACAATGTTGTCACCATATATCATTCAGGACACAAGCTGATCAGAAGAGCAGCCTGTACTTGGCTGATGCTGTCGTCCCTGACCGCAAAACAAACAAAACAATACAGCGATACTTTTGATTTGCCTTTTGTTATAGTGAAATCTTACCACCTCTTTATTAGTAGCCATATCACAAACAAGCGCAAACATGTACTTTAAATAAAGGCCACATAAAGGCCTACTGTTGTAATCTAGTTATATAACTCAACTCTCTAATTTTGCTCACTGGAGTAGACCAAGTAGCTGGTGGTAGAGTCTGTGCATGTTAGTGGTTGTGAGTTGTAACATCCTGTATACATTGTATGATTTGACATGTAGGCAAAAACTATATTGTCTAGGACTTGTATCATATATATGTACCTCTGTTAACCCATTTCTTTTAACAACAATGTGAGTTCTCTAGTAGCGTCAGCCTCATTGGAAGATTCTTTTAGAGATGGAGGATACTGGAATTGACTTTGTCCCTCCTGAAAAACTGTTTTACCTCTTGCTAAAGTTGTTCATAATATACACACTAACAGATGGATGAATTCTAAAATAGTGTACATGTAAGTGTTACATACATCAATAAGTTCTAACAAGTGAGAAAACAATAAGAACATCAAAGACTGATGGTAACTTCATCTAAATTACAGTAGAAGTTGGCATGTATACTGAACCACCAGTGTATTGAAGCTTTGAGAAACTTGGCAAGCAAATACATTTCAGCAGGCTTTATACTTGACAGTCTGATTCATATATGTGGATGCAATAAAAGTTAAAGATTTTATATTACATTATTGGTGAGTGTACTTGCATCACTACAGATACTGAATATATATTTACCATAGGCGGCGGAAAGGGGGGGCTAGGGGGCTAAAGCCCCCCTTAGGTCTGCTGAGGGGGGCTTAGCCCCCCCTCAGAATGATATCACACCAAAATTATCTTTCTTGAAGACCGTGATAAAGATCGAGATACTCTAATAGAGCAGTCACTCTAATAAAGTAGTCAGTGTGCAGCGAGCTATGTAAGGATTTTTACGTAGTTTATCAGCTAGAAATGGTAGCTGGTGAGGTGGAAAACTCTTGTCAGTTGGTTGTGACCTTTTTTTTTTTTTTTTTTTTTTTTGGTCTCACCTTACCAAACTATAGAAATAAGTCTGGGTCAGCCCAGCGGAGCCCCCCCTCATATCAACTATTTCCTCCGCCACTGATATTTACCTGTTGTGTATGATCTACTTTCTTATCAAAACTTTAGTGATTTAGTTTTGCTGAAATTGCTTCCAAATCTCATGATACCTGTTTAAATTTTCTTGCGGGAATTCCCTCAGACTTCATGTTTAAATGGTTATACATGCTCAACCTGTACTACTGAAACTTTAGAGTTTTAGATTTAGTCAAAATTGCTTTCAGATTTTATGGTGTACATGACTATTTTCCAAAAAATTCCTGTGGGAGCATGCCCCCAGACCCCCTTTAGAATTAGCCTATACATGCTGACTGATCTCCCCCCTCCCTGCTTGGTTTGTCCCCTCTGCCTCTAGATAAATCACTGCTCGTTGTTTGTTAAAAGCGTTGATAAGAATTAAGGCCACTTTGCTTTAGGGAATAGGGCCACCACAATTTTTTTCTTGCTACTGCTTTGAAGAGCATGAATTACTTCTTACTTTAGACCATTCTATAGGTTTTGTATAACATGAAAGTTCTGTATGGTTGGTGATACAAGCTGCTTTGGTGGAAGCCACTGAGTGGCCTTTCCCACAGAAAGGACTTGTTACATTGTGCTGTTTTTGATATTGCTTTTACACCAAGGTACGTTTTTATTCCTGTAGCCTCTGCATGCACTTCCTGGTATCAATGATATGTGGCTTTTTTGATCATTAGAATTGAACAGAATGGTTTGTTAGTCACACCTGTGGTTAAATGTTGCATATTTCCTTAGTTACAACTTTACTCAGTGCTGTAATACTCTTGTAACTCTGCACGGTTGTTGTCTAGCAAAACTATTTTTCTTCAAGCATTAATCTAATTCCTGAGCAGTTGAACAAAGCTAGTAGTATAGTGACACACTTCACTAACAAGTTCTAACCCCTCTTGCAAAACTTGCAAAACTCCCATCCATGGCCAATAAATTTAGTATGTGGTGCAAATTACGGGAACCACATGCCCATTCAAATCATGACTTTTTAAGGTGCGTGATGTCATTTCCAATCCTTATTAAGAGTCATATATCTATGGTTGTAATATTATACTTAACTCTATAGTATTGTTTTTATCCTCAGATTTACAGTCTATAAAAATGTTTTTAGGAAATTTAGTGTCTGCTATAGAACCTGTTAGTGTGGACCTGAGGACACTTACATAGTATAGGTCACAAATAGTAAACTGATCATGCTGGGAATCAGGACACTTTCAGATGTTCCCTAAGTTGTGCTGGAATTTGTTATACACATGGTCTGCTGGTTTTTTTTTTGTAAGCTACCGTATCATACTTTGAGAAGACGTAGCATATCTGTGTACTTACCTGAAGAGACCATGATTTAATAAATAAAAGTTAATAGTCTAACTGGAATTGTCAGAATGCTACAAACTGTAAATGATAATCTTAGTACTAATGCTGTTGAATGTAGAATATATACAATGATACTTAAAGTAAATTGTGTGAAGTTTGTTGTGTCCAGGTACGTACGTACGTAGCCTCCAGGTATTGTTTCAATGCATTGTAGATCTCTGGTCCAGTCAAATTTGGTGTCAAGTTATAACCATCTACATACGTATCATAGAATGTACCAGTTTCTCATAATCATTGTCTTTTACAGGAAAGTTGATGTTCCTCTCCAAACTGGGTAGAGTTGAGAAGTCAGTTGAGGCTTACACTGGAGCTGTACTGGCAACAAGATGGTGTTGAGTCTATATATACTGCTCTAGTATCTGGTGTGTATGGTCATGTATTTGTGTAGTGTGTGTTTGTGTATTATTGTATATATATAGCACATGTGTATGTATCCTTTGTGACATTCTTATCTACCGGTCTTCCAAAAATGGAAGGTGTTGGTTTTCACTTTTGATAAGTAACTACTTGACTGGTACTTATTTACACAACAGACACAAACCACAGGTTTTTATAATAGTGTGGTGTGTACTTTAATGCCATATGCTATCTCTTCTAGTTATGTCACAACTTGTACACATCTGGTGTCCATGACTTACCAATTGTATCCCTGTGATGGGTTCCCAGTGGTGAGATGTTTGCTGTGGGAGCCTGCAATACCACACTGAGGTGAGTTTAAGACTCCAAATCACTGGAGTGTATGTATGATATATACTTTATAGTAAAACTGTTGACTTGTTTTTTGGTACAGGTGTACCACAACTGTCTTTGAGTCTATAGATTCTTATTGGTTTTAAACTTATACCATCTCAGTTGAATTCCAAAGTTTGTACTCCTCGTGTAGTTAATTAACCTGTTAGCTTGAAATAACAAAGGCCAATATAGTGGTGTTATGTTATTTACAAGTTATGGGCTGTCAAATTGACACAACAGACAGTCAACTTATAATACATCATGCATACATTTGAAGTTTTCACACAATGTTTGGTTACCCATATTGTTTTACTAGTGGTCCTATAGTCTGGATAAACCAGATTCAGGTACACTGTTCTCTTTATCTTGGATTATGGATAGTACACAATTGGCTACTGGGTGTGTTGATGGTAGAGTGATCTTTGCCCATGTGGTTGACAAGTAAGCTAGTCTGTCTGTCTGTTACTGTTATGAATAGCGTTAGCCTAATGTATTTGTGTTGTGTAATGTTGGGGTGTAAGTGTTATATCCTTACTGTACATTTTTATTATGGTACAGCAGGGATATAACACTTCTTATAACGTTATACTGTGATTTGATATCGTGCACTAGTCCAGCTTGTTTCAGTACTTTTTATCGATGTGCTATGGTCCCTACTCTTGTTGAATATTCCAATTTTTTTTGTGTGTACTTGTTTATTAATTTTTTTGAAAATAATAATTATGACTGGTGGACACATGCATACCACATCCGAAATGGCGCCATGTGCCCCAGTTATATCAATTATCATGAAGTATCCATTACATTCCATAGTCAGCTATGTTCAACACGTTACACAGCAGTACAAATCAAGAACTGTTCGAAACTGTTGTGGAGTAAATTGACTTTTAACTGTTGAATTGACTAATTGACTGTGTAATTAGACTACAGCTAATTATTATGTTGTTTATTGTTCTTATTCTGGAACTATCTCCAGACTTCTAGAATTGTAGTCTATAAAAGAGCATATTGTTGTACAATTTGTCAGTCCGCTTGAAATCAGTCATTAAAGTTGCTCTGTGAAAACCTTTCTATTACAACAAAAAGCACCTCTGCAATCAAAGTAGCCACTATGAAAAATATGGATGATTTCTGTTTCGAAGGGAAGCCATCGCATGCTAACACCAAATCAATACTTTTCACTGTCAGCAAAGATGAGTGGGACACAAAGGAGGACACTGATCATGAGTCCATTAAGAATGCATTGTACGTACTGCGGTATGCCAAAAGACGTCTCTCAGGCCGAAGCTACATTGAGCAGTGAAAAATCAAGCCTGTAGCCTTAGCAGTTATCAAGTTAGGTTTGTCTGAAAGCATCAGTCAGTCACCCCTTACTTAGTCAGTCAGTCAGTCAGTAGAAAATTCCATTAGATAATAATAATAATAATAAAAAACATTCTGTAACAACTTCTTGAAAGTGTTTTGGGTCAATCTGAAAGCTTGTTTGGGCTTAGTTTTAACTAGCCAATACTGCCCCATTGTCGTCTGGGAATATTGAGGCTGGTTTTTGGGTGATTTTTTAGAGGTGTACCGATATGGGTTTTTGGCATGTACCGATATCCGATATTGATGCCACCAAAAGAAACTGATAACAGATAGCCGATCCAATATTTGCATTATAGTTTTAAGCAAACAAAAGTGTACATTTACCTACAGCAGGTGCATGTATTGATTGCTATACTCTGCCTGTGGTGGTATACAGCTTGGGTTTCTATTGTGCAATCCAGACAATTAGGTTCCCACGAACATTTTTATGTATACTCCCATGAAGCCTTAAACTGATATCTCTGCATTACTCTGCATTCTATAAATGGCTTGTGAGACAGCAAGTTTCCTAGGTTATCCTGTGACCCTTCTTTTTATTACAAAGGTACTCAACTGCTGACAAGCTTTGCAGTAAAAAATATCACTAGAATCGTGTGTGTTTGTATGGCTTCTCGTAGCGTAGTGCTTGTTACAGCATAGATATTGTATCTATGGTTACAGTGAACAATAAACCACTGGCACTAAAGAACCACATGGATAACATAGAAAACCAATGCATAATCCGTTTAGGTACAAACTATTGCTACTGTATGAATATTGGTAGCGATATCGGTCCTCCTGCTGTTCTGTACCGATACCGATATTGGTAAAAATTACCATATTGGTGGCCGATATTTTAGCTAATCCGATTATTGGTGCACCTGTAGTAATTTTATTTCGTGGGCCATGCCTACTCCTTTGTGGCCCCTACTATACAGTATGATGTGTTGATCAAAGTTGACACATACACTGGAACTAAGAATTGTTGTTTGGTGTTAGCAAAAAGGTTAACTAAGGCCAACATTTGATAATACCTTGTTTCCTCAGTGTCACCCGCCCATGTTCAGTTTTGTCACCCGCATTGGTAATTATCATATCAAAAATAACCATTGGATTTACGAAACTAATAAAAATAAGATAATTTTACGTATTTTAGTGGGATCCCGCATTTTAGCACACATGATAAGGCTCAAAAACATACCAAACTGAACTCTAGGAAACATAAATCATAGTGAAATGGGCTACAACAATCAAGAACAACATCTTCATCAACAACTTAACTCCCGCGATGGTTTCATGGGTGACTCAGCCGTAAATCTTGTAAACAAACTGAAAAAGCAGACCCCGGGAAAGGGTATTGGTAAAACTGGGAGGGGAGGGGAGCGGGAGATTTCTTGGTAAAATCGGGACCAGGAGCTGGGAGATCACGTGCAAAATACTACAGGCAACTGTTATTTTTGCACTAAAGATGATTTATTGATGCAGAAGAGGACTCGTGCAAGTAGTCTCCCCTCCTTTCAAACATGTATGAGATATTATACGAACTAGCTATAAGGTAGGGAATTGCAATACTTTTTACAAAAGGATCGAGATACTCTAATAGAGTAGTCAGCCACTCTTATAGAACAGTCTCATAATATCATATTCTGTCTCTTAACTGCCAGTAGCTTGTTGATTTATTTGTAATAACAAGTAAAAAGTCAAAAAATAGCTATAGCCTTAGAGCAACTTAAAAAAAGATTATGTTGGGTGGGAATCATGCTCCCAGAAAGTCACCGTTTGATTGACTGATTGATTTATTATTTAAACTCACAGTACTGGCAAGGCCGTTCTTCCGTACTGCAGTACACATAATACACAATACATAGTACACAGCAAACAAAACTATACTAGACAAACATAAATAAATAAATAACTATTACGACCGTCACAGTATTAAATTACAAAAGAACAAACAATTCAAGACAAGTCATGTAGGTACTTGAGCAGACCGGCCATCATGAAAATTAGTAATGTCATCAAATAAATTAGGTGGCAGTGAATTCCACCACACTGTAGCCTGATGCTGAAAGAAGTGCTGACTGAAGTTCTTTTTGAATCGAAAAATGTCTGCAAACCAAGGTGAACATCTAGTTCTGTAGGAATGTTTACGACCAAAGTCTAGATCTATTGGTGGCTGAAGTAAGATACCTTCACCAAGATAGTGTTGACCAAACATGGTGAGAATAGTTCGATACTGTACAAACTCAGACATGAGAAGCCATCCAATGTTTGCTCTATACTGTGACATCCATCACTGTCTGCATTTTGTAGCTGTATGCTTCAAACTCCATGTGTGACTTTCATTGCTATAAGACTCTTTGACCTGCTCCACCAGTCCACCTCATGCTTTGCTACTCAATTGTTCTACTAAATCAACATTTATTTTGGGAAAAATTCTCATTTTGAGTTCTGTCCCCACTCACAGTCCCTGAAGTGATGCATTCCGATGAGAACACTATATTCTATAAGTCCAATCCATTAGTATTGTCAGACTCACTGTTGTCCTTCTCATGCTATGGCTTGTTCCACTGACTTAATGATGGTAGCTATACTATAGTTACTTATGGTGGTAGCTAGGAAAACTAAACAGTAAAAATGAGTAGCGAATAGCTACCATGGCAAATAGTGAGCATCACTAAGAATTTGTAGTAAAGTTCACTATTGCCACAGTATTCATTACTCATGATTTTTTAGGTGCATGCATCCTTTTTCAATTTGGCTCAATGATCGGCGGTATTTTGTAGCTAAAATATAAGGCACTGAATATTTATCTATATCTTGTGTTAAATATTAACTTGATACCTTGAAGCATTCCAGAGATATGGCCAATGTATATAGACAATGATACATGGTATTTATTTAAGAAAAAAGGACCAAGAACGTAACTATCAGAAATCTCTATATAATTATTAGATAGTATAGGAATGGAAATTTGTCCTCAAAGTCATGGTACCTACACCAAGCCAAGATAGATCATTTTCAGTCATCAATGTTGCAGAGCAAGAATTGTCCATCTTATATGTAGTCATGTGCTAATAACATAATTGGAAGAATCGATACCATAAAAGCAGCATTGAATGATTCATTTACTTCAGACTCTCTTAATAAACATTTTAAAACTGTAGCAGTGATGTGTCACTTCATCACATCAATCTGCTATAGCTGACAACCAGTGTTGGGCAAGTTACTTTGTAAAAGTAACTAGTTACATATTACATATTACTTGCAGCTGAACTATTTAGTTACAGTTACATATTACTCATAAAATAAAGTAATTGTAATAATATTACATAATTACTTTGTGTCCATAGCCTTAAGCTGTCACGTGTGAAACTACCACTTTATCACGTGACACGATTACGTTGTTGGACAATGTGTAAATCTTGATTATTAGTAAGAAGCTGGTGAATAAGCTTCATTTAGTAGGCTTCATTACTTCGTTGTGGCTAGGTGTTACTCAGTGGATTACTAACGAGATTAGTAACTTTGTTACTTGTAGTAATAACATTACGTAATATTAGACTCGTTACAGTAACTATATTACTTAAGTGACGCGTTACATTTGTAAGTAAAGTAACTTGAGTTACATTACCTGTTTTTATAGCGTATTTCGTTATATTACTTTGTTACCACAAAAGTAATAATATTACGTAACGTGTTACATAAGTAACGCGTTACTCCCAACACTGCTGACAACCTTGCAATGCCTGCTACTTCATGTGACACTAATTCATTCACTTTTGCTAAGATTTTTGAATCTTTGGTCCTGTCTCATCTGAACTCTCCGGATCCTAGGAAGTCAGATGGCTAGCACTTGTCTTAGGTTCCAGAAAGAGATAGGCTGCTCCATTGGCTACCTTATACTGTTAACGTTCATTGCAGAGTGGAGTTGTTCCTTCAGACAGGAAGTGCTCACATATACTCAAGGTGCATGGTGCTTTGGACAGATTCAGACCATGTAATCTGTGTTGTGTCTGTTCTTGCTGTTTTATTTGTTTTTGTGTATATGTTCAGTCATTTTTATAATTTGCCGTAAGTTGATTGTTGCATTTGTATTCATGTATATTTGTTTTGTATGCATGTGTTAAGTTTTGTACTTGTTAGCTAGCTATGTTCATTAATTTTGTCTGTATTGTATGCTGTGCTGGCAAGGAAGAATGGTAGTTACCAATTGTCAGGGACTCAGAGGGTAATTTATAAATCAATCAATCAAATCAGTCTGATAATATAAGAACTTTTATTGCTAACTCGCAAACAAAGTTTCTTGCTGTACAAACTCCAAATAGTTAGTGAATTTATAAACTGACAATAACTAATTGTGAAAGTTCACACACTGTCTGGATCTAGCAACTGTCTACACAACCAGAGCAAAAATTAACTTGGTAGAATAAAATCAGTGGAGCAGGTCAAAGAGTCTGGGTAAGCTTATAGCAATGAAGGTCATACATGGAGTGAAGCACATGCAACTACAAAATGAAGACAATGATATGGGTGATATTCTGGGAGCATGATTCCCACCCAACAAGATTTTTTTCAAATTTGAAAGCACTAAGACTTTTCACCTTGTTATTAAAAATACATTAACAAGCTACTGGCAGTCAGTGGCAGTTAAGAGACAGAACATGAGACTGTTCCGGCTGACTCCTCTATTAGAGTTTCTTGATCTTTTGTATAATATCTCCTGTTTGAAGGAAGGGAGACTACTTGTATGAGTCCTATTCTGCATCAATAAACCATCATTAGTGCAAAAATAACAGTTTCCTGTAGTATTGTGCACGTGATCTCCCAGCTCCCGGTCCCAGTTTTACCAAGAAATCTCCCACTCCCGCTCCCGCTCCCCCTCCCCTCCCGGTTTTACCAATACCCCCGGGAAATAGGCCTTGGTCCAATTCCTACGAAATATTGATGGTTAATCAATATATACGGTATATCCGACCGTATTAGGTCATAAACTTTATTAGTTTAAGGTGAATTCCCATAGCCTTGGTAACGGGTGAATCCCACAATACATTGCGCATTGGAAAAATTGATGAATCAATGGCGGAAAGTGTGAAAAAGCAGAATATCTACTGCTGCTACAAACGTGAAATTCATGTGGAGCATTCCCAAAAGGTATGTGAGTAGTAATCCATCCGTATTAGTTGGTTATCCCTTCGCAATGTTACCAGCGTTTCGAAAATAGTCTAGAATCATGGTCATTTTGCACCATTTTATGCATTTTACGTATTTTTGGGGGCGTAGGCTTTTCAATAATAAAGTACGGTAAAAGTTCTAAACTTTTTGATATGTATTGTAATTGACATTTATAAATAATTAGAAGTATGGAAATTATTTGTATTTTGTGTGCCTGCAGCATTTGTCTATGAAGTTAGCATATCTCAGCACACAAATATAATTGTTTGTTGGAGTTTCACAAGCAAAGCCAACCGTTTCACAGGTTGTTTGACCTACAGATGATTAATTTCTCTTCATTGAGGTAGCCAGCTGGCTATCTGATGCTTGTTTTGCAGTGTTTTGATGATTTTTGAAGATAATAAAGTTTTAGTTATTAATAATAATAATTGCCCACCTGCACTAGTTGAATGTTCTTTTGGGGACAGGAAACAAGACATAATAAATGTTGGCCTAAACTGAGACATGTGCAAAAGTAAGTACATACATTATTAGATACTGTACGGTTCTTCCATACAAATATGCTATGTAGCCAGCTATCCACATTGCTCGCCATGTACCAACTTATCATGTTGCTTGCCATGTGACACTTGTATATTCTTGTTCTGAATCATCATCCACTTGTACATACAGTATCATGATCACCAAATTTTACTGTTCACTATACGTACATATACATGACGTTCATACACACCAACTTCTGCTTTCCTCTTGGTCAGTATGGCTTTGTGAAGTTCAACAGTCCAATAGCACAATTAATGTTAGCTCTGGCTCATCCCAACATGCCTAAGCATCTGTCTAGTAAATAGTCACACAACTCTGTGTGTGTGTATACATACTTGTGTAAATGTTAAACTGTGATTGTTAATTTCCTAAACAGTGTGTTCTATTAGAGCAAATCTCCCCTCACCCACTAGGCAGTTGGAGTAGAAGAGCTGATGTGATACAGTGTACATTCCTTGGAGTTTCCTGAACATGTTTAGTTGGGGTCACCTCTTAGTCACCACACCAACACAGTGTTGCATGTACATCTAAAAGTAAGAACATTATGTTATGTTGTTACAACTTTAATAATAAATGTCATATTTACTTACACCTGTATGTACATGTTATGTTTTTGAAACTTGGGGAGGTTACAAATTCATGGCAATGATTATTATTCATGAATTATGGTCTTGGGCAATATAACATGTATTACTTGCAGACAAAAAGTGTTTCATTTTCTTGTGTTCTGTGAATATAATACACTAAACTGATGTGGTTAGCACTTCAGTGATGTGTACATAATGTATGTACAATAACTGTGTTGTGTTGTTCTCGTAGCTGGGATACACCAGTGACTATGGACCTTAAAGGAGGTTTGGTGATAATTATTCAACAAGCAGAACAGTTAGTGTTCCATTACAAGTGCTAACATGTTACTACACACTTGTAGACATTTCTTGTTGGTGGATAGTGTGAGTGGCCTACAGTTGATCTCTTATGAGGTGTGGTGGATAAATAACAAGTTACGAGGTTGAATTGTTTTGTGTTAACAGGGTCGTCACATTTGCTCCATCAAACAACTTGGTTTACTACCAGACTCACTCAACCCTCACACAGTGACTGTGTGTAATGACACAGTGTGTATTCTGGATCAGAAGGATGAGAAAAGTTAGTTGTGCTATATATACATGTACACTTATCAATTTAAAATGCAGTAGGAACCCAGTCACTAAAAATTGCAATACACAAAGACCAGATTGTATACCATAACTACTCTAAAAATCAATTGCTAACGGTTATGATCACAGAACTCAGATATTGTAGTGAAATTGGACATAGCAATAGTATAATTAAGTGCTTCAATTGATTAAATTTTGTGATGTCTATATATGTATGACACCCTTGTAAGGAAACAGAAATTTAGTTTCCTCACATGAAGATGATAACAAGCAAGATTGTAGACTACATGGCATGGTGTGTCGGAACCCTGCCACACAAGAGTTTGTCCTTGTAACTGGTCAAGAATGCAGGGGCACAAAAATTAGTGTTTTTTCATAAATGGTGCTAGTGTAATGCTAGTTTTAGATATACCCGTAAAAGTATTTTTCATTTATACTGAATGTGGGTGTGGGAGGGGGATTTTTATTAGGGGGACTCCAGCGCTACCATGCAGTGTAATTCTCTAGTACCCATGCAGTGCATACCCAAATGCAAGTACTCTACCCTCTGGTCATCTTTCATCTGGTTCAGGAAACAATTTGGCACTCCAATAGAAACATTATATATCTCTGATCTTCTAAGTAAAGTTGAGGTTTTTAGTGAAGGGTAGGTTCTTACAATGAATGAAGCATTTGGGATTAAAGTTTTAAAAAATACAGTTGGCAGTAATAGAAGCCACCTAGTATTTCTTCATGGGCAGTCATCCCTGGGAACATACAGACAAACAACAAACTTGTCAATACTAATGTACTCCACTGATACAGGGATATGGTTCTCTATAAGCTTCCAAAGCTTCAAAACCTTCAAAGGTTTTGTAATCTAAGAAGGTAGTTTTCCCTCCAAAGCTTTGTAACCATGGATACTGGTGTGTCTAATCAGTCAAAAAGACATGTGGTTTCTGGAAGCATACAACTAACCTTGGTATATTTATAATCTAAGCAGAGCCTGTACTACAATATCTTTATTCATGTTTATCATTGTTACTGAGCACAACTGCAACAAAGCGCATGAGACCATATATGGGTGTAAGCCCATCAGCATTGATCATTAATTAGTACCATGACATAACCAACAAAGCTTCAAAGCTCTGGTAGCTTTTTACAAGAAGCATCGGAAGTTAAAATTTAATCTTCTTTCCAGCCCTACTCTACTATGTATGAAAACTGCATTTCTACTTCTATACCTTATAGTACCAGTGATCACCAATTGCTTCATCTTAGTGGAATATTGTCATATTACAGGACCTCTGCTGTGAGGATATGAGTTGTAGAGATACTTTACCATTGCTAACCTCATGACTTCACTAAATGTATTTCATAATATTTCACAACAAAAAGGTGACCCTACTTTTATAATTATGACAGCACTTCTTGCAAACATAATGTACACAACTTTAATGAATTTTCTGTCACTATGTTTATTCTATTGTGTAGTTGTTGACATGTTTGATGCCCTCACTGGTAAGCCACTGGGTACATTCTCCTCATCAGGGAAGTCACTAAAACACAACACTGAGTTGTTGACAATTGCACTTGATTATCGTGGTCCCTCAGCTACCCGACAACTGATCCTACTAGATAAGAACCATGACCTCTACATCACACCTGTGAGGAGCTTTGGTAGTACCGGCAAGACAACTAGTATTGGTTGGTTGATAATATTATTGTTGTATGTACACAATTTGTATACCAGACAAACCTCAAACAATCTTATAGCTAGTTGCCATTTCCATAGTAGTGATCACTTCTGCACTATACATGCAGAATTGTGCTACACCTTGCTGGAGTCCTCATGAGTGATGGTCTGGGTAGTTGATATAAAATTCCAGACAGCATGTTGCCTACATCAATTATATTTTTGATGTTGCCCCCAAAATTGACGCAGATTATATGTCCAAAGGTAATAGGAAGAACATGTTGGAGATATTTTGCTGATTCTTTTTATCCCTTTAGTATTAACTCCAAACTAAGTGTAAGGGCTCAGTGTGCTGGCATAAAAATTCCTAACAGGAGCCAAGTACAATGGATCAAACTCCAGTAATCCAAACGCTAGCTAATCCGAACAATAGAAGTGACTGTTTTATTAGAATAGTTGAACTAGGCTCTGTATATTATCAATGGTTCACTAATCCGAACAAATTCACTAAGAGTTTTGAGGATAGAGCTGTTCGGATTAGTGAGTATGCACTATATACTTTTATAGATTGATGGGAGAGACCACCTTCAGCTGGGTGACTAGCAAACATTATCAGTGTATCCTTGATATAGGAACAGCTTGTCTTGAGGCTTCTGTATACACAGACAGCTTGTGGCCTGCTCATGGTGGTGCTGGCCAAGCCTTTTGTGAACCAGCTTCCTGAAAGCTTGAGATGTCCAGTCTGATTTGATTGCTCCTATTATTTCCAATGGTGTAGGTAGTCGATTGTATAAAATAAACTTCCTCTCTCAGGTACTCCTGTTCCAACTGTGGGTGTTCTTTAGTAGAATTCATATTCCTCTTTGCAGAGCAAAGGTTGGTTGTAGTATAATCAAATCATTTACAAAAACTCTTTGAGATCTCTTGCCCGGGACAGGTGATGCCTCAGGAGATAAGACCAAGTTGCTGAAACCAGTGCTGTAATGATGCTGCAAACAATACTAGGAATAAACCTACTGTACTATCATGTCTTGGCTACTGTTGAGATAACATATGCAGCAATCAATGAGGTGTGCGTGGGTGGTCTATGCCAGACTCTTTTCAGAGTATAGGTGCTTTTAATTTCTAGCCATCGTGCAAGGCATTGTGTGTGGAGCCGTGATATGGTCTGGCTATGTGAGACTAGCCACTGTGACTTGCAAAGGTATCTAGTACATATGTATAACATTGTGAAGTATGTAAAATCTCTACATCCCCACTGGTCACTGGTCCCAGATCCTTCCAATATTTATACCAACCATCTTTATACTATAGGTGTTTCTCCAACTATCCCCAATCATTTTCATAGGTACATCTTATACTGACTGTATGGCCTTTTGTATTTGCCCTCCAGTGCCTAACTGTTAAAAATTAATAAAGGTGTTTACATTGACACCATAAAATATTTGAAGTGTTAAACTTTATGTTCATATGTAATAGCATGGATACTTGCAAGCACTTACAAAATGGTTGTTTAGCTACAGTGACTATATACTTCTTAACAATTGATTGTGCAATATGAGGCTCAGTTGTTGCAAACAACAGGGGTGGATCCAGGGGGGTGCACCATGACCAGAGTAGTAGGGTATAAAGCAAAGCATCTGGAGTGCAGCCACCCAGAAGCTTTAAATACTTTACATGTTTCAGGACCAAAATTTTTGATGTAGAATATCATGTTTTCTAAGTGGTCTGTGTTGATCAAGAGCTGCATGTAGAGTCATGAGTTCAGCTACTGTATGAGTCTAAATTGTCATAATTATAAGCATGACGTACAAGGGACTGAGTGAATTTAATATTTAATTTGCAAAATAAATCCTAGTGGGCTGTGTAGCCACATGGGTTGGTGCTGCAGATGGAAGTTTTCATACATAGCAATAACTGTGGACTAGGGTTCAGTGCATGTAGTGACTGTTCTATTAGAGTATTTAACTGACTGCTCTATTAGAGTAGAGTATTGATTTTTTGGAGGAGGGTGCTCCCTGTATCCCCTCTGGATTCACCACTGAACAAATACCTTATAAGGTACACATGATTTGACCTATACACAAACTGATTTTCAAAATATTCCCATAAGTGGTTTACCCTGTAGTGTGACAAAACAAATAATTTGCATTTTACTTTAAAATGCAAATAATTGTCCATGACTGTATCAGATTTGCACTAAACTTAACACGTGAATTAGCCTTAACATGTGTCATTTCTAGTGCACAAAATTTTAACTATGCATTTGCATTTTATAATGGTTGTACACTGTAGTAATAAAAAGAAGATAAATATATCCCCTCCCCCCTCCCCAAAGGAATTTAAAATGAAGAAATTAGACCAAACTCGTATTTTAGGGCAAATAATGATGAAATTTGGTATTTCAGGGAACATGCAGAAGGTGGAGATGTTTACAGCATAAAAGTCATTTAACTAGGAGAATGGAGCATTTAGCCACATATGTATGCTTGGAAATCATTTTTTCTTTCTTCCTGTCAGTATACCCACAGTGTGATGCACCTGCTTTCTTGGCAGCACGACACACTACCGTGTGTCTTGATATGACATAATTTGGTCAGTTGCCGCCAGGAATTCAGCAGTCAATGGGATAAATCAATAGGAAATATACTTCCTTTGACAGAGTTTTGCCCTGGAAATTTTGAATAAGAAGAATATTTTAGTCCCAAATTAATGTAATAAGTAGTATGCTCATATATGTAATAGGACAGATGGCTGTAGTATTCAGGATTAATACTACGAGCATTGTAATCAGGGAGGAATAAAATAGTGTGAGGTGAAGCTGAGCACTATTTCCTTCCTGTTACAATGCGAGAACTATTAATCCTGAATACCACAGCCATCCATCATATTGCAAATTAATTTGACAACCATAGCAACTGTTACTAATCAATAGAAATTCAAAAAATAACCACTGCAAACAACCAATCACACTTAGCAACCATTGCCTAGCAACCATTGCCAAGCAGCAATATTGTTGTTATGGGGCATCTATCACTATGGTAACACTAGTTGTACTTCCAATAGAAACACACCAAAGTATTATAGTCAAACAGATTAGTATTACAGATAATAATTATAATCGGTTGATGCATTTCAAAATAATGCGTCAAGAGTGTTATTATTGTAACACAGTCACTTGTCAGATTAAATGATTGTAATACAACCTACACCTGTATAACTGAGGATTAATTGTATTATCTCTTGTAGGCTGCTTGGGATGCCTGTAAACAGATGGGAGATGGGAAGTTTTGTGATCAGAAGATGTGTGATGCTTGTTAACATGCTCAACAGAAGATCACCAGTGATGTGGATGTGACATCTCTGAAGGATTATGTGCAAGTGAGGCCCTGACCGTATCATTTATGATTTGAATTTTTCTGTAGCATATGTGAAAATCGTACATAAATTGTGGCATTGCAGGCCCCGTACCCAGGGGGGATTCGAGGGGGTTCAGTTGAACCCCCTATTTTAAACTGGAAGTTTTATTTTTACTGTAAAACGATTTTTTCAACTGTAATCTGTGTTCTAGCATTCATTACACACCTTCCATGGCTTTTCCAGCTGCCGAACTGCGTGTGGCTTCCCAAGGTATTAACCATAATGCTTTGAGGGTATCTGTATAAATAGAAACCACTTTAATGATGCACGAATACAGACAGTGGTTTTAGGCCACCTATGACCAATTTGTCTGAGAGCTACTATACAGCTATATATTTCGATTAATTCCAATCGTAATTTGTTAAATATTTTCTAATAAGAGCCCAGAATAGCAATGATAAACACCAGACTAAGGTTTAGCTTATAGCTCAATGAATGACCCTGAGTCTTAGAAATGATGTATTAGTGTGCAATGGGCCCATGTTGAGAGTAATTTGTGTCAACACAACGACGTGTGAGAAGTTTATTTAATCAGTGAATGTATATCTGCATTTAAGCAATTTGAGGCTATTCTCAGACATTGAATATTAAACCTTTCTAAATGACCCTCGCATCTGGGATCACCTACCGCTTCAATTTAGAACCCCCCTTTTGAAATTCCTGCATACAGGCCTGCAATGACAACCACTTTAATATGATTTTGCTTCATTTTATAGTATTCTGTTAATATGGATGAATCTCCAGCTTACCTTGGTGGTAAGGACAACACCTGGAGGAACCTTAAACTTGACAGTAAGTGATATCTATATACCACATGTTGACACTACATCTCTGTGTAGCCCTACCCAGGGGTAACAAGTTCTACAGCATCATGGATTATCTGTCAGCATGGCCTCTACTAAAGGAGGGAAACTCTTTTCAGAAAATGAGAACTTTTCACGACCACCTACCCAAGAAGAAAAGATTAGATCTGTGACATCAGTCAAGTAAGAGTACACTTGTTATAATCAGAAACTATTAGAACTATTAAATTTGTAGATCACCACCCAAGCATTCTGGATGTGCTGCGTCTGCTTCCAGAGAGTCTTCAAGAAGGTCAAAAAAAGGCTCACTTACGTGTTGAAAAAATGAGAAAGATGTTTGAAAGAAACAGACCTTATAAAGTTAGAACCATTCACATTAACGTACCTGATGTCAATGTGTTTGTTGTAGAGTCAAGGAGGCATGGAGATGAGAGACGATCATACTAGCACGTCAAATGATGTTCCTACTAAAGACGATGATGACGATGATTGGGAAAGAGAAGCTGATGAACTGTACCAATGGTCCCAACAACTTTCAATTGATGACTCAATTCCTATCACTCCTGGATGATAAAATATTGTAATTTGTAAATTTAATTTTTTATACAAACTGCGTACTTTTATTGAAACGCTTACAATGTTCAGTCTGATTGCTCAATTAGAGTATTTGGCAGTGTTAATGTGTTTTTCTAGGGCCTCTAATCTGGTATAATGTCTTAGTCAAATATTCTTCTGAGAGTGGTCTGCTGTATATACCAGCTGCAGTTTTGTATGTCTAATATTATATAAAGCCACTGGGTACATCCTCCTCATCAGGGAAGCCACTAAAACACCACACTGAATTGTTGACAATTACACTTGATCATCGTGGTCCCCCAACTACCCAACAACTGATCCTACTGGATAAGAACCATGACCTCTACATCACACCTGTGAGGAGCTTTGTTAACACCAGCAAGATGATTAGTATGTATTGGTTGGTTAATAACAACATTATGGTTGTAGTTTGTACACAACTTACACACACCAGACCAACATTGAAGTAGATTTATACGACAGGCTAGTTGTCATTTCTATAGTTGTCCTCTATTACAAGTGTCAACACATCAATAATTTTCTTGTTAGTACTACCACTATATATGCATGCAGAATTTTGCAACTACACTGAGGCTAATCTACACCTTGTTAAAGTCCAGTGAATGATGGTCTGGGTATTGAAGACCTCAACAAAGCTTTGTCCGGCCATTGCCCCTATTAAGTGAGTCAGACATTAGGTATAGTTGGTCTAGATCTCTGCTTTACATGAGTCTTCGTTAAACAACTAGACTATAGACCCCTAGAACATCTATTATTTCACATTAATTTTATACATCATAGGATTTTACAGACCAAATTATTATTTTATGACTGAGTTGCCTCTCTTCCTTCCCCATGCATCCTTCACTCGTTCCTCTTAAATTATCTGAAATTAGGCATGAGGCTATTATGCTCCAAAAATTGAGCATTATGTTTTTGAGCAGTGTTCAAAAAATCACCTATTATGCTTTTGAGAATTGCCCATTATTCCCAAAATTATGCCACCATAATTGGCTAATAATGCCAGCTTATTGCTGTATCAGACCATTTTCCTTGATGTTTAAGCTTCAAATAGTCTTGAATTCTGTAGCTGGTTACTGTATTAGAGTATTTCATTTCAATATGACTGTTTTATTAGAGTAAATAATATTCGGTGACTGTTCTATTAGAGTTTCTAACTGCTCTATTTGAGTATATCGATCTTTTTAACGGAATTGTGCAATCTGTAGATTTTCCTACTGTTAAAGCTTTATAATCACCTCAAAATGCTAGCATAATTCCTGATTCCCACACATACCTATTATTCCCGACATTATGCCGACATAATCGCCGCATCCCTAATTGAAATCACACTCTATTGAGAAAACTAATAATTAATTAGAAACACAGTTGTACATAGTTCAACACAAACACATCAACCATTAATTTTATTTAACTATTTCACAATGGATGGTAATAAAGTGTGTGTACAAATATTAAAAGTACAGAAATGTATTGTTTTGTATGTGTGTACAAGATGTGTGTATGTGTGATTTACAAAATAACACTTATACAACAGTTGATTGATACAAGTTAGTAGTTACAGTGCTAGTAGATATTACAATGGTATAGCTATAGTCAAATACAAAAATTAATAAAGTGTGTGTATACACATGTCACGTGTACAGTAATAGTGTATAGAATTAGTAGTCAGTTGTGTGAAATAATAAAAGTGTTAGATGTTAGTAGTTGGAAAAGATTTGAACCCTTTTGTTATCACTGTCACTAACATAGATGCTACCATTAGGACTAAGAGCTATTCCCCAAGGGTTACTAAACTGACCAGCATTAGATCCACTGGAACCAAAATTATCAATGTAGTTTCCAAACATGTCAAAGATTGATACTCGATGATTGCTAGAGTCAGCTACTAAGATGAACCCATTAATATCAATGGCTAGACCACGTGGATAACTAAACTGACCCCTACCAGATCCTTGTGTACCAAATTTGTCTACATAATGACCATCGAGAGTAAAAGTGACTACACATTGTTTACTACAATCAACAACAAGCAACTGATTATTTGTGTTAACTGCTACATCATAGGGATGACTCAAGTGTTCAGAACCAAAAGAGGTGCAGAATTGACCATTAGTTTGGAACACTGCAATACGTTTGTTTTGATCGTCAGCAACATATACTTTGTTGTTGTGTGTTGTGATACCTTCTGCTGATTTGAGCTTACCATCACCATCATTACCAAACTGTAGTAGGTAATTACCATTGATACTGAACTTCTGTACTCTGTTGTTACCACCATCAATGATGTAAAAGTGATTGTCACTATCAAAAGCAACACCACGAGGACTACTGAACTGGCCACTGCTGCTACCATTACTGCCAAACTTTTTCACTAATTCATCCTGACCATTAAATATGTACACACAATGGTTGGACTGATCAGCCACTACCCACATGCCATCCTTACCAAATGCAATACCCCGTGGCCTATTCATGTTACCATTATCATTTACTATCTCATCAGGCATATTGATTCTTTGGTAATTCCTACCCACAACAATGCTGTATGGACTTCCCCTAATTTGCTGCCCATTTATGGATACAGACAACTTAGCATCTCCAACTTCTCCAGCTACAAAAGAAGCCACATAACTACCATCATTGTTATCCTTCACCTCCCCAATGGTGACATTGCCTGTGACTGATTTTAACTCTACCGATACATGATGACCTCCCTTTGTGCACTTTTCACCCTTACAATTTCGTGTTTGGATGGTAAAATCTACCTCGGTGTTATAACCTATGTTATGAGGAAGATCAACCACTTCTGAAGTATGTGGATGTGCAGAAGTAAACAGATGACCTAGCAGTAGATTAGGATTGTTGACAGGTACAAATTCAATTGAGTCAGTTTCAACAGGTAGAGTGTTCAGTGTTTTATACTTATCACTAACCTCCTTCATGCTTTTCTCTATATCTTCTTTATTTTTGGACAACACTTTACGATTAGGAGTCTTCTCTAGACCTTCACGTTGTTTCTTCATATTTGACAGTTGATCTTGTACTGATTTTATGTCTTCCAGTTGTGTGGTCAATGCTATCTCCTTCTGTGATAATTCATCTTGTAGTTGCTTCTTGAGTTGTTGATGATGTTCATTAAGTCTAGCAATTTGCTCTTCATGACATTTGTCAAGTAACTTCTCAATTTTTTTGGCTTGATTTTCTATCTTACCTTTCATAAGGTTAATGTCCTCTTTAGCTTTAGTCAGGCTTGTGCTCATTTCATCAACTGGAGTAATAATTTTGGTCAGCTCATTCCTGTGTTTAGAGGCTGTTGACTCTACTGTATCAAATGTGTGTCCAACATGATCCTTTGTTACACAGTAGTGACAGATAACCTTGTCACATGTTTCACAATAGTGGTCCAGTTCTTTCTTACTGTGTGTAG